>NC_071516.1:11806271-12109302 GCF_027887155.1 Malaclemys terrapin pileata | reverse complement strand
AAATCCACTAGACTGCTTTGAAATCTCAAGCACATCTCTCAGTGGCTTCAATGGAAATTGCTTGTATATAGCAAAGGGGAAATCGGGCCCTGGAGTTGGAAGACTAGTACTTGGAAGTTATTAGTGTGGCACATTCTATGACTTTCAACAGGAATGTTCAAGCCAGTCCCCTACACCACTTTACATGCTAATAAAACATGAGTTATGATGATGGCTGGTGATAACTATTAATATGCCAACTGTATATGCCAGTATTAAAATGCTACCCAGGTGCTGGAAGGCAGCAGCAGGTGTTGGAATGGAGAGAAATCATTTTAATCGTTGGTGATGTCTTTTTATTATGTCAGACTCCAGTGAGAAAGGAGAGAGAGAAGAGCACACTGTAGGAATGAGAGGAAGGACATACTGAGGTAAATGATATACAGATGTCTCCTCTTGGTTACTTACAGATCTCAATTGAAGAGTGGGCAAACAAACATGGGGCCCAGTTATGGGAGTTATGCTATTGATTCTCATGGGCCACCTCTTACACTACTGCATCCTTATTCGGGCCAACTCCCATTGATTTCAAAGGGGCTGAAGGATTTGACCGATTGGTTCTGAATAACTGTATTTACCCTACGCCTCCATGGACACTTCTGCTGGAAATTCCCAACAGGTCCAGGAGATGCTGCTGCATTAACTGACTGTTAAGAGCCTTCAGAAGCAAACATGTTTTAATTAAAACTCATGGATAATATCAAAGCCAAGCTTTGCTTTCCTGAAACATAGACATTACTCAGTAGAAAGGGTTTATCTGCTAATAATATTAACATTCTTGTTTTTGTTTACTTTATTAGCTCCTGTTTGCTGTCATGCGAAGACGATATCATCACAGCCACTCACTGTATATCGCGCCATAAGCTCCTGCATGTGGAACACTTACACTGGGCATCCAGTAGATACTCCCTACTATCCTTGATTGCAAAAATAATAAGACAGGTGAATCAGAGAGTACATTCTGCAGGCTCTTTATGATCCTCCTCACAGTAACTCTGGCATGGCGTAAGGAGTGGGTTATAAAGGTTTCTCTAATTAGAGGCATGAATATTCCAACCAATTTGGAGCTGCTAGGCAGGAGTTTTTTATCTGCACAGAGGAATGGGGGATTTGTTCGCAGCAGTGAATAATCTCAGCCAACCTCCCCATTTTCAGAGCACTTTGTAGGAGGTTAGATGCTATACTATTATACTGTCATTATACTCTGCATTACAGTACAGCTGAAATCTCTTGTGACTTTCTGCCTGGAAAAGTTACTCAGTGGCAGTGGAAGCATGTTGAAGTAGTCTTTCGATGTGCAGATGAGTCCTATGAACGAGTAAAGTCCGAGATAGGGTAAATGCATGCACAGCCACATCAATAGAGATTTCAAAGTCATAAACGCCATTCTCTTTTTAGTTAGGGACTGGACTATGACAGCAAACCATAGGCATATGCCTGCTGCCAATAAAAACAATAGCAAAGCTTCCACTGACTTTGATGGAAGCAAGATTAAGCCCCAAACATGGGTTATATACAATGGGATTTCTCACAGGAGTAAACTGTTGGATTTAGTCCTAAAGATCTAAGACCTTGTTTACACAGGAGAAATTGACCGGCATAGCTGTTCTAGAATAACTCATCCATGTGGGTACTCTAGCCCACAATAAAAGTGATTTTATTTTGGAAGCATTACTCTGCTTTGTGCGCAGAGTAATTATTCCTGAATAGAGGCACTTTTATTCTGGAATAGTGTACACATGGGGAGTTACTGCAGAATAGTTATTCCAGAATAGTTATGCAGGTCAATTTCCCTTTATAGACAAGCCCGAAAACAGCTTGAGGGGGAAGAGAGAAAGACTACAGGATAACTATATGTTGTTTTCCTTTCATGTAAGAAGTAAAAATCCTGGCGCCCAACCTCCAATGTGCTGCACCCGTTCCTTCCAGTGAAGCCCAAGATAACTGAAGGCAATCAGGACTTTGTAAGAAGCATTCAGCCTTTTGTAAGGCTGATCCCCCTCCCAGGGCCCTGTTCTCCTGCCCCAGGATATGAGTAGCTCTCCCTGAAGTTAATGGGAGTTCTTGGTTCCTGTGACAGGAAGATAGGAAGCTGATGTATTGGAAGCTGATAGACTTCAGTCATCTTCCTCATCCCTTACATTGAACTCTTGCAGGTATAGATGATACCCAGTATTATCTTATCAGGCATTTTAATGTTGTATGTCAGAGATTAGTCTAATTAGCCCAGTGCAATGCTAGCATATTAACTACACTACAACGGACTGAATGCCTTCATTTTGGAGAGGACTCCCACAGAAAATCTTTGAATTTTTACAATAAATGCTTGCCCCTACTTTGCAGAGCAATAGTAATATAATACCACGCTCTCTTCTCAGATAGCTGCAGGGTCCCTTTTAAATGAATTGGAACAAATAAACTAGCCAACTAAATCCAGAAACATGACCCTTATCAAAGGTAGAATCAAACAATACCCCAAACCAATCCACATTTAAAAAAAGAACAAACTTTTTTGTGTGCTTCCAAAGATTTACTCAGCAGGTAGTTGGCATTCAGAAAATTCAGCGCCACCAACAAAAATGGCTTCGTGTTTGAAGAGGTTTTTTCTTTAGTGCTATTATTGCACTTATTTGGCAAAGAGCATCACAGAAAACACTTCAGAAATATTACAGTTGGTAACATTCAATGCAGCCTACCATCCTATGCTGTTATTCAAGCAAAGTTTTTAATATGTCTGTCCTGAGTGGTTTGTTTTTAAATTTTGAACTTTTTTCAAAACTTTCAGCCAGCCAGTGGTAGCTCTTGTTCAGTATTTAATATTCAATCAATAATGTGTGTTTTTTTATTCAAATGTATTCATTGAAGGTTGGCTTTGTTGTGATTGAGACTCAAAAAATGTGGATTCATTTCCCATTTCTGTAGCACACTTCCAGTGTGTCCTTGGGGTAATCATTTCATCTCTCCAGGACTTATTTCCCCATGAGTCACATGGAAGCAATGATACTTCCTGCCCTCCCTTTGTTTTGTCTACTTACATTGGAAGCTCTTTGGGACAGGGACTGCCTCTTAGTAATGCGTTTGTCCATTGACATCAATGGGAAGACAACTGAAACATTAAAAGACTTCACATCATGCTTAAAGATGGTTGAGAATTTGCCATCAACATGTTTTTCAATGGAAAATGCAGTTTCTGCTTTGTTGAAATTTTTCATGGGAAAATTTTTATTTTGCAAAAAGTTTTCAATTTTCCATTGGGAAAATAAAAATGAAATATTTTGTTTTTGCTTAAATTGGCATTAATCTGTGTCCATTGAGCGGCTGCAATGTCTCATTGGAGCTGTAATCCGGGTGCCTCGTGCATCAGTGCTCCTCTGTGAGTCTGGCTCCCTGGCTGGACTACATCTCTTATAATACACTCATGTCACCATTCTGCTTGAATCACCACAGAGCATCATGGGAGTCATATGATCAAGTGCATTCTTTTTGTGATTCTTTACCAGTGTTGCATCTCACAGTGTAACTCTACTCCTACCCGATTCACACCGGAATCCACCAGAGCCTGAATTTGTTGATCATACAGGCATGATGCAAAACCATCTTCTTTCTGAGGCACTCAGGTGTGGGGGTGAGTTGATGGAATGAGAAAATAGTGGGCTTGATTTGGTATGCTTATTCTATTGTGGTTCTCAGGGATAGGTTGTTTGTTGGTTCTGAGCACATCTGGATGTAAGTCATGGTGGACACATTTTCTATATGAATACTCTTGGTTTTAAATCCTGCAGTGCCTAGGGTTCTAGATTATTCCTACAGAAATTGGAGTCAGTTAGTGATACACTATTTATGTCTGATTCTATAATTCTGACAATAAATCACTTTAGAGCAGTTGAGGGCAAATTTCTTGCTCAACACACAGCAGCAGATTGGCAAATGTAAAGACTTACTTAGTATATAATTAAAACACTTCATTTAGGTTATAGGAAATTTCCACTCTCAATTCTAGGCTGAGGGACTGAAAGAGGGACTTCTTCCTGTTTAGACGGGATAAACGAAAAACTGATTTGACAAGACCTAATTGTTGGTTGGGCTTAAACTGAATGTGTGGCCTAAACATCTTCTACAGCACAGATAAATAACCTCGAATTACTATTATTTCTATGGCATTGCCCATTTCTCCACTTTACCAACAAGCAGTTGAGACTCAGAGCCTGGCACACTTGAGCAATGGAAATACACCACATTTTGGAAACCCGGGGCACCAGCCCAATACCCTGATGACAGAGTCATGCACGGCACAATTTTCTATCACATTTGAGCCATTAAGGTCTTGGTACACAATGAAGACATGTGCTTGACCCTGGTGGGAAGGAAAATCTCACAATGATACCCTCTGCAGCAACACCAGAAGCTTAAGTAATGGCAGTGACAGATTCCAAATAGTTTCCCAACCAATTCTTCACAGTTGGAGTCTTGAGAAGGACTGAAAGGTCAATAGAGCTGCCAAGTCTCACACGTATGTCCTGAGCCACTCACTTATTTAGGATTCATTTAAAAGCTTTTCTTAAAGGCTCTCATGTTTGTAAGGAAGGATTTTGAAATATCACAACCCGGGACCCTTCAAGCATGTGAAGGGGGGGGTGGGATGGAGAGGTACTAATCAGAATTTTATGAAGATGCTGTGTTTTCATCTCACAATAGAAAAGAAACTCCATTAGTGTCACATGTTATTTGCCCAGTTTCCAGGATGTAACGAGGTAGCTGTAATCCAAACATTGTGAACAAAGCACTAGAAAACATGACACAGGGAACAAGCCTGCATTTCAGACAGAAGCATTAGATAACGTAAAAGGCTGTTCCATCTCTAAGTTCCATGATAATGTGAGTTGCTGCCTAATTTAATTATCGTTGTTTCCAGTGGAACCATTTTATAGTTACCATGTCACTACTGCACAAGAACATGTGATAACCATACAGTTAACGTGCAACAGGGATATCAAAGAGAAAAAGCTAACATCCTGTATAGTCAGGATCCCATCATTACATTTGTATCCAAACATAGTATGGCTGGTAATTGGTACTATCGCTATTAACAGACTGATGTTGCTCAGTGAAACTGTTTCCTATCCCCTAAACAATCATGTCTATACTATAACCTTTCTAAAGTATCATAATAATCATGTAGGAATCTCAATACTTATTAGAGAGGGTCTCGCATATTGGCAAAAAGGAATTCTGGGCATGATTCTGTTCTTACTTATGCTACTTTCACTCTGTTGTACATCCATTGATTTGCATAGTTACCTCTGCCTTACCTTAGGGTGAGAGCAGAATCAGGCTCTGTTAGTTTATAGGTCTGATAGTTATTTCTATCTCCTCTAGGGTGCAATATCTTAGCTGGGCTGGATGGAAAATATAAGCTGAAACCTTTCATGTGCAAGGGGTTGAGTTGCTGCAGCTATTCAAAAGGAAACCATGAGAAATTAAGTCAATTTATCATACAGAAAGAAAGAAAATCCCAAACTAACACTGCAGGAACTGTAATAGCTTGTATCTATGCCCACTAGCATGGCAAGAGAACGACCAACTATCCAGAGCCTATGTCAAGTGAAATCATATTGTTGCTCTACAAGTCATTCATATACAAACCGCATTTAAAGAGACTACAAAGAAATATTCTATGATCTCTGAGCGGTTACCCCAAGAGCTACATTCACATGTGGGAGGAGCTACCATAGCTAGTGGATGTCAGTCATATTAAAACTCAAGCTGTGGGCACTCGAATGCAGTTGGTGCTGTCAAGTAACCCGTTGCTGAGCCCGTCATAGAATGCAGAAACAGACAGTGATCCTGCTTCTACCATCAGCCCTGACACTACGGAGTAACTCAGAAAGAAGCCCCACGGCGCTAGAGAACTGCACAGCGTCAAACAGGAGACAACAAGTGAAGCAAGCCTGGCCGTTTCAATACAGATAGAGAAATGGAACTAATTATTGATGCCAGTCCCTTGGGGATTAAGCACCATGCTTCAGAAAGAGACAAATGAGGGAGATCCAAGGGACACCTCCCTGCCACGTGCATACAGAGCACACCAGCAGAGGCCTAGGGAATGTGCTGCCACAAGCATGGCCATTACCCGTAGCACAGAGCTGTGGACACTACCCCTGCGGAAAGGCAATCCCTCCTCCGCACTAATAGTCATCATGAGATTCTTTCCCTGGCACGGGGCAGGCATTTCAGGTGTCATTCTCAGAACCATGTATGTGCCTTCCTTAACAAGCATGAAAATCATCAGCAGCCATTGCTGCTACCTCTTTAGCTGATTACCTAGTCGAAAAGGAAGGCCAAGACTCCAGTGCAATTACTGGCCCTGGGTTTTGTTAACCAGCATTGACACTACACGCTTCTTTCAATATATGAGCTCAGTTTCCTTTTGCTATATGGCCCCCACTCCAGCCCCTATTCACCACTAGCAAAGGGGCTGCAATGGCTTGCAGCAGAATTTCCTCAGCACAGGAGCAATGTACGCAGGATGTATATGGTCCTATGCAATTCCCCACTTGCAGCCTCTTCCATAATGATGTGCTAAGGGCAGGCCCAGCAAGTGAAGGAATGGTCACAGCACATTGCATTAAAACTAACCTGGTGGCAGTGTAGACAATGGCAACCATACATGGGTTGGTGGGGACTCAGATACTGTGGTGAGAAGGGCAGTATAAGAACTTATATAGAATGGAATAGGCTTCCATAAGGTAGTGCAGGTCCCTGGGCTGCTCTAATTTACAACCCCTGTCAAACCCAGAATCCAGGAGGCACAAATTGGCTTGAAGCCACCAATGCCCCCTTCCCACGCCACTCAGACCGGGCTGTACCTTTATGGACTGTGGCACCAGAGATGCACAGCATGTACTCGGAGCCATAGGACCCCAGCAATGCTGTAGGGCCGAGAAGAAGGAGCAGTGTGTGTCTCTCTAGCTCAGGTCTACCTGATGAAACAGGAGGGTTTGGGGCTTCTGTGAGGCTGAAACCCAAAGGCAGGGCTGGCTCTAGGCACCCGCGTTCCAAGCACGTGCTTGGGGCAGCACTTCTCAAGGGGCGGCATTCCGGCCCTTTGGGGGCAGCTCTTTTCAAGGTGTGGCACTCCGGTTTTTTTTGTTGTTGTTGTTGCTTGGGGCGGCAAAAAACCTGGAGCTGGCCCTGCCCAAAGGTGAGACAACAACTAATTTTTCCTGGCACAGTTTTACCCCTTTTCATTCTACTTAATGTTTCCAGACCTGAGCCTAAATCCTGACTATTGGCCTTTGAGCCATGCGCTCGTGAAAAGAAGCAGCTATAGGAGAGACTGGAAATGTGCTCGACGCTTGCACTGGCATTGCAGGTGATGGTTTTGCTGGGATTGCTTTTGATAGAGTGACGTTAACTTAGGCCCTGATCCTATGACTGCTGGGGGTGCTCAGGACTGGTAGGATCGAGTCATTTGTTCGCATTGGTACCAGGCCAGGTAACAAAACGGAAACTTTTCCTTATTCACTGGCTGAAACATCATGACATTCATATTAGTCCCACTGCCCCCTTAATCCAAAGTGGTTAGCTCTGAACACTGTAGAACTGCCACAAATAACAACCCAAAGAAATTTCATTTTCCAGAACACTTTAAAGCCCATAGAATCCCAGCAGCGAGTTGTAAGTGGTGATCTATGAAGTGAAAAATGTTTGCCCTTCTAGCCTGAGTTCTCACCATGAGGTTTGCTGTCATATTCAGCACAGAAGCAGATGCCGACTGCATGCTTGTCAGGTGCTCAGGTATACATAGAGTGGGTATATTACAAGTTACAGATCTACATTTCAAGTGGGTAGAGTAGCTGGGTTTTGGAACAGCCATTAAAAAGATCCCATTTGGACTGCTCTAAAGTCTGAAGATAACAGGAGTTAGGCTCATGTTTAAGGATGGCCTGAGTTGACTTTGTGCATGTTGTTTAACTCGTGTTATGTGGAAATAGCCATGGAGCCAGTGACAGCACACTCTGTAGGCCATTCATGAGAACAGATGCAATACACAGTATTTCTGTGAAAAGAGATGACTATATCAAAGTTTGGTTGCAGTCAGAGGGTACTTGGGTAATGTGAATGTGTGCATGTAACAGGAAAAAATATAGTTTGTTGCTCTATGGATACCAGTTGCCCAATGGCCCTTCTGAAAGCTGTTCATGTGGAATGAATATAACCCTATGAAGTGAGTAGAATTTATAATAAGCCATGGCAGGGTTTCATCAATGACTTTTACAGCTTTTCACTTCTCAGATGCCATTTCTGCATTCAGAGGTAAGGATATAATGGGATATGCAGATGCATAGATATTTTTCCCTTCTTTCAACTGATTGATTTGAAGAATATGAACCACAAGCTCTGTGCCATGAATGGGAAAGGCAAGTCTACTAGCTTTCGTGAGAACCTGTTTAAATTACTTGTTTCAGCAGTAGATTTTTTCGCAATATTTATGTTTACAGAAGAAAAAGTTCAGTATAAACTTTCCAACAGACTTACAGACACTGAAAAGTTTATCTTACTTCCCCGCCCCCAATCAGACATGGCTAAAATATTTGCTAAATGTGCAATGGAGATAGAATAAACTCTGAGAATCTCAGAAGAAGGCCACCAATTAAATCATCCTTCTCCACCTTGAACAAGACAAAAGCAGACTAGTAGTTGGGAATGAGAGGACCTCAGGAGATCTTCTTTCAGGGTGATCTTTTTCAGTAGAAAAAAATGCATATTAAAGCATTTAGTTAGTATTTGGGGCAGGGGAGAGGGGGAGATGTCCATCTGTTTAAGCAGCTGAAGAGAAAGCACAGACAAACCTGATGGAGTCTTCCAATATTTCTGTGATTTTTATTTTGTTTCTCTTAGCACAGCACAATCCTGTTTATTCAAAGGTCACTGTGCTGAAAGCAATATCTGCAGAGCATAAGAATACTGACAACATAATCACATGGGGTAGAATAGTACAAATTCCTTAGCCCTTCATCCCCTATACTTTTGGGGTCTGTTTATCGTTCTTACACACGTTAATGAAGAAAATTCTATTGTCTTGAGTGTGCCTGTCCAAAATAAAGCAAGTTCAATCCTTTGTTTTCACTCCATAAAAAATAATATGCTTGACTCACCAATAGAGAGAGCGAGTCTGGAGTTTTGTTAACCATTTCATGCCTCAGATATGTCCAGGATACCCCATGTCCATCCTATAGAGGGGTAAAAAATTATAAAGCTATTGTTAAAGGGTAACAGAGGGCTATTTTTGAAAGGATAACTAATTAACCTCTGAGGGCAGAAAGAAATAGCTTCCCATGGGATGGTGAAGCAAAATTAGCTGCATTAAGGGAGGTTGAAATCCCCCTCTAAAGCATTATGTATTGGCCACTGTTGTAGACAGAATTTCAGTTTAGATGAACCATCGAACTATTTAGTTATGGCAATTCCTAAGTTCTGATGTGCCTTAGTTTCTAATTTCTCATGTTTTTATGTTTCAAGTACAGAACAGTTGTTTTCATTTCAATGTAGATCTAAGCTGACCAAAAAAATCAAATCTCTTCGTAGCTCAGGATACCCACTGATGCCATCCCAGGAAGTACCTCAGAGGGTACTTCCAGGAGTGCTATCACTGTATTAATTAAATGACAAAGTAATGATTGTAATCCTTAGGGAAGGTAGTAGGGGAAAGATGATATCTCCTTAGGTCCTGGCTCTAAATTGTTGCTATCAAAGCTCGGGAATATGGCTTATTTATTTTTTTATCCAATCAGTTTCTCCTCTAACTATTTTTTTCTTTAGGCCTAATCTTGCTCCCACTTAAAATAATGGTGATTTCACTGGGTGCAGAATTAGGGTCACCAGACAGCAAATGAGAAAAATCAGGCCAGGGGGTGAGGGGTAATAGGAGCCTATATAAGAAAAAGACCTAAAAATCAGGACTGTCCCTATAAAATCGGGACATCTGGTCACCCTATGCAGAATCAGGGTCTTTGTGGTTAACCCCAATGGCAGTGCTTCCTGCACTACTAGCTAACAGACTAGTAGGACGCTAGAGACATATTTTCCCCTGTAACATCCCATAAATGTTTTTCTTTTTTTTAAGACAAAGGGAAACAAAGCACAACGCTGGAAAATGGAAGAAGAAAAAAGCCCTGCTTTTGAAATTAATATTCTGCTTGTGCATCTCTGGCAGAAATGAACAAAAGCCAGGAAGTATGAGGTTAAGGAGGACAGAACATCAGCTCACTCTGCAGTGCCGCTTTCTCCTTCCAAACAGCAGGCACTGAAGGCCAGCGCATCAGTCCCAATTTTGAATTTCTTGCCTTTTGTTAGAGTCTGCTCCTGTTGCCGCTGACGTCAATGGATGTTTTGCTGCTGACTTCCTTGAAATCCAGATTCAGCCCTGAATACGCATCAGCACTTCCAGATTCATTTGATCACAGTGGTTTGGTTTGGTTTTGATACTGAAGCATAAATAAAAATAAATCCTCAAATCTAAGAGATCCATCTTCACAGGGTATCTCAACATGTGTTTGTAACGCACTGGCGTAATAAGTGTGATCAGATTCCTTTTTAGAGGCTGGCCTGTGTCACCAGTCAGAGCCAGCTACCTACTCACAGCTAACGACCTTACACTTCAGCTCAAGTGGCAGAGGTTGGTGCTTTCGATGCTGATGAGTCTCAGGATCAACCCCACTGACAGCTGTAGCACAGCCCCCTGCACATCCCCTGATTGGACAAAACCCCATCTTTGCCAAACAAATTATCATTTGCACATCCAAATCAGGCAAATGCATGAGCAAGTAACCATGTGCACATGCAGTTACCCCAGCCATTCCATGGTTTGCACATTGCACCCATTGGATAGATTTTTGCAAATTAGGCTGCTACTATCATTACCTTTAAAATACCCATCAGTGAAAGTAGCCAAAATGTTTTTAGCCTTATAGACATTTGATTTTGAGGAAATGGGCCCAGAGGAATGTTAATTTGGAATTCTACAGTGAACCAGAAAGGCAATTGCACAGAGCTGGAAAAAGTTAAAGAACAGTTGGTGAGGATATAACTGAAATCCAGCCCAACAGGAAAAAGGGCAGCAGAGGCCAATGTGAATAAGTGGGGGATGTAAATATTAGTATCAGCAATATGCAGAAGGCTTTTAAAATACAAATAATCCAGTAGAGAGTAGGACTGGGGAGAGCTAGGCTTTAAAAAAAATCTGGAGGAAGTTAAAAGGATAGTTAGAGAAGAAAAAGAAATATGGAATAGCTAATAGTTCATTGGGGTCTTCAGTGACTCTATTTTCATTGTTAGCAGAAAGAAAAAGAAAACCGGTTCACTGAAAAAAACATCAGAAGGAAGTGGAGATAAGGTGGTGGTAGTTTTGTTACATAGGCACGGCCAAATGTTTCCCTTAGAAACACATAGGTCCCCCAATGGGAGTCTGTGGGTGCCTCCAAAGGAAGATAGCAGCTCTTAGCTTGTTTCTGGAGGATGATTAAGAGGGCTCGTATATTTCCCTTTACAGCAGCAGCAGAACTAGTATTGAGATTTCCATAGAAACAGTCAATGCGAGAGAAGACTGGATGCTCCATTAGTCAAATAAGTACCATGTCTCCGTGAGTTCTAAAGGGGAAAAAAACAGAAACGAGACAGGACTCTGTTCTCTGATAGACAATAGGATTCCTGAATACTGGCGGAAAGGCCAGACGGTAGAGAAGGTAATTCAACAGCAGTTTGCATCATATTAAACAGTGTTTTGTTAGGTTTAGTGAGGAACTACACTGAAAAATGCCATCTAATAGGAGAGTCAGCATGGATTTTTTAGAGAGGGAGGTCCAGAAACGTGCTGGAGTTCCTCATCTATATTGCTGCCATAACACCACGAGAAATGTGGTAGAGATAGAATAGCTTTGAGGTACACCTGTGCAATTCAGCTGAAGTCATTGGCCTTGCTCCTCTGACATACAATGGTTTTGCACCAGTGCACCTTCATTGACTTCATTGGGTTTATTTTTGTTTTACACTCCTGGAAATGAAAAGAGAATCATGTCCATTGATCTGCTGCACGGGTATAATCAAGAGAAGAATTCGACCCTTAGCCTTTTTAAAGTATTTTGTAATGTTCTGTGGTGAAGAATCATTTGCCAAGGAGGAGAATTATGGTATGGGGCAAAGTAATTTTGTGTAACATAGAAACTGGCTGAAAATCAAGAAACTGAAATTAGCTGTGTATTGCAGCCTTTCTAGGTGGAAAGAAGTTACCTGTGGAGTATCCTTGTTTATACAGTTATCCACGATGGCCTGCTTCAAAGCCCATTCAATTCAGTGGAAAGACTCCCATTGACTTCAAAGGCTTTGGATAAGACCCATAAGAATAGTCCAATTTTGCCTTTCCAACTAGATAAAGTCACTCATAACGGTGTTTGCTGCAGTCCATAAACTTCCCTATGCTTAGGATAAGGAATATGACAGATCCTGAGGTAACAGTTATTTACCATAGCTACTGAACAGTTGTGGTGGTGGTTTGAATAAGAATATCAAATATGAGGTATTTGTATTTACTGACTGATGATACTAAAATGGCAGGTATCTCAAAGAATGAAGAAAGAAGAAATGGCGATGCAGTGAGTTAGAGAGAGATTCAGACCTTTTAGGGAAATGGTGATGGGGGTCTACAAACCCCATATGAAGGGCAAGGGAGGGGAAAGGCTGGAGCAATACTGGACCAGGAAACTTTGACCCCTCCTGGGCAAAGGAGCAATATAAAAAGAGCTCCAGTAGCTTGGAGAGAAGCCATTACCAGAAGGGGCACTACCCTGAAACAGGAGATGAAGCTCTTACTGAGGTTGTGTGGCTGTGTCTCTCCCTGCCCCCTTCCTTTGAGACATCACCTCAGAGCTATGGAGAACCATGTGAGGTGGGGGCACCAGAGACTCTGTGGGTCTGAGGCAAAGGACTATAATCAAACAGCAGCCAGGCCCCAAACGGAGACATTGGGTGAAGTAGGAAGTGTCCCAGGTGAAGGTGAACAAGAGATGGGCCAAGTATAGATCACACGTGCAGGGCTCTGGGTTGGGACTTGGTGGATTGGGAGGGCCGAGGTTCCCCTACCCATCCCAGATTCCCCTATGCCTGGCCCTGTGATGGGCAAGACCAGGCATTTACTGACAAGAAAGCCAGTCCAGCTGAACCCTGTTTAGAGGTCCTGAACATGTTGAATGAAAAGAGAGACTAGTGCAGCAGGCCCTGACCACTAGGCCTGCTGACAGAAACTGAAAACCCTGCTACAGGGACAGAAACTGGAAAGTGCTGTTTACAATACATGTTGAGGCAATGAACCAAAACAGAAACTATATATTAAATGGCTCAACCATGTAATATTCTGGCCAGGAAAGAAGAATTAAGAAGGTTATAACAGAAGAATCTCTGAAAGTCATCAGTCCAATATATGATTGCAGTAAAATCAGAAAATAAGATACTGGAAGGATGAAGTAAGAGCAGGACAGAATAGAAATCAAAAGAAGTGATATTGCCATTTACAAGGCACTACATCAGATCACATATGGAAGACTAGGTCGAACTCTTCTCTGAGTTACAGTAATACCATTCCATTTTCTAAATGAAAAAAATCAATGAGGCACTCAGCTCCAGCTGCACCATGAGGGCAGCAGGACAATCCCAGGTTTAGGAATATTTTTCATAAAGAAATGGGAGTTTGCCAGTGGCTGAATGGTGGAGTCAGCCCCAAAGAGATTAGTCTTCTCCTCTCACAACCCTTTTCAGTGAACACAGGGCCCATTTATTGATTTATGTCTTATGCATCTAGCTGTCATGAGCCATCTGAGAAGCTGAGATCCAATAGTGATAGATGCAATATTGGAACTTTTATATTAGTGCATGTAATCAATCAATCTGTGTGCATAATCATGATATAAGTGACTGGAAATTAAGTACAGGCCATGATACATTCACCATCTTTGAAAGTTAGGTGCTAAGGATTATTTGTAAACTCAAAGTTTTTGTAACAAACTCTTACATTAAAAAGAAAACATTGAAATGGCAGAGAAGTGTGTAAGTCTGAGCCTAATTCTAGACCAGTCTAATGTACCATTTTAATGACAGCTGTTATTTTTTTTAAAAAATATTCCTGATTACATTTCTAAATTACTTCCCCTCTTTTCCTTTTTACCAAGTTTACTCTATGTGACTGCTAACACTAGATCAGTAGAGACTATGCTACAAACCTCAGCACTTATGGCCAAGTTCTGCCTCATGCCTTATCCACCTTGGGTAGTACCCCTAGAGGATGTCAGGTTCAACCTCCTGGTGGGTACTACCTAAGGTGGATAAGGCATGGAGCAGAACCTGGCCATAAGTGCTGAGGTTTGTAGCATAGCCTCTACTGATCTAGTGTTAGCAGTCACGTAGAATAAACTTGGTAAAAAGTGAAAGAGGTGGGGAGCTGAGAACTTATGTTTCTGGAAGGCAGGGGTCACAGGAAAATAGCACCGAATTCTATGGAATGGAAAAAAACACTAAAGATTTTCACTAAGGTGCATGCCCTTCCCACCTCTCATGACCCTAGAGGATGTCAAGTACAACCTACTGGTGGGGAGGGGAATTTTGGAGGTCTGAGGGTTTTTCCAGCTGGCATTGTTGCTACCTCACCACACAGAGGTTGCAGCAGTCAGTGCCATTCCTCAAAACACCACTCCTAAAAGGACCTGCTTACTATTGTTGTTATTATATTGCAGCAGTGCTTAGATGGCACAATCAGGAAACAGAGCCCCATGGTACAAAGTGACACACAGATGAGTCAATCAAAGGCATTGTTGCCTCAGACAGCCACGTCAGTAATATGGTGGTTTTGGGCTTGATTCAGCACTGGGCTAACAAGCCAATATTTATAATGTTTCAATTTCTAATGAATAACCTGAATTGCCTGTTCAATATTTATCTGAATTCAACTTGTGACAAATGGCTTTAACAACAATTATAGTGCTTCAGTCTTTACAGAAAATTGGTTACATATAGTATGTTAATAAAAGCCCAATTCCATATTTATAGTTCGATGTGTGTATATATCTAAACCACTCTGTTTGTTTATTAAAGAAAAAGAACACCAGCCCTTTGTTGACTTTGATCCATTCATATTTGTTTAACCACTCACGCATCCCATTCTGTACAAAGCATTGTGCTCTGAGGAGGAAGGATGTAGAAGGGCCCTGACTGACCTCAGATAAATTGGAGCCATCTTCACAACTTACCAGAGCAGGAATGGGAAGAGACATGCACAAAGCCATGCACAGATGCACTAAAAGCGCTGGACTGGATTTATTAGCCTTAAACAAAAAAGGATATTCCGGGGCTGATCCAAAGCTCACTGAAGAAGGAAAGACTTTTATTGACTTCAAAATCCAGTGGACTTTGGAGTAGGCCTTAAATGCAATACAAGGTATAGGATGTTAAGTGTCAAGTTACTTATGTCCTGGTCATTCCCTGACTGTACCCAATGAAGCCCATCTCTCTCTCTCTCTGTTCACTAGGTGTGAGATTCACCCCATATAGAGGGCCAGCCCATGGCCTTTGCACCACTTCAGTCTCATTTAAGCCCTCAAAACAGCACTTCAGTGTTGCTAGCACTGAAGGCTTTGTGCTGACCCTCTGCAAGGGGTCGATTTCCTCCCAAGGGCAGAAAAGTTTTGTTCGCATTGCTGGCCAGTGGGTTCATTTATCTGTACTACACAGCAAGTGCTGTCCAGAGCACTAGCACTTTGGCTCTCCACACTTCCCCGCTTCTTTCAGAAGGGCTCGGCTGAATAGGCAACAAGCCAGTTCAAATTTGGACCTTAATAATGTTCTTTTAAAAGACAGGGTTTTGTACTTAACACATAAGTATTCAATGGCTGGATGAGCATGTTTGCATAGTGACACCGTTTAGCCAGCACTCCCTGTGTTTTGTTATGTGTCAGTTATAAAATACAAGGATGTGTGGTTAAGGTCCCATAAACTACTGCAAATGGAGCCACTTTCATGCGTTGAATAAGCAATTCTCAAAAGCAACCATTGTTCTTTTTCTTTCCTGCACCTTGGCTGGCAATGGGGAGGTGATGTAAACAGAGAAGAAAGTACAGCGAACAGAATGACTTTCCTGAGCCTAGGGAAGGAAGCAGAAGGTGCTGAGTTAAACAAACATCTGCCTTGGCGAAGAGCAAACAATGTGTTTCTCTAGTAAACTGAGCAAACAGGACTTAGAAGTCATAGAGAGAGGAGGGTAAGACAGCGCAAGCCAAGATGGCTATTTTGCCAAATGACTTTTTTATTCATGCTCCAGCACTCAGTGCTATAATTACAAGAGTCTCTGGGGACCCAAGGAGTCTGACTCTTCCTTGCTTTAGAGTGTTGCCAATAAGATATAAAAATTGCTAATGCAGTGAAAGCATTTCTATGCAGTGGAGTTGGTAATTTTTTTTTAACCAGCACAATTACTACTATGCAAAAAAATAAAAATCTATTATAGTTTCTCTTATTATATGAATTTAGCGCTCAACAAAAGGGCCAGGTTAACAGTGCCAGGAGTTAATGGCTGGTGATTATCTGCAGAATTGGACAATGGTAGAGCCAGTTTTCCTACTAATGTGCCTCAAATCTGCCATGAAAAGACAACTTCTAGATGTAAGAGGGTAAGTCAGTCTCCATGGACCGTTTAGCCTCTCTGTGTTGAACCTGTCACCCAGGGTGACCATCTGGGTAATTGCATGTGCAAATTAGGCATTTTGTTATGTGCCTAAAGCCCTTGAAAGCCTAACCTGGTATTTTTGCAGTGACTGTAATGTAAAACATGGATGCACAAATTTCTGAATATATAGGGAAATCAATTAATGAAATTGTATAAACTCTATGCAAAAAATCCATGGGCCAAATTCTGCCTTTAGTTGGCCTTGCACAGAACATATTAATGGGTTGGATGGGGACACTGGTGGGGGTGCATAAATGTAAATGAGGCAAAATTAGCCATAGTCCCTTATCCCTCAAGGTGGAAGGTGTCTGGACATTCAGAATTACTCTTGGCTCTCAACAAATAGGTTAGATGCTCCTACATAGTCCCTTAACTGTGAACATACCACTGTATGAACTCTGGTGACATTGTATTCACCAATTTAATTATATATCAGGATGTCATAGCTTTAGCCGGACAGCCCATAGAGCACAGCAAGGACCTTCTCTTCCACGGGACGTCTGTCCTTTCTCAACAGCACTGCTATGTTGTGTCACAAAATACCGGTCCCTTCCATTGCCAACCATTGCAAGATGTTGGTTTTTTACTTCAGAGCATTAAAAATGGATTTTTAAAATCTGTTTTCACCCCGAACCTCAATTCTCAGTAACTCATGACAAACGGGATCAGTGCATTCTTATCCCTGATGAGCCTGTCTGAGAGGTATGCCGGGATAGCAAATCCTTTCCATGGAGTTTGGAGGCAGGCCCTTGATCCATGTAGTCAGTGGATGACTACAGTTGGAATTCCTAATCTTTATTTTTTTCTCCAATTTTTGCCTGACCATTATTTTGCCATCGTTTTTATATTAGATCATTTATCTTCACATTGAGAACAAGGCAAGCCCATCAACCACTGATCTTGTTCGTGTCCTTCCTCGACAGACAGGAATATGTGTATTTTATTGAGACAATGAAATTAGTTAACTATCAAAATGTACATAATTCTTTTCCAAACACTGTAAATGCAATCACTGTTGTAACCTTCAGTGGTAATTGACAATAACTCAGCTGGTACTTCCTTTGACTTTAATGACTACAATAGCTTC
The DNA here is from genome assembly GCF_027887155.1 of Malaclemys terrapin pileata. Lineage (NCBI taxonomy): Eukaryota > Metazoa > Chordata > Testudines > Emydidae > Malaclemys > Malaclemys terrapin. The sequence continues at coordinate 12,091,411 of NC_071516.1, read as the reverse complement.
TGTAATCATTTCGTTGGTATACTCGAACAATTTGAATTTATAGTATGCAGGGGTATACTTCTCTGTTCCCCTGCTTCAGAAAGACTCTGCAGGCACCAAGTGGAGAAAAGATTTTGCAAAATTGTGGGGGTGGGGGATGGATGAGGGACCAGCAGAAGTAGTCAGTGGATGGCTTAAGATATTCTAGTCACATAGACTTTGGAGGCGCATACCCCAATGCATAGTAACAAAGGGAGAATTTCATTTTGTTTTTGAAATGCTATTATTACATTCAGGAAATTTGCAAAGGCACCTTGACAGAACATGATCAAATACCTGAACTTACAGTGCAACAACATTTACTTAGCAAATGACATTTTAATGCAGAAAGTCAAATTTGCATACTAATTAGATTTTTCCTTTAAAACATTTAGACTTTTGGCCTTTCCACCTACCCACTGTGACAGAGATTAAAAGATTTTTTTATTATGTCCTGTCAAACAAAACACACTTTTGTAAAGTGCTACAGTCACTAAGTAGCACTTTTAACCTATTTTCTACTCATATGGAATTCAGTCAGCTCGCATTTCCACGTGCTTCCTGACCTCAGGAGGGCGTCTGATAGAAAGCAAATGGAGAAGATTGTAAATTAACAGAGGGAGAAAACCCAATGTGTGGGAAAATATTGTGGCTGACATTATCAGAGCTGCCTCTGGGATGAGAACACCCAATTCATTCAACATCCAAATCCTCAAGGCAGCCGTCAAAACTCAGCCTGCACGTTTTAAATATTGTGATTGGAAATAAGCTGAGTTGCATCATAAAAATATGGGCAGCTCCAACCATGGGGATTTTTGATGCTGGGAGTTCCCATCCTTACTTGATTTCTAGTCCACACCACATCCATTATACGGATCAACTACTTTGGGCTCCTCTGCCGCATGGTCTCTGCAGGCAGCCATTTTGGGTTCTGACTATGAAACAGACATGTATGCTACAGGAAAAAAATCCCAATGCTTTGGCCTAAACCCTCTCTTGGAGCCTGAACACAGGATGGTGTGCTGGGTAATGCTAGGAAGGGATAAGGTCTTCTATAGCTGCTCTTCCAGCCAACAGAGTTGAATCGGATCCTCTAGCTGTCCAAGTCCCCCGTGTCCTCAGCCACTAGCTCTCCTTGACAAATGGCAATGCTCCCCTCCCCTCCCGCCTCTGCTAACTTATTTTGGCTTTTTTTCAGTGGAAATAGAGACTTATTTTCAAGCAAAAGAAAATCTGCCATTAGGAGTAAAATTGCCTGTGTGCAATTTCCTGACTGAGCAGTGACTTGTTGTGAAATGACCATTTCTGTGACTTTTCATGGAACACAAATATTGCAGGAGGATCAAAGTGGGTGAAACAGACTCATCACAACAATTTTTCCCATCTCTTCTCTGTACCTGCCATAAGGCTTGACAAACTTGCTTGTTCCCAGCAATAACCCCCTCCCCATGCTCCACCAGCACCAATCTATGAATAGGAGCCCTCCCATGAAGTTACATCTGTATGTATTTGCAGGGTTGGGCTCTGAGCATTCCGTCCTGCACCCATGGAAGTAAATGGCAAAACTCCCATTGATCTCAGGGGTGCAGGAATAGACCAAAAGTCCCCAAGCTTAAAAATAAAAATAACTAACTTTCTGGGCCTGGTTCTCACTTACCCTTAGGTCACTTTCCACTCTGCCACTGCTCTGGCCCAGTAAAGAGGCCTTTACATGGGAGTAAATTACACTTACTTTACAGCCCCTTTATATTGGTACAGGGCATAAAGTGGGTTATGGCTTATCTACACTAGAAAGTTGTACTGCTTTAACTATATTGGTATAGTTAAGTGGTACAGCCTCCCTCGTGTGGCCTCAGCTGTATTGGTGCTCTGTACCAGGATAGCTGTTCCTGTACAGGAAGGGGAATTGCTATAATGGCATAATGCACTAAAATACCTGGATCAACATCAGGGCTTTTGCCAGTATAACTGTTCTGTGGCCTTTTGAAAATGGGAATCTGATCCTCTGTCCTTAATGAGTGCTTTGTTGAAGTGCTGGCTCCTGAACAACTGTTATTTTATTAGTTTCCATAGCAGGGTACATCATTGGTTTTCACTAAGAACTTAGGGTCTGATCCTGCAAAGTGCTAACCAGCTCATTTGGGGTACTGAGTGCCCTCACTAACACCACCTACTTAAGTGCTTGAATAGATTCATTGGAAAGTGTGTGACCCTTTTTTATTTATTATTTTGCTTCAAAGCACAAAAAGAATCTTCCCAGTCCAACCATCCATTTTGTTTTACTTTTCTTTCCTACAGCTCAGAAACCCACAAACAATATTTCTCTCTCCCCAATCCTTCCCACCACAACCTCCCCATAAAATTTAACAAAGCAACATCCACCTCAGATTTTTTGGGCCAGTTTTCAGGCTGCAGGGGAATGTAACAGCTCATTTTAATTTAACCCTCTGAAATCTGAAATATATATATATATAGAGAGAGAGAGAGAGAGAGAGAGGAAGTGCTGACACATCTTTGGCTGTAGAGTTATCCTGAGCAACAACAGAATCATGCTCAATGCATCAAAATATTATTGTTTTCATCTTTTTAAAAGAGCTCTCTTTGTCTTAGGAAAAAAAAAACCTTTGCAAATGCTTTTAACATGTTGGCACGTTATTCCACGTAGTGCAACGTTGGTAACTTTGCTGCCTCCTGAGGGAATCAAACATCAAGATCACAGTGTCTGATGATGTCAGTTGCAGCTAGGCATACACAACCCTTGGGCCTCAAATCTTAATTATATCTGCTACTGTTTACAGTTTATAATTATTGATGTTAATTTACTGAGTGATGTTACACTTCTAGCCTCAAGTTATCTTTTTGGCACGTTAATCCATTGGCACACAGACTATTGCATCTGACTGTATAGGCTGAAATTAAGGGGGATTTTTCACCTTAACATCATTTGGATGTTCCTTGTTGTACATTACTACAAATATTCAAATTATGTTTTTTTTAAATAATCTAATAAATATTATTTGAATTATACATAATGTCAACACAAGGCAAGAAAAAAGTTTGCTCAACTGTGCAACATAAACCATGTTTTTATCATGTGTTTCAGGGGACAGGTTAAAGCACTATAGGGCAGATGGCTAAAATGTCAGCTCATGGACACCTTGGGTGTGTTGTCATTGTGAGCTATCACCAGAGGTGAAAGTAAGCCAGTCCTCTCCAGTACAGCATACCGGCAAGAGCCGGTGCACCGTACCGGGGCGGCCTGGCTTCCCCTAGCGTCAATTTAAAGGGCCTGGGGCTCCCAACAGCAGCTGGAGCCCTGGGCCCTTTAAATTGATGCCAGAGCCCTGCTGCCAGAGCCTTGGGGTAGCAGCAGCAGGGCTCTGGTGGTGATTTTAAGGGCCCGGGGCTCCCAGCTGCTGCTACCACAGCCCCAGCCCCGGGCCCTTTAAATCCTGATTTAAAGGGCCTGGGGCTTTAAAGGCCCTGCCTCTTCTGGTAGAGGCCACGCCTCTTCCGGTTGAGGCCCTGCCCCCTCCTCCGGACTCTGGAGTACCAGTAAGTCCTTTAAGTTACTTTCACCCCTAGCTATCACACAGCAGTAGACCAAATGTTCCTAGAATTTGACCACATCCCTTTATACCATGGAGTGTATTTATTGTAGTTGTAAGATGTTTTATTTTAATATTTTGGGTGATGAAGTCCAACCTGTGGCTCATAACTTACAGTCTTTATAAACCAATCCGATTCCTCTTTTCCACTCCAACACCTTTTTAAACCAGCCGGATAAAACAGAAGGGAAGTGCGCATGTATTAGGAAATGGGACATCATGAAAGACTGGAAAATTCCATTATGAAAAGGATTTAATAAAGATAAAACCATTTGGTTATTACAGAACTTTATTAGCTTTCTATAGAAATTACCCTAAAATCTATAGCACTTAACAGAGAATGGATCCCTTTTGTAGGTGTATTTGACTCCTTCACTAGAATTTGATAGCAGGGATATAATTTTATTCTAGAGGATGCTCCATAACACCTAACAGAAGGTTAGCATTTTCTCTTTGAGTTAGATCAGAAGCTTTATTTATCAACTTTAAATTGCATAAGTCTTGTTTTTACATTTCATTCCAAATTTTAGTATATGATAGTTATCTGTGGGCAAACCCCAGCTAGGTATGTGTGTGCTAAGCACTGAAGCACATGTTTAGCTTTAAGCAGGTGAGTAGTCACATTCAGTAGTCAATAGGATTACGATCACATCCTTACATTAAGTACATGCTTAAGTGCTTTCCTGAAGTGGGATCATACATTGGAAGTTGGGACACGTACAGGTCTTGTGTATGCATAATTGCGTGGGTACTTTTCAAGGATTTCAGCCAAACACGTGAAACAAATATTCTTTACACTAACTTTTAAAAATTGCATTTGAATTAAACAAGGATTACTGCAAAGTGCTGCTGCCGATTTACTCTTTCCTAATTGCTTTAATTAAAGTGAAGACCTAGTTACATACATGTCCTTTGGGAGCTTTGGTTTATTTTGACATTACTAAGGGCCTGATAAAGCAAGGTACTTAAGCACATGCCTAACTGTAAACATGTGGATAGGACCATAGAAGTCAGTGAGACTATTCCCATGCGCAAAGTTAAGCACGATATGTCTTTAGAGCACCAGACTGCTAGCTGTTAAGAGTAGGAACCACGTCTACTTCAGGGTTTGTACAGCTCCTATCCCAAAAGGACCCGATGCCAATTGGGGCTTCTGGAGAGAACAACGGGCATGAAATTAGCTCTGTTTTACAAAGATAAAATAGCAGATTTTTAATATACACTGCATCATTGTATAGTAGGAAGTATCATTTCATAGTATAGACACCCAGAGCTGGGTCCCACGACCCCTTTCCATCACTGGCTGCTGACACAATGGTAGGTTAGGTAGAATCTGGAACAGTTTAGTCAACTAGCCTTCCTGACCCAGTTTGTTGCCTGTGTATGAAGTCCTTAACAATAGAGAATTAAAAGTGGAAATAGTTAAAACAAAATGCAAGGAAAAATTATAAGACCCCCTGACATCTGAATTTAACGTGCTATCAGAGATATTGGAAAGTGTGCTGTTTCTTTCTGTAAACATTAGCATTTCAAAAGCCCAGAAGACCCTTCTTGGTATAGATTATGATATTGCATTTCAGATTAGATCACTTCCAGATTGCTGCAATTCCAGTGCTGCAGGCTGATAGACAGTAATCTCTACCTGCTGTTCTAGATGGGAATTTATTCAAGAAATAATTTTTCCATCAGTGTATAAAAAAGTATACTTAATTTTGCTGTATGATCTATAGACCTGACAACATAATTCAAAATTGGGTAAAAACATATTTCTAGAGGAAAGATTTATTAATAAGGGGAACACAGTGATTCCATGTTAATGAATTAAGGCCCAAAATGAATGTCAAGTTTAGACTCCAATTCTAATATCCTTGCTTATGTACTAACTTTGGTAGGAGTTCAGTCTGCATAAGGTGAGTAGGATCAGACCCTCCACTCCTTATTTTGGAGAACTTTTGACAGGTTGGCGGCGCTCTGCGGGGCCCTGGGGGGTTAGGTGGGGGGGGGTTCGGCAGCGCTCCGTGGGAGGTGTGTGTGGCGGCGGGAGGGTTCAGTGGTGCGGCGCTCTGCGGGGGGCTGGGAGGGTTTGGCAGTGCTCCGCGGGGGGCTGGGGGGTTCAGCGGGGGGGGTTCGGCGGCACTCCGCGGGGGCCTGGCATGTTCAGCGGCGCGGCGCTCCGTGGGGGGCTGGGGGGGGTTGGCGGCGCGGCGCTGGGGGGGTTCGGCGGTGCGGTGCTCCGCACGGGGGCGGGTGGTGGCGCGGTGCTGAGGGGGTGTGTTATGGTGGCGCTATTGAGGGCAGCACTCTTTTTTTGCTTGGGGTGGCAAAAAAGTTAGAGCCGGCCCTGGTAGAGCTAGTCCCAATTTGACGGGCCATAAATGACCTTCAAGGTGTCATAAAACAACTTTGTGTTTGTCGTATTGGCATAATGTTGTATTTCTTCTGCTTTCTTTTAAAACCAGTTATACTGTATAAGACTAAGCCATCTGAGCCTTGGCTTGCAGGTACTTGAATATGTCTTTTTTAAATGTTGTTTCTTTGTCATTTTGCCAAGACATAAGCTCATCATTCTTTTCCTTGAGGATCTTTTTGAGTTCATCATCATTTTCATCAAACCACTCTTAGTGCTGTCTTTGATTTTTGCCTAGAGTTTTTTCTGTGGTTTGAAGGATGGTTGATTTGAATATATTTCATTTTTCAAGTGTGTTATTGGGTGATGATGTAATGCTATCAAATTTTCCTCTACATTTTCCCTTAGTTTTTCCTGATGAAATGGATGTCTCAACTTTGGCAATTTCAGTTTAATCTGTTCACATTGTTTTACTGAGTGGCAACAACATGTAAATTGAAAATGGTTCTGATCATCTTGTGGTCAGTCCAACAGTTTTCTCCTCACATTGCTTTGCTGATTTCAGTGTCCCTGATGTCTCTTTGCCACATGATGACAGAGTCAGGTGCCAATGCTCTGATCTCTGATACGTCCACCACATTTTATATTTGTTGGCTTGCCTGAAGATTGAGATAGCAATTTGGACCTCATGCTCAGCATACTTGCTGAGAAGGAGTAGACCAGTGCTGTTCATTTTCCCAACTCCATTGTTCTTTATTACACCACTCCAAGCCTCACCGTCTTTTCCAACTCTGGCATTAAAGTCTCCCAGAGGTAGACATTTGTCTTCACTGGGTATAGATTTGATTATATCACCCCAAAACTATTCTTTTATTTCTTCTGTACTGTTCAGAGTTGGAGCATAAGCACTGATAAAAGTTGCAAAGCATTAATTTCCAACGGGAAGTTGTAGAGTCGTTAGGTAATGCTCAGAGGTAATTCTTTCAGAGACTTCAGGAGGCTGTTTTCAATGCCATAAATTCTGTCTTCCTCTGCTGGCCTCCTTTCCCAAAAGAAGGTGTAGCCACTTCCTAAGTTCCTTTATGGAGTCTTCATCTTCATCTCATTTCACTGCGGGCAGCTATGTTGATGCTGTATGTAGCAAGTTACCTTGCAATAATGCTGTACATCTATCAGGTCTTTATGTGTTAGCTGTGTCCATTAGGGTCTGTATGTTCTGTGTCACAACAATGATAGCTCTTGTTTTTCCTCATAGGATGACTTGTGTGGGGATGATCCAGCAGTTATGGTGAAATGGCCAGACTAAAGTTGGGCAGGCAATGTTTAGGGCACCTTTTCCAGCTCCTTCCCTTTCTGGGATGAGCAGTGCTGTCCTTAAAAAGACTGCTCAGTCACCTAGGGTGTTACCAGGCATCTTTGCTCTCCAGAATTCAAGGCTGAGCAACCAGAGTCTCAAGTTGCCTGCGTGTAGGTTTATGATTTCTAGTGCTCCTATAAACCTGTCACTTCACTGTTTGCCACAGGACTTTCTTTCTTAATGTGTGAATGCCTCTGTGTGGTGATAAGACCATTGCATGGGCGTAATCTTAGAATCATAGAATATCAGGGTTGGAAGGGACCTCAGGAGGTCGTCTAGTCCAACCCCCTGCTCAAAGCAGGACCAATCCCCAGACAGATTTTTACCCCAGTTCCCTAAATGGCCCCCTCAAAGATTGAACTCACAACCCTGGATTTAGCAGGCCAATGCTCAAACCACTGCTCATTCTCTTGGCTGCTGAAGTCAAAAGCCAGCGGCACAAAAAGTTGCAATGCCTGGGAACGTCATTAGCTGCAGTGGCTAGCCACTGACACCTTTTTGTGCCTCATCAAGCCTTACGTAGTCCTCAATGCATTGTTGCAGTGACTTTCCAGCTGTTGGACCAAGAGGTCTTCTCCACCCACTCTGCAAAAGCAAACTTAGGATGCTGAGGACAGGTATTTCCCCGCCAGGCTACTCTCTACCTGGTTTCCTCTGCCAGTCAAAGTGGTGTATTGGGTGTGTGGCCACTGCCATGTACTAGCAGCTACATGGAGTCATATGTGAGACCTGGGTGTGAAGTTAGGACCAGTGAAAGAGAATGTAAATTGGGCTACTCATAAAAGTTATAATGGGATCAGAACTAAGTGTCTATAGGATCAGGCACAAGGTGGTTTTCCAGTTGAGAGAAAAATATTCTTCAAAACGAAGCATTCAGATAGAGAATGGATAGAGATTGCCAATCTTTTTTCTAATTAAATCAGGGTCTAAGATTTAATCTTAACTAGGGCAACAAGTTATTTTTTTTAAACAGGGTCAATAAACCTAGATTAATATTAATGGCTATTATTAATTTGTAGAGGCAATGAATTCAAATTTAAGATTGCCGTCCCACCATTCTAACTCCTAGATCACATCTCTTGAGAATTACAAAAGTGATGCAATGCATGTAGCTCTGCTGTAAAAGAGTGTATGAGAAAGGGAATCTGCTGATAATGCACCCTGCATCTGAATATGTCCAACCTACTAGTGTAAGTCACAAATACAACCCTTTAGGGCCATATTCAAGAGCCAGTGCACAAATAAATAAACTAAGTGCTGAGCAGGTCTTTAGGATCACAGGAGATACACTTAGGGCACAGGGGCAGTTCAGACACTACTACCAAACTTGAAGCCACAGGTAGGGTGACCAGATGTCCCGATTTTATAGGGACAGTCCCAATTTTTGGGTCTTTTTCTTATATAGGCTCCTATTACCCCTCACCCCCATCCCGATTTTTCACACTTGCTGTCTGGTCACCCTAGCCACAGGGAACCCACCCCACCACAGACAGGTTTAAAGGCTACATTGCATAATATCCAAAAGTATTTGGTGTCACATAGGAGCTGCTGTGTGTTATTGATAACTCTGGAGATGAGAACAACTCAGGTCCCCTAGGAAATCAGAGTGTTCTCCCTTTTATCGTAGCCTTGGCTGGAAGATGTTGCAGGTTTTCCTCTCCATCGCTTTGCCAGGAAATCTGGATGCACTGTTTCCTAAGCTCCTCCACAAATGCATGCACCAGTTCTAAACACATGAGGGGAAATCCTGGCCCCACTGAAGTCAAAACAGCACTGACAGATAAGACTGAGGTTATTTCTGATTGGGAGCAGTCTGAGGCAGGAAAACGTGTTCTGCAGGGTCAGTGGGGCACATGTATAGGCAGGAAAGCACAATCAGATGGTGATGTTTTCTGATAGTATAAAAGCGGATGTGGGCTGTGTCAGCACCATTTCAGAAGAGAGTCTGAAATATCTTTGGGGGCCCAGGAGCTGGCTCATGCATCTCCATGGGATGCAGGCACACAAAAGAAAAATACTTAGAATGGACAAATGCTATGAAACACCCAGCGGGGGGGAAGGCGGATAGGGGGCCACAAAGATGTGGAGTGCAGCCTCACCACCTTCTATTAGAGCTGTGCTCTTGGGCAGAATGAGGATGTGTGCAAACTGAGGTATGGAATATAAGTCAGAGGAATTATTCTTGCCCTACAGAGGAACTAGTGAGAACACATTCATTGTACACTGCTCTTATCAGCTTATCGTAACGCTGATTTGGTAGAAGCGTATGGTACTGGAAAGGGCAAACAATAATATGGGATCGCAGGATTTTATCTTGTCAGGAAGATTAGAGAGCCTTACTTAGGGGCTTTTTTTCCCAGAAAGATGTTTACACTTCGAGACCTCGGAGGGTATGTCAAGAATCTAGACTAGGCTAAACAGTGGTTTTTAAGAATGTGTTAGCTACCATGTTCTAACACATCCTAAAACTCTGCTATAGACAGGACAAATTGTCCTTTAGCACAGGCTAGCAGTGGAGTTGACACTTGGGAGGAGGTAGAGTTTTGGAATGTGCTAGTTAGAATATGAGAGCTAACATGTTCTAAAACCTACCTTTTTACCCTCGTCAAGACAAACCCAGTGAAGAACACACAACTTAGAAGGGAACATTGGCAGATGACTCTATTCCTCTAATTACTAAGCTGTGTTGCAAGTATTTGTGCATTTTTGCATGCACGATGTTTTGCAGTTGCAATCACTGTCATTTAGACATAAAACTCTCTGCTATGAAGGCGCAGATGGGTAGTTACTTGGCTAAATGAAGAAAAGGAGGCAGGGTTGTGGCCACAATGAAAATCAGGCCTTCTAACATTGGGAGAGCTAATAGGAATATTATGCATAATATATACTTGGCACCTGCAGTATATTTTCTTCTTCTTCAAGTGGCATTTCCGATGCAGAGACTGTTGACCACCACAGTCACAACAGAGTTGTAAAATTTCTGCTCTCCTGTGGAAAACAGTCTATCTGATGATATTTCCTATGTAACTGGCTCTCCTTCTTGCTCTTCTTCGTTTGCCTGTCATCTTGTCTGATAGTATGAGTGCTAGACGCAAGTCACTCTGCAATCAGCAAGCTATGCGTCTACAAAAAGATGTTATTCTTTTACATCGGCTCTCAAGTAGTTGTGCTCTTTTAAAATTTGTCCTTCTCATCACCTCTTTGTTCGGTTTTGATTGTCCCTTTTAAGTGTCCAGCTCTCACATCTGCACAGGAGAGTTGGCCCTATGTGGCACTTCAGCAACCTAGTGCAGATGTGCAGTTTTAGCTTTCGACAACACAGAAGGCTTTGGAAGTTGTTGAATGCATTTTTCACAAGCTGTATCCTTCTCTGGATTTCTTCATCACATCTCCCTTTTGATCTTATTAGACTCCTTCAATAGGCGAACCTATTTATATATTTCTGTAGATAGGCACCTTTGAACCAAGATTCTACAGCCCTTCCCAGGTATTGGTCAGTTAAGGGTCACAACAGATCTGTGAGATAGGCAGGTATTTTATATTTTACTTATGGATAAACAAACTGAGGTACAGAATGATTACATGATTCCCACTGCAGGTCAGTGGCAGAACACCGGAAGAGAATCCATAAGTCCTAACTCTCACTCACACAATTTATTAGAAATAATGACTCCTGTCAAATGAAATAGACACCTAAAAACCTTTGAAAATCTGACAACATTTAAGGGTGGGATTTTCAGAAGTGCTCAGCGTTGGCCTAACTCTGCTCCCACTAAAGACAATGGGAGTTTTAACATCGACTCCAATGGGAGAAGAATTGCTTTAGAAAATCCTGCCCTGACATTTTCGAACCAAAAACCAAACATTTTCCCTGACATTATGAGACACACTGAGGTAACATTACAAATAAGTGTAAAATATAAATCCAACTTGGAAAACATCAATGACCTTTCTCAGCCTGAAATAGTGTAATAATAACTGGTCTTGACCCATTGCAGAGACTTCCTTGTTTGAGCTTCTTTTGTGTTTTTTCCCTCTCTTCCTTGGATAAAGCCTATTATTAGTCACTAATATCCAGGATCAAGTGTGTGCTTGTTTACCAACAAAATGAATAATGGCTGGAAATAATTCAAAACATCTAGTCATTAGAAAAAAATTATATGAAGAGAAAACCTCCCTTGACCTGTTTTCAGCAAAGTTTGCCTCGATTTAAACTTGGCAGACTTCAATTTTTATTTTTTATGATTTTAGCAGACAATATGAATGTTTATTTTTAGCACTTTTTTTCAATTTTTATCTATTTCAGTTTTCACAGTTGCAGGGAATTATGGGGGAGTCAGACAATGGGGAGATCAGACAATAATTATTTAATGACAGTAGACTTTGAGATTAAAAAAGTTAAAGCTTTATAACCATTAAAACTGTCAACACAACATGTCAAAATATACCATGTAAATATCCTTAAAACAAAGTCTAATAAGTTCGCAAGCAACATTTTTCTTACTTTGCCTATCTGTGAATTTTAATTATTGTCGATGGAAATATTTTTCTGTTGGTTTATGTGTACAATGAAATTGACATTTACCGATAGAAATCTAATTCTTCCAAGCCTAACCATAGTGTCTGTTTCAGATGCCCCATTCCTAATGAATCCAATAAGCAACTAGAACTTGAAACTGCATTGCTGTCGCTCATTGTTCCTTCCGTTCCAGGAAAATTGCAGCAAATGATATTTTTCTTGATCATCCTTAAAAACAAAAAAACCCCTAATGTTTTTTACATTTGGATCCAAGCATGTTTGATCTTCAGTAAACACAGAGATGAAATTTAATCAGATTTCTAATGTTTTCTAAAATCCTGTTTTTGGAACCCAAATATTTGGTTGGTGGCTTTTTGAATCCTTTTTCCTAAGGGTTTGTCTATGTACAGATGTACCACTTTAACTATATTGCTATAGTTATACTGCAATAATTAAAATGGTACACCCCCACCACCCCCCATTCCTTCCTGGTGCACTGGGAAACTATGTAGTCTGCACCAGGGAACCATCTCAACCACCCAGACTCTTTGCAACAATGTGTGCCTAGAAGGGGACTGGAGGAAAGACCCTACACTCCCTCAAGTTCAGGGAGTGAAATTGTATGGGGTATTCCCATTTCCCTGCCCCTTCCACTGCACCCCGACCTGTATTCCTCATGGTACAAAGACTGGGGGACAGTCTGGCCCTGACTGCTGCAGGAAATGGCAGAGCAATTTCCCCTTCTTAATTAAGTAAGGATTTGATTGCAGCAAATGAATCAGCATGTTAAGAATGAATGAGCTGCAAAAGGTTTGGGGTTCGGTGCGAAGAACCACCCAGACCTCAGAATCTTCTCTGCATCCCGTGAATTTCTCACATCTGAAACACTGGGCTGGAAACCTCCTAAGAACAGGCTTTATTGTGTGATTCTCAGTAGTGCCGGATCATAGTCAGCCCAGAAATAGCGTGAGAAAGACTGCATGTTGTTTCAGGTCCCAGCCAGAACCTGGAAGGCCCGAGGGGCACAAAAGCACACAATAATGGGAAAAATAATTTGCCAGCATCTCAGAAGCTCAAAAAATGTTGGTCTTGTTCAAAGGCTGAGTGGGCGCAGACCAGGAAGGGACATTGTCACTTTACATATGAATAAGATCCTTCATTCCTAGTGACAAGGCAGTGAAAATAGGAAATACATTCCTTCCAGGGATGGGGCCAGATCAGACCACCAGATCCAAACCCCTCCCATCCTCACAAACTGTAGTGACCCTATTAGGTATATGAACGTTGTGATTCATGCCCCTCTCAAGATATTTCTAGTGAGAGGCCTGAGCTGCCAACTTCAGATACAGATCTGACTTCACATTCTAAACCCTGCAAAAGCTCAGGGCTGTTTTGATCTGGGGTATTAGTGCTGCTTGTCACTAGTTTTTACTTGGGTACATAATATAAAGAATGTAAAGAAAACACATAAAATGTATATACTCATGCCAAGGACATACAGATAATGTCATGATAACTAGTTTTCTTTAATCATAGATTTCTGAGTATTGTTTTCATTTAATTAGAATCCATCACAGATTGAATTTCTTTAAAAAAAAAATAATTGTACCCCTTGAGGGCTTAGATTACAATGACTTGTGGTACAGTAACAAGGAGTTCTCCCTTCATCGGCTGCTCTTGGGTTAAATTTTGATATTTTTTTCTGTCTTGACCTGCTCATTGAATAAATGGAAACATCTACTGAAGCAGTTGCTCCCAAATTATAGAAATGCAATCTCCCCCTGGGAATCCAAAGTAGGACAGTGATTCACCGGGGTTGTCTGCAGCAGAAATTATTATTCAGATTTCCGCACCACAGAAGCCAGGGATCTGTATCTAGCTGAGTTCTCTGGCAGGAAATTGAGCCAAGTGACAGAAACACATTGGCAAAGACCTGTGGGTGCCGTCTATGGAGAGTAATGAGTAAAGAGAGAGTAAAGAGGATGGAGCTAGAGAAGAGATGTGGTAAGCCTGTAGCCCTGGCCCGTGAAGCTTTGCATTCATTATTGTTTTAATTCGAGCTGGTCAGGAAATATTTGTCATATGAAAAAGTTGTGACAAGTATATTTGTCCTCTGTTTTCATCAAAACTTTTCCTCTAAAAGGTCTGGATTTTTGTTTAAAAAAACCCTGAAAGCTGAAAATATTGGTTTTCAGCAACCGAAAGCTGAAAAAAAATAGTTTGGAGTTTTTTTTAATGAAAACCTAACAATTTTCAACAAAAAGTACACTTACATAAATATTTCTGTTTCATTGAAAAAAAAGTTTCAGTGGAACATTTGTGACTAGCTCTAGTTTTAGCTTTCTTTTAGACTAGCTGTAAGAGAAAAAAAGCCCAGTCCCCTATGGTCATTAAAGGTCTCAAGACATTTTTTGCATAAGTAAAAGTGTTAATAATAAAGAGATTAGCTTTGGTGTTTTAGCTAAACTCAGATAATTATGGTACTCTGGCTCAGTTTCATCCCTGGTGTGAACCAATTGAAGACAATGGAATTAAAGCAAAGATTAATTTGGCCCTTTCTGTCTACCTAATCCTAAAATCTAGACCTAACTAAACTCTCCCTAGTAGTTGTAGCTAGAGAAGCTATTTTTCAGTTCCTACCCTAAAGAGAAAGAGAGAGAGAGAGAGAGAGAGAGACATGTTAGCAGTGTAGAATGGCTGCCACATTCAACCCCAGAGATGGCTGCATTTCAGCAGTGGAGTCAATACAAAGGTTTGGGCTGGGTACAAGAGCCAACGTAAATGGTTTTAGATGGAGGTTCTTCAGAACACAGAAGCGATGTCCATTGTACAAGAATATCCCTCTAATGCAAGACTATGTCACAAATTTCTGTGGATACATTTCCTATTGAAATCAACATGAATTGTGTTGAAGCTGAACCTAAGTTTCAGACGGCTGAGCTGAAGAGTTGCAATGCGCCATGTTCAGACTAGGCCAGGCTTCTGAGTTCTGGATCCAAACCTGATCCAAAACCTTTATGAGCCACATTAAGGTGCTAGGTTTGGAAACTCCCTCACTAAACCTGCCTTCTTCCCCTACAGTTACCACCATGACATTTCTGCCATTTTTGTGCAGCCATTGAATCCAAAACTTTGTTGGTGCTCCAATACAAATTCAGAAAAAAAATGACTTTCATTTTAAAAATTGAAGGAGTGCCTTGCAGTAAAGGAGCAACACACTGACAAGTAGACTGGGGAGAAAGAAAGACCTAAACTAGATGGGGTGACTCACCAGAGAACTATTACCAAGTCATTAACCCAGAGAATTTGCCAAATCCAGAATTCAGTTTGCCCCTTCAGTGACGTAGCCCTCAGGAGCAGGGGGGTTCTGAGCAAGAATATGGGAAACATGTAGCGAAACAAATCTCTTAATTAGCAGAGTCTAAAGACATAACATAACATAAATATTAAAACCAACCTGAATGTGAGGCACCTAAGCCACTTCTGTGAGTCCGCTAAATATCTAATGGTGTATGGCACAGGCAAAATTAGGCACAAGCAATTATTTGCCTCTGCACTGCAATGCGTGTAAAGGCATACATGGAAATGTCATGCTGGATTGTGACTATCATGGTGTAAAGTCTGGAAATCCATATTCTCAGAGTCCAGACAGACATGAATCGACAAGCGTTAGACTTCCCCTTGAGGGGTTTGTCCCTGCTAGTGCGAACATCGGTTCAGTGAGCCCTTCTCTTTGGACGAGCATCGTTCAAGTCAGACTTTAATCTTTACAAGCCATCCAAGCACGCGCCTCTGGGATGAAGGGGTGGGGGTGAATATTTGTGTTTTGAGGCAGACTGGAGGAATTACCAAAGGTAGAAAGAGATCAACAGAACATTTCATGAATCCAGTTATTTGACTCATGCAGCAGGTTCTTAGGCTCTCATGATTATCAAGCAACAAAAGCCTACAACATTCTGAGGCACTAGCTAATACTTCTATGTCTTACAAGGGCAACATGCATATGGGTGAGCGAGGGGAATGTCTGAGAGAGACCTGGGTTGAACAAGATTTTTCTTTGCTTGAGTTTAATTGTCACACGTTTCATTTTCTACTAGTTTCAAAATTATGGTCCAGTCCTCCTTATGCACCCCACAGTGCCATTGAACTAGATGGGGAGTTCAGAAGCATGCAGAATGCTCAGACACCAAAGAGAAAAAAAGAAAGAAGCAGACCTTTCCTTTATCATGTAATGTAGTACAGTTGTAGTAAAATGTGCCTCATTTTCATTTACACGAAAGCTCTTTACACCACTCTACCAGACCTTAAAAGGGGCGTATTTAATTATTATGAGAATCAGGCCCACAGGTTTGAATTATTCTGGAAGCTAAAATTGGTTAAAACTCCTTCCTTCTTTCTTTTTCTCTTCTCCCAGAGGTTCTAAAAACTCCCAGAGAAGTCTGTTTACATTCTTCTCAATGACAGCCTTATATTTCTAACCATCTTCAGCACAGGACAGCTTGTACTGTATCTTCTTTTACATTTACCTCTTCCTAACAGGGAGATCATCTTACATATTTCGGTTTCTGAGAACTAATAAAAGGTTTGCTTCCTACCATCCCACCTACTCAGAAACATTCACATGTTTTCCCTGTGAAGGCACATGTGGTCCTTTCAGATAGTCTGATGTGACATCTAAAATAAATTAGAAGTCATATCAGAGAGCTATTTGTTGAGTGACAACATAAGTACTTATTAGACTGTGTATATTAAATACATACGCATGGCTATATAATGTACATGCAAGGTTTTCAATATATACCCTAGTTAACTGCCATATGGATATGATGTTGTGGAAAAAATATTTATAAAATGTTTTTTCCAAATGTTTAATCTACAGCAGATGCGTCTTGCATTCATCTGTTTGGCTTGGCATTCACTACAGGGAGATCTTATTAATCATACAGACCTCCTGTAGCAGAGGAAACAGAGGCTATTATAGGATTCATCTGTTTATGACTAAACAGAAAAAAGGATCTTCATCAAATGAGAGGTCCCTCTCTGAAAGCTCTTTGAAATGTAGAAGGTTGTGAGTAAGCCACACGTTATTTTTCATCTCACAGTACTGTACACTTACTCTTCCTTTTTATTCTGCAATAATAAATCTAGTGGTTGTGTATATCTTGGATGGGGGGAGAAGGTTGTGTAGCCACTTTCAGTGTTGCATCTGGATTTCATTTGCCTTCTTCCCACTCCAAAGTTTGGGGGGCGGAGGGGCTCTCATCTGGAATTTTGCTTCAAGCCCATCTCTGCTAATGAGTAACTTAGAGCGACAAGGTGGGTAAGATAATATCTTTTATTGGATCAGCTTCTGTTGGTGAAGGAGACAAGCTTTTGAGCCACACAGAGCTCTTCTTCAGGTCTGGTAAAGGTACTCTGTCACAGCTAAATGCTTGTTTAGCATAAGTAGTTAGCACATATTCTAAAGGACCATTCAAGGTAGAGTGGCCCTTTAACATCTCTGCAGTCATAGGACAAAAAAGGGAGTTGGTGGGTTACAGGTTGTTGTAATAAGCCATAAATCCAGTGTCTCTGTTCAGTTCATTATTTTTAGTGCCTGAGGGCTTGTCTACACTGGCAATTTACAGCGCTGCAACTTTCTCGCTTGGGTATGAAAAAACACACACACACACCCCGAGCGCAGCAAGTTTCAGCGCTGTAAAGTGCCAGTGTAGACAGTGCCCCAGCGCTGGTAGCTACGCCCCTCATGGCTAGAGTGCTGGGAGAGCTCTCTGCCGCGACCACACAAGCCACCTTAAAGCGCTGCCGCGGCAGTGCTTTAGCGTTGCCAGTGTAGACTAGCCCTAACAGAGTTCTGAATTTAAGCTTCCAGGCTCGTCTTTTGAAAGTGTTGTGCAGGTTTCTTTTGAGGATGAGGACTGAGAGGTCAGATACGGAGTGGTTGTTTGTGAGAAGTGTTCACTCACAGGTGACAGGGTGGTTTTGTCTTTTATCATTTTCCTCTGTGAGTTCATTCGAGAGCATAGTGATTGTCTTGTTTCACCCTCATAATTGTTATTGGAGCATTTATTGCACTGGATGAGGTATCCCATATATCACAATAGTCATGTGTAGGACCCAGGGATCTTGAAAGGTGTGTTGTTGGGGGTGCTGATTAGTGTAGAAGTGGAGATATGTCTGGAGGTTTTGCATCTTGTTCTGGCAGGGTCTGGTGCAGCTTTGAGTTGGTGTGTCTGTGGGGAGTTTGCTTATGATGATGAGCTTGGAAAGGTTGGGGGGTTGTATGAAGGCCAGAAATAGAGGTTCAGGAAAGATTTTTTTTCAGACTGGGGTCCCCAATGAGTATAGATTGTAGTTGTTTGATGATATCCCATATGGGTTCCAGTGCGGGATGGTAGGTGACAAATAGGAGTGTACGGTTGGAGAGGGTTTTATTTCTGTGTTGAAACAGGTTCTCTCGGGGTATTTAGGTGCCCCATTCCATGATGTGATGTACTTCTCTGGTGGAGCAGCTACAACTACATTGCATACAATGAGTAACCTACTCCATTCTAGTTCAGCATTCATTATAGTATTTCCATGGTATTGGGATAACTATATATGAGTTTAGGGTAACTGTTTCATATCCTGACCCTACATAACATCAAAATTCCAATTGAAACCACCCATATGATATTCCTGCCAACCCCGCTTCATTTCAGAATTGAGTGTCAACTTTACAAACAAATAAACCCTTAGTAATTTATTGCACCATTGAAAAAAGCCGAGCTGAATTGCCTTACAAATTTGCTGATTTTTCCAGACTAGCTGAGACAGTGGATTTAGCGGACCCAATATATCACGAATGGGAGAAGCAGAGGAATCTAGTTAATGAGAAGAATGGAACACATACTATTAGGGAGGAGATCCAAAACCTTCATAAGCAGTTAAGCTGAAATGAAAACCGAACTGGAGGGCAGCCAAAACTGAGCACCAAAAGATATTCCTCGTAAACAATGGGGAACTACTTGCAACATTCTCATTTCCTTCTGACAAGTTTCAGAGTAACAGCCGTGTTAGTCTGTATCCGCAAAAAGAAGAACAGGAGTACTATATATATGTGTGTATATATCTCCTCATTATATGTTCCATTCTATATGCATCCGAAGAAGTGGGCTGTAGTCCACGAAAGCTTATGCTCTAATAAATTTGTTAGTCTCTAAGGTGCCACAAGTACTCCTGTTCTTCTCATTTCCTTCTGTGTATTTTGCATAGGGATATATTGAATTTTTTTGCAAAATTTTTTGATTTTTTCATGCAAAATATCTACTTGGAAAAAAAATTCTCAACTTTCATGTGAAAATTGATTTGTTGGCAATTTTTTTTTATTTTTAGCAGACACTTGATTTTTACCAAAAAAAAAAATCTGTTTTTTTTTTAATTTATTTATTCTAGTGCCTGCCTTCTAAGGACTAATCACACACTCTGGCACATCTTTTCTTTAAGCAGATAATTTTTAATGAATCATTTATTTGCAAATATTCACCTCTTTTCCTTTTGGCTAAAAGCACACCAACAGATCGCCACGCAACCCCTCCCCCACTGTTGAGCTGGAGTGGAAGTTGTTTGGCAGACACAGGGACAGCTCCCACTAGAGCAAATGCACTCAAATGAATGAACATGATTAGGAGAAAAAAGAACAGGAGTACTTGTGGCACCTTAGAGACTAACAAATTTATTAGAGCATAAGCTTTCGTGGACTACAGCCCAATTCTTCGTATGCATATAGAGAATGAGTATCCTCAGTTGAATGAAAGCCAACCCCCCATGGCAGCTAGGAGGTCAATAATAGACTGAGTCTTGGTGCATGAGGACCTCTGTGGGTGAGGTAAGGTAAGGTGTCGGTTGAGAACTGTCTTTGAGAAAGCAGTTTTCGTGTTTGGCTTGCCACTTTGTGGCCTGCAAACCTGCTACCGTCACCGAGCGATGGCACAAGGCTATGTTTCCCCTGTCAGGCCTCAAGACAGTTCCCATTTTTCCCATTATGGATGGTTATTTGAAAGACCCGGGAACTTGTTCTTCCTACAGACGGTCCCCAAGAACTGAGAAACGGTGGATTTGGGAAGGGGAGAGGTGTTTTTATGTGATATAATTCTACTTTTGCTTTCCCACAAGGGGCTTTAAGTCAATAGCTGCAACACATTTGATTTCATGTTCTTTTCTCTTGAATAACCAATATCTCTTCTCTTTGAGTTCAGTAAGTGCTATTCATATTTGGAATGAAATAAGGTATCATTTTGGCTCATCATTTTTATTTAACATCTAAGATTTGGAAGGATTTGCTCCACAGCTGAGGCAACAGCTAGTCCAGGTATTAGTTGAACCAGCAGGACTGTGAACCTCTGCCATACATCCATCATTCCGAACTCTGTGATGAGGACATTTTGTAAGTTCTGTTTACTCCATTGCTTTCAATTCAGTGTGTATTTCTCTGTTGCAATTGGTCAGAAAAGTCATATGTTTTTACTACTTTTCCCTGACTGGATGAGAGTAACACTGAGCAAAGTACATGCTTAAGTCACTTTCCACTCAGCAAAGTACTTAGGCATGTGCTTATGTTCCACTGAAGTCAAAAGTTAAGCATATGTCACATGCTTTGCTGAAGAGGCATGTCCTTAAGCATGTGGTGAAAGTTAAGCAGGTGCTTAAGTGCGTTGCTGACTGGGGGCCATGGAGGCTAACCAAGCAAGGTAGGGAAGATGCTGAGTGCTCTCAACCACCATTAAAGTAAAGTTGAGGGTGCTTAAATTAGGAACTAAGAGTACTCAGTGCTTCTCAGGAGGCATTCAGCACGTTGCAGAATTAGATCAATGATCAGATTTCTGGTGAAAACTAAAGGGTCATGAACTTGGTTGCGATGATTTAAAAATGTGAAAGAAAACGTATAGGCCAGGGGTTGGCAACCTTTCAGAAGAGGTGTGCCTAGTCTTCATTTATTCACTCTAATTTAAGGTTTCACGTGCCAGTCATACATTTTAACGTTTTTAGAATGTCTCTTTCTATAAGTCTATAATATATAACTAAACTATTGTTGTATGTAAAGTAAATAAGGTTTTTTAAATGTTTAAGAAGCTTCATTTAAAATTAAATTAAATTAAAATGCAGAGCCCCCCCGGACCGGTGGCCAGGATCCGGGCAGTGTGAGTGCCACTGAAAATCAGCTCGCGTGCCGCCTTTGGCACGCGAGCCATAGGTTGCCTACCCCTGGTACAGGCCATTTTTGCAGCGTTCTCACAGCTCTATTTCATATTGCCTGCAGACATGTGGAAAAAAACAAAACCAAACCCTCACATCCACCAAATACCATTGTCTGTGTTTCTCCTCATTTATTACTGACACACACACAGATCTGAACAAGCTTGATTCCCGTCCACCCTCAGCACCCCATTTCATTATTTTAACACACAAAGACTTGTAAGATAATGTCCTCATTATTCTGCATTGAGAAGTCATCATCATCTTTATGCTTTTAAATGCTCTGAATCTTTCCCTGCCTATTGCTGCCTTTCTTTTGGTTTCATTATTCACTGATCCTTCGTTCATGAGCTTCTGACTCATCCTCCTCTGTGCTGTTTCTTCAGCTATAATTTTCGCAGCCATCTATCAAGTATCAGGGTTATTTACAATCTCCTAGGCAGTCAGAATCACGGAGCCGGATTCGCAGCTGGCATAAATCAGTAGAGCTCTACTGATGTCAGCGGAGCTCCATTGATTTACACCAGACGAGGATCTGGCCCAGATGTTATGAGAATGAGTCTCCATTTCTTTAAGGACAGATCTTTATTTATACTGATCCTCCCCATCCCGATTCCTTGTGCTTTTTGCTGCTCAACCAGTCGTCTTTTTTCTGCAGCAGCAAACTTTGCTGCTAGCACTTCTCCCTTCTATTTAATGGAACACACAGACTTGTCATGCAATAATTTTACACTCACTCATCCATATTTAATGTGCACAGCCTTGTCTGATACAATAGCCTCTATTTTCTAAAGAGTCAACACTATGTACATCCAATGATGGAGCTATTCTCAATGGCCCAAACCTCAGAACAACTCAGATGGGAGCATCGCAAGCCTTAAAGCCACCTTGCTGCTCCTCTGATCCTGAGGTTGCTGCTGGTTACTCCGATCCACTGGCATTAGTTACAGCAGTCTAATGTGCACCAGCTGCCAACAGCAGCCAAAAATCATCAGGGCACAGGAAGACCCAGCCAGGCCCCCTTTTCCCTGGCTTCTCCCCTACCCTGGTGCATCAGGGGAGTCTGCCCCATTTAGGATAGTAGTTGCTATCTAACCTGCTTCACTGCAGCCAGACATTTCGTCTCAGTAGGTCAATCCTTTTGGACAGAATGTTCCGTGTCCAGCTCAGAAACCAGGTTAGCAAAAAGCAGTCTGCAAAACGGCCTCCGGCAGGGATCAGTAATAACACCAACTCTTTTTAGCTTCTAGACAAGTGATGTGCCCAAAACATGCCGCGAGGTCATGTACGCCAGCAACCTGGCACTAATAACACAGGCTGCCATGCTCAAGGAAGCGGAAGACACCCTTAATGCTGATCTGAAGAGGATGGAAAACCATTTTCAGTACTGGCAGCTCAAACCGAAACCATCAAACCCGGCGTCGTCAGCGTTACATCTCAGCAATCCTGAAGTTAAGAGGAGGCTGAAAGTAAACTTCTGAGGCAAGGTAATTGCCCACGATCCGAACCCCACTACCTAGGAGTCAACCTCAATCACAGTCTTACCTGTCAACATCTGAAGCAGGTGAGCCATAAAACAAAGAGGCATACCAATATTTCCCAAAAGCGAGCAGATTCTAGCTGGGGTTGTGATGCTCAAAAGCTACAAATGGCAACGTTGGCTTTAGTTTATTCCCCAGCCTGTGACTGCACACCTGTTGGGGGAAGCAGCTCGCCAATGGACCTCACTGACATGCAGCTAAATGTGGCTATGAGACTTGTAACTGGCACCCTGAAGTTCACTCTGCTGCCATGACTTCCAATCTTCACAAACATCCTTCCTCCAACCATCTAGCAAAAGATGAATATGTTGTCCTAGGACAGGAAAGCTCTCAGTAACCAAAAGCTCCCGCACCATGACAACCTTGTTCACCCACCTTGCACTTGTCTTAAGTCCCCCCAACCATTCTGGGCATCAGAAGAAGCTCATCTGTCAGCTAACTGCAACCCAGAAGACACCGGGCAGATGCAATGGGCAGGCTTTAATGTAAACAACAAGCACCTCATAGATGATCCCACTTGTTGAACCGCCTGAGTTCTTGCTCTACCGAAGACAGTGGACGACCGTCAACTGTATTAGGATGTTACATGGAAGAGGCACACACCTGATGCACAAATGGAGACTGAAGGATGTGCCACAGTGCAAATGTGGAGACCTCCAAACCATCAAACACACTGTGAAAAAGTGCTCCATCTTTTCACTTCCAGGAGGTATAGCAAAGGGGCACTCCGCATCTCCTGAAGCTCTTGAATGGATTTCAGATCTTTCTATTAACATGTGGATGTTGCCATTTCCATACAAAAGAAGGGTAGTGGGGCCTAGTGGTCAGCCCATCTCTATCATATGGCATGGCCCTTTGAGATTTTGAAAGGTTCAGTGTATATATGTGTGTGTGTGTGTGTGTGTGTGTGTGTGTGTGTGTGTGTGTGTGTGTACAGGTACCTAGGAGACACTGATAGAGAGGAGGTGGTCCCAGAAATTAGTGGTGCGTATGAGGAAATCCCATCACTGTGTCTTCAAAGCCCCGAGTCAGGAATCTTACAGATGGGATGGGGCAAGGCAATTGGGGATGAGCTAGGGGAGAAGGGAAGCAGCATAAATGCTGCCTCCTCCTGCATAGCAGGGCATGCACCAGAAAGCAAAGACTGGTTGGTTGAACTATCTCGAGCCTGAGGCCTAACTGGGGAAAGGGGACCAGCTGAGGGAGAATCTGGCGAAGGCCCTATAGCTGCCTAACTTGCAGCTCAGCTCCTTTTCTAAGAGAGCTGACCAGACTCTTATATGGACCCAGAGTGGGCTGACCTGGGGCAGCTAATAAAGTGAGTTATCCTTGGTCGAAAGACTTAGTAAATCAGACCCCCACTTGAACCAGTTCACTTGGGGTAGTTGATTGTAAGAACCTGAGGGGCTCTGAGAGCAATACATCTGCCAGACCACAAGGGGGCATGCAGGAGGACAGCTCCCCAGGACACCTGGCCACTGGGAGGCCGCCAAAGGAGGAGTCATTACCCGGCTTTACACTGCCAGAGTACGCCTTTACACGAAGCTGATCCTCCCTTAGACAAATACACCTCCCGGGGTGCAGCTTTGCAGCACAAAGCCACCCTAGTCCAGGGGAGAATCTGACCCATTTTCTTTATCTTCTACTTATTGGCTCTTTACACACCAATCTTTATGTATCCAAACAATGATGACATATTTCTTCATTATGTAATCTAGCTCCTCTTCTACTATCTGTTTTCTGTCCTTTTATTTCTGTGCTTTTATTTCTGACTTGAACTCCTATTTTATGAGCCAGATGTCTGTATAGTTCAATGGATTTTTCCATCTTCATTGTGGAACATTGTCCAAACTTATGTTTTTCATCAGACTTGGACAGTTTGCTAATTTACACGGCACTGCATTTTTTAATTGCAACCAACAGCATAAGCCTGCATCAGTCTCCACGCCTGAGACTCCGGGTACCGACCACAGATAGCGTTGCTGAATAGCAAACCCCCAAACCCTGTCAAAGAAGGAGATTGAATAATACGCCGAATGCAGATAATTTGCTTTATACACATATTGACAGTAGAAGTCAACTGTGGAATTTCAGCATACACATATCTTAGACCTATGTCAGAGGGATTCATGGATTTCCCAGGTCTCCCCTGGAAACGAGTGAAGACACTAATGAGGCTCTAGGGATTCCTGGACAGAAGCTGTCATGATATGTTAGCTGTCATTCCCCAAGAAGCTGCCCAATCTGTCTAAAATGCAAATAGGAACTTTCCATAGTTCCATTTTGTTTCCCAAACATTCACCTTGGGTTCCACTTGAATTGTGTTTAGAATATTTGGACAATGAGCATAGTAAAAAGGGGGGCTTTATACCTCAGTGCTTGGAATCTTAGCCTTGCCCTCCTATAATGGTCCTCACTCGGGGTCTGGTTGGAGAATGTGGACAAGGGGGTTGTGGGGAGGGGAGCCCTGGCCCTCTCACTCCACCAGGTTCCAACCCAGGCCCCTTTGGGCTACCAGTAGACTGGCAACCAAGGCCTTTTCTTCTCATACCCCCTGCCCCCAGGGTCAGCTTAGTCCAAGACTTTCCCCTGGTGGGGAAATCCAAACCAAAATAAGTAAGAAGTTGTTACTGATATCCAAGGTCCACAGGATACTTCCCTCTCTGGTTGTCTCTGGGGTGAGTCCTCCCTTCCCTCAGGGAGGGTCCCTTTGGGCATCTGTGTCAGAGCCTTTAGGCTTCCCTTTGCTCTACACTGCTGGTCTTGTGGGCTGCAGGTCTGCTCACCTCCAGCTCTGCCATCCCAAAATAAGCTAATTCCCTGCTTTTTAATTCCTCCAGCACATGGAGCATTTGCTGCAGGTGTGGCAGACACCTTAACTCCTTGTTGCCAAGTGTGGGGTTTGTACACCCCATCTCACCTCGCCACCTGTCCCCGCAGAAGCTTCTACTCTCTCACACCAAGAGAATTTTATGCAGAGAATTCATTTGAATTGTCCAAGGCCACAAAAGGGGGTCAGCCTCAGACCAGGATTGCCATCTGGTTTTGGATACCAACTCCCAGTCCCACACTCTCACTCCACTACATTTAGACCACATTTGTTTTTGTGATACAAGAGACCCATCACAAAGAGGAAGTGCTCAGGTTTTTAAGTAGATCCAAAATGGATTCTTCATTTCAAAAGGTTGATAGCTTAGAAGTGGAGGGAGGGGACTAAAACCTTCTCTTAAATCACAAAGACTTTTTGAAGTGACTTGCCCAGCCATGAGGCAGGTCAGTGCAGGGCAGGGGACAGGCTCCAAAGAGAAATTGCTGGCCCTATCAAAGTCAATGGAAGTGCTGTCATTAACGTCAGTGAGGCCAGCAGTAGAACCCCAGGTATCCTGATCCTGAATCCCAGTTGAGTGTCTCATCTACTAGAGCAGTGGTTCTCAAACTTGGGCTGCCGCTTGTTCAGGGAAAGCTCCTGCCAGGCCAGGTCGGTTTGTTTATCTGCCGTGTCCGCAGGTTCGGCCGATTGCAGCTCCCACTGGCCGCGGTTCGTGGCTCCAGGCCAATGGGGGCTGCGGGAAGCAGCGCAGGCCGAGGGATGTGCTGGCCGCCGCTTCCCACAGCTCCCATTGGTCTGGAGCAGTGAACCGCGGCCAGTGGGAGCTGTGAACGGCCGAACCTGCAGACGCAGCAGGTAAACAAACCGGCCCAGCCCGCCAGGGGCTTTCCCTGAACAAGCGGCAGCCCAAATTTGAGAACCACTGCACTAGACCACATTTTCTCTCCCAGGAAAAGCAGAGATGTTGGCAGTCAGAAGCAAGGTGCATTGGCAAAACTGTGTGTGAAAGGTGGTCCAGGAAGCTAATTCAAAAGTCAGTGTCCCACATCATAGCCCTATAAAACACAGCCTTATTCTGTAAAATCAGAAGGTCAAAAATGATTAAAAAACAGAGGCCCGGGAAAATAATACTTAAAAGAACTACATTTAAAGCCTCTTTCTAATTACCCATCTTTATCAGCATGTTCTTTGATCCTTATTTAAGGAGCTCTGACTCTGCTCAAATGCTGACTGGCACTGGGGAGATGCAGAAAACCATAAGTAGTCATACAGATTCTACCCTCGGCCTGCCGCAGCACCAGAGGCAAAGCATTTATTTACGTACTCTCATATCTTGATTTAAAGTGAGGACTTGTAATATTTCAGGGGACTAAAATGGAAGGACTCGTGAAACCCATCAAGCAAGGGGAATGGGCATTAGCTACGCAAAGCCTTCATTTTCTTTTGAAATTATTTCTTACAGATTGATGCAGCTGTTCTCTAAATTCTACTTCCAGTCTTCATCTCCATGTTTCCAAATCTAGTACACGGGTCAGATCCTCAGCTGGAGTAAGTCAGTGGTGTAAACTGACCTCAATGAAGCTACACTGAGGATTTGGCCCCAGGGGTGTAGGTCTTTCAGAATCAAAATAAACGAAGTTCACCTGTCTACCTAAGTAACTTAATCAGAAGGTTAATGGCAGTTCAAGCTACTTTATCATATTCATGCGTAAAAGCAGATGCAACATTTCAGTACCTAAAACATGGCTCAACTTCATAGTACAATGGAAGAAAATGGGGGGGGGGAGTATTAAATGAAAAATCTTGAATTTAGATAGCAGCATTACTCAAAGAAAGACTTCACTAACCTACCCATCATTTTCTACTCTTCCTCAAGGCAGGTACCACACTGCAAGTGATTCAGCAACAAAGGAAGTTAAATAGCATCTGAAATTCTGTTTTGGATTATATACAGTTTATTTGTATGGTCATTTGCAAATTGTAATCCAGTTTGCAAAATATGTATACGTTCCATTTTCTGTTGATGCTCAAATTACTATCACTATAATACATCTAATACTGTATATGCAATATGTATATGCCGCTATCCATCTACTCCTATAATCTTTGTATAATGTATTATTGGAGGTATATACAAACTGCATGCAGAACACCTGTACACAGTTCAGAGATGCATTTGAATCATATGACTAAAGTATTTTCAGGTTAATTTTCGAGAATGTGTTAATGCTTTATATTATATATATAAACTGTTTATATAGGATTTGAGACTCAAGTTCCCATGAGGGTGGTTATTTTGGACACCCCTAGTCAGCATTTTTATCACTTATAATTCTCCTTTTATAACTCATTCATGTTTCTATACAATTTCTCAGTATATACAGACACGTAATGCTATATTTTGAACTGGAGGAAGCAAATCATCACACTTCACCTCTGTTTTTCATGGTTCAGACATGTCTGAAATATAATGAGAGCAGGGATTTGTCTACCCTGATTTAATTACTACAATCCAGATAACTCTGTCAATCAATTTTTCTCCTTGCGACTCCTAGCAGGGTGAAAAATGCCTTCATTATGAGGACTGATCGTTAGTGGATGTGAAGTTGAGAAGATGATGAAGATGAGTTGTTGGTTCTGGCAGAGAATTGACCCATCAGTGTCATTAAGTGAACTCCAGCAAGCCCAGTCACTCCCAGGGGGCAAATCACTGAATTTCTCAGCAGCAAAGGTCTGCCGGTCTACACCACAGCACTTTGAAAGAGTACACAAATGCAGTCTGTAGTAATTTGATGGATAACTAAACAATTACACTGGCAAGAACTGATTCATCCTTCCTTTTTCACAAAGGACACAACTTTTGAGGTACCATATTTGCCATTCCTTTTTATGTGACAGTTTAAATAATGCTTATTTTCATCTATTGCCCTTTCAACTCCATAGGATAACAGCTCAGCTCAGAACTCCCAAAGCCCAAATAATCTTTATTAGCGATGTCAGTTGCAAACCTAACTCTTTTTTGTCCTAAATACTGAAGGACAAATCTGAGTCATTCTAAGCACTCCAGTAGGCTTTTTATTTTAATTGATGTTGTTTTTACCAGCACACAATAGCCTCAGTTACAAGCGGTTTAATGATAAATTAAAGCCATCTACTTAATCACTCTTAGTAAATTATGCTTTTAATTGCAAAAGGTAATTTGGTAGCATTGACTAATTAATCTTTAAAAAAAGCAATAAAAAATAGTGGCAGTGATTACCAAGCTGGAGAATGCCTGCAAGAGCTATTTGCATGGAGAAAACCCTGCAGGAATCCAGGGGAGACCCAAGAGACTTCACAGAGGTTGTCTGCCAGAATAGGAATGAACCAGGAGGTTGAGGATGCAGGAGTTCATCAGGCAATGTGAATCCAAGAGGTTCCTATAAGGCAACACTAAACTAAGGTGAAATCCACTGATGATTGTATAGTACAGGTGTCCCTCTGTGCCTGATCTGCACAGGTCTCCTACAGCCCAGCTAGAGATATACCTATCTCATAGAACTGGAAGGCCATCAAGTCCAGCCCCCTGCTTTCACTAGCAGGACCAAGTACTGGTTTTGCCCCAGATCCCTAAGTGGCCCCCCTCCAGGATTGAACTCACAACCCTGGGTTTAGCAGGCCAATGTGCAAACCACTGAGCTATCCCCCCAACACTTGTCTCTTTAGCTCACACTGTAGCAGATGATGTTTTTGTCTCTGGAGGGTCCCTAGTTCAATTCTGTAAAAAGCAACAGAGGCTCCTGTGGCACCTTTAAGACTAACAGAAGTATTGGGAGCATAAGCTTTCGTGGTAAGAACCTCACTTCAGGTGCAAGCCTTGCATCTAAAGAAGTGAGGTTCTTACCCACAAAAGCTTATGCTCCCAATACTTCTGTTAGTCTTAAAGGTGCCACAGGACCCTCTGTTGCTTTTTACAGATTCAGACTAACATGGCCACCCCTCTGATAGTTCAATTCTGTGTGTCATCCATGACGGCAGCCGTCACAGTTGCAATTTCTGGGCCAGGGAACTGTCACCCCAAAAATATTCAGAGATAACTTTCCCGTTGCAATACCCCAAATGGCCATGGAGTAGATTTAAGAGCTGAGACTTCTGAAAGCATCCAAGGCCCCAATTCAGAAGGGCACTTAAGCAGATATATAACTTGAAGCATGTGAGCAGCCCCATTGGTGAGGTTGAGGTCCTCTTAAAAGCTTAGCTCTAAATATTTTGACCACTGCTTTGGATCCTGCAGTACTGTAATTGTTATCTCATTTCTATTAGCATTTCACTACCCACTTGTTGGATTTAAAAATGAACAAGAAGGGAAGTTATTCTGGCTGGGTGGGTGTTGTGCTGAGCTAATCAATTAACCTCAGTGATGGGATTGATTGGGGGGACTTGATAATACTGTAAGCCAGAAAAGCTCAGGATGTGCTAAATAGTTGGAACTTTTCCAGTAGCCTACAAATCGCCAAAGCATTTTTTTCAGCCTGATGCCTCAGATGCGTAACCACTGAGAAGGCCATGTCAGCCTTTGTCATGACACGGGCATCTTTAAGCTTCCTGCCTTTCCCATCTTGCAGCCATTTCTGAGAATAACTCCGCCACTATCATCAAGGTTAGTTCCCGGTTGATCAAGGTTTAGAAAGTTTCTGCTTTGTTCCACCACAATAATTCACTAGTGGGTTACAGTGTCAGCAGTTCTACAAAATGGGATCTCTGCTAGCCAATCAAATTAAATTCTTATTATTTGCCTACTGTTGCACCACTGGGTCCCAATCAGGTATCTGGGCCCATTGTGCTATTCATGGTACGGACGTGGTAAGAAATAGTCCCTACCGCAAAGAGTTTACAGTCTAAATAAACAAGATAGGCAAATGGTAGGAGAAGAAACAAAAGCATGCAAAGGTGGGCTATTTTTTTTATTTCCCTTAAGACTGCAGACTGACTGAGATTAGACTCTTCATAATAGTGCTGCACAAACACAGCATGTTCTGCAGGCCTTCAGTGGTAAACACTTCAAAAGGGAAATTCTGTTTTATTCCTGACCTCTCCTTCTATGTAAGAGGACGGGGAGGGAAAAGTATAAAATGTCACACTGCTGCTTCTCCACCCCCACATCCTCCCTTAACACAAGCGAGGTTCGAACCAAGTTTCTTCACATTTTCCAAAGAAGCTTCATCCCAAATAGTTTCTTCCCCCTCCTTCCCCCAAACACTAAAAACATGAAAATGTTCCTTCCGTAACCAATCTTAATCATTTTGGCCTGATGGCCTGTGCTACTTCCAGCTCTCTACTCTGTACTGTTCGAAAACTGAAGCATACAAATCAAACTGCAGGAGAATAAAACAGAGGAAAAATAAACTTAGAGGGGAGTGAAAAATAGGGCTGGAGAAGAATTGCTTCTTACAAGGTAAACATGGAGCTATGATAGTTAGACCTTATTGCATGAAAACTAATAAAGGGCCAGATTCTGTCAGCCCGTAGTTCAGGTGGGTAGTACCTTCTTCCATGACTAGTTCCACTGACGTCAGCAGTGCTATCCTGTGGCATCAGGTGCTTCTCAATGAGATCAAGGGCAGAATCTTGGACTAGTGCACGGAGTGACTAAATGCAGTCCCTATGTGGGAACACTAGGAAGTTTTTAGGTAAAGCGAGAGCACTGAGTATTAAGATGGTGGGCAAGTTATGTTTTGTGAGATGGCTTAAATAAAAAAATCCAGTTTAATCCAGCTTGAACCATCTGCTTCCTTGCTTCAACCAAAAGAGACCAGTCACTTTCCCAATTTCTGCGTGGAGATGCAGCTCATATTCCCAAATCTAAGTTTCTGTGGCTGGAATTTGAGAAGGCACTTGTGAAAGTTGGGCCTAAATCATCCAGAGACCAGGAGAGGTGCAGCTGAGTGGTTAAAGCAAACCAATAATTTTCAATAATCATGAAAAATAAACATAATTCAATATATTTACATTGAAACTGTCAACACAGATACAGTCATGGTGCCTCATCCTTGTATGATACTCGTAACTTGCAGGAAGCACTTTACTGCTTCTCTTCACTTGTGATCTTAGGTCAGATATATTCTGGGTGTAATTCCACTGATTTCAATGGAATTGCACTGGGATGAATCTGGCCCATTTATTTTTCTTTCCTAAGGCAGAAAGCCAGTGGTCTGAAGTGGGATTCTGTTAAGTGCTGCCATGTGCAAAGTGTTATATCCAGTATGGGGCAGAAACAGATGACAAAACCCTTCCAGTCTCCAAGACTGACTTAAACAAATATCTTTAAATGAAGCTGTTCCTTGAATGATGTTAAAGAACAGTCAAAACTAAATGCATGAAATAATCGTGGGAGGCATTGAGACTAAATCCTTCTTGCACAGTGGCCAAGGAAAAACCTCCAAGGGTCACACAAATCCTGCTCATTCAGTGCTCAACAAAGCTTTTAGTGTGCAGGATAAAACAAGTCACAATGGCCACTGAAATGAAGTGTGCGTATTTTTTCTTGGATTTTGTGTTATATTGACGGGAGGTTTTCTTCTTGAGTCTGTCAACCTACCCTAATATCAAGTTGAGAGATCACTCATTGAAAGCAGCAAAGTGGTCCTATGCTGTCCTCCATATGGGCCTGAGCTTCCTACCTCCATAAAACTCCCGCTCCCCCAAAAGGGTTCTTTGCTTTAGCTGTAGAGCTCCATTTGGTCACTACAGGTATTAATTCCTGAGCAAGATGTATCCCTCAACCATGTGTGTCATTCGTGGCTGAGTAAAGACTGCATTATTCCTCCATTTGGAGGAATGGTGCAAGGCTCTGACTTTTGTCCTTTATATAAAAGCTTTTCTCTGAGTGTGTGTGTGTGTGTGTGTGTGTGTGTGTGTGTGTGTGTGTGTGTGTGTGTGTGTGTGTGTGTGTGTGTGTGTGTGTGAGAGAGAGAGAGAGAGATAATGAACTTGGAACCCAGAAAAGCAGGCAAGCACAGGATATGGTTCCCCAGGTTTCCCAACCAGACATTAAGGGCAGCCACACTTAAATTAAAATGCATTGCTTCGACTCTAGACTCAGGATCATTTTGAATGAGAGACCCTGCATGTCTCAGAATGAAAAATAAACTGCTACAGTCAGAATGCTGAAAAGATTGACTTGGAAAACTGCAAATTGAATGAGGAGAATTACTCTGGCTAGACACACACGTCATTAAGAATTATTGGCATAGGGATTTCGACAACATTGGATGCCTGAATGAGAAAATTTCAAGCTTAAAGGAGACAGATTTAAAAGACTTCAAGATAAACTAAATGGGCTGCAGATTGCTTTATTTGGCAACCCTTTGTGCCATGGAAACATGCCGTACACAATGAAACATAAGTAATTGAAACCTACTTTTATGGAAGCTTTTAGGTAGGTAGCTTGGACATGTTTTGAAAGAGGTGCATGTGAACTGAAGAGCAGATGTGGGTTTTTTTAACTGAGCCATCATATTCCCAGAACTGAGGTGATGCCATGTCATTGCTTGACATTTTAACTAGAAAAGTTTAACAATCTCCCTAAGAAAACAGGAATTTTCAAAACAAAAGTTCGTCTTCCCACCCTCTCCAGAAAGCCTTCTTGTCCCCTGTGCATAAAGAATTTCAAGGCCAGATCCTCCGCTAGTGTAAACTGGTGTCCTGCCATTGACGTTGACAGACCTATATTGATTTGCGACATTTGAGGATCTGGCTCACAGCATTCAAAAATAATCTGTTTTATCATTACAGCTGTATTTAGTAAATGTCCTCCTGGTGCTGGCTTGGTGTATTGACAGGATAGCAGAAAGTAACCTGGAGGTGCAGAAGCTACAAGGTGCCTTAGAAATATGACAGAGACAGCCAGACCTGGTCCTTGAGTCCTGTAATCAAATGAGTCACCTCTGAGGTGCATGAGGGAAGCAATGAAAATATTCCCAGCAGTTTCAGTTCTTGTTCTGTCTCTCCTGATGATTAGTAACGTTTTCCTTCATTCTACATTTTCCAGCCTGGTGTATTCCAACCATATTCCAACCTGGTGTAAGGGGCAGTGACTCCACTGAAACCAAGACCAATCATGAGAGAAAGGAAAAGGAACATTATCAGCATTAGAGCTATGTGAAACTCAGGACTGAGGCTCTTCGAAACTTCGCCTTCAGTCTCGGTCAATGTGAGAATGACACCCTTTGAGTGTGACTCTGAACCTGGGTTTCAACAAATTCAAACACTCAGCTGAAACTAGAGTAACACAAAAGGTCTGAACAGGGCCAAGGGGACACCCCTGTTTATTATCTGTTCCCTCCTACCTACTCTTCCTGTCCTTCCTAAATGCTATGGGCCTTCCCATAAGCTTCACCCACCCTAAATGATGCTTTCCTCATATCCCTATCTGTTATTCAACACATTAATCTCCCTCAAATGCCTTGCCTCCCCATTGCCCAAGGTCGTCAAAGTTCATCCCAAGATCTCCAAAAGGTGACACCATGTAGCTGCCCTTTTGATGTACTGCAGTATATAGGAGATTCTTACAACCAGGATACATAGTAATGTAGTAGGATACAGATGTGGGCCAAAGTTTGCTTTCTGTTGTACCAGTGATTCTCCCTTTCCCATTCTGAAACAGCCCTCGACCTGCCCCGCCAAGACCCAGGAGCGGTGCCAGGGTTTTTGGTGCCCTAGATGGGGGTCCTTCCCCACTCCCGGTCATCAGCGGCAATTCTGCAGAGGGGGGGTGGGGGTGTCCTTCCATGCTCCTGGTCTTCGGGGCACTTCGGCAGCGGGTCCCAGAGCGAGTGAAAGACCCGCCGCAGAATTGCTGCCGAAGACCCGGAGCACGGAAGGACCCCCCACCACTGAATTGCAGCCCCCTCAAATCCTGGCGCCCGGAAGCACCAGCCTTGCCAAGATCTTCCTCCCATCTAGCCAGGACCTAGCTGGGACCCCTCCTCTCATTTAACAGGAAGGAATGGATGATTGTAGCCCCTCTGACATCTGCTCCTGATACTCCATGGCAGTCATGATGCCCAAGCTGAGAACTCCTGTGTTATGCCAATGCAAATACAGAGTAACTAATTTACTCCAGCCTACCTGAGATCAAAGCTGGCCCAGTGGATCCACCCCACTCCCGGCTGTGCTTATATGCATTCCATAATTTTCTCTCCACTTAAGTACCTGCTTGACTCTTTATTTAATACATCCATAGCTGCAGTGTCTAGAGCTGCCTTTGATAGCCCCTTCACAAATAAATCACCCTCTCCATAAAGAAATTCCTTCATAATGTTTTATTGCCCAGTCCTTTTCTTAATCGTTTCCGGATTCCCATTATTTTTAGAAGGCAAATGCTAAAATTGCCATTAGAAGATTTTTTTCCCCCTTAACTTTGCGTCAGATAGACTGCCACACACTCATTCCTCCGGTGCTTTCTACATTTGGGCTTTCAGAGTGCTTCATATTGCCATCCATCATGAGACATCACTGACAGCTCCACTAAACCCCTTATGTGGATAAAATATATTCTGTCAAAAAATGCTTAGGACTAAATGCATTTTGTCAAACACCTTGATCTATTCAATATAGAATATTAACCCTGCCAAGTATTTTAAAATGTTCTGCTGACAAATTCCCATCTTTCCAGCACTGTAAACCATTCACACATCCGGACTTTTGTTGGAAATCACTTTTCATGGTAATAATCGGGAGCAAAAGTATTTTCCCTTCCCCGTGCCTAGATTTTTCAGATGTCCAGCTACAAACTGCTGTCAATCATGGTACACATAGGCAAAGGGAAACATCTCATTCTGCTTTGATTTTGCTTTACACCTTGCCATCATATCCGCTCAACCTGCCCCTCATCCAGACTGTAGTAAACCCAAGGCTAGATATAGTCATAGATTATAAATCCAGAAAGGACCATTATGATCATTTACTCTGACCACCTGCATGACACAGGCCATTGGGCTTCCCTGAATTAATTCTTGTCTGACTTCCAACAGTGGAGTATTCGACACAACCCTTGGTAAGTTGTTCCAATGGTTAATTACCCTCACTATTAAAAATTCTGTACCTTATTTCCAGGCTGAATATACTAGATACACAGGCTTTGGCTTTCACAAGGTCCCTGCAAGGTCTTCTCCAGTAGCTACTCTCACCCATAACCTTACTTCTAATTTTGATTACAAGCGAATGGCTCCCTTTATTTAACTCTATTAGGGCCAAGGCTCTTGTTAAAGGAATACAGTTGGTTGACTGGAGGTGGAAAAGCTGATGAAAAGTGGTTTAACTTGGTACTTTCCTCTCTGAATTATCACACACATTTCAAGCAATTATACTTTATGCAACAGGGCTGTGCTCTACCCCAAAGGGGAAGACTTTGAGGAAAAACAAAGAGAAGGATTCTTCCCTAAAACAAACAAGCAGCCAAAAAGTATGTATGTAAAACAGAGCTGTTCCTAATCAGCTGTATCCATTTCCCACATATGCGGCAAGTTGACAGGGGAAATTCTGCTCCTATTTATACCAGTGCCTCTCCATTAAATCCAGTGGAGTTGCACTGGTAGACATAAGAGAAGAATCCAGCCCAGAGTGTACGATCCAGTCAGTCACCGAGGTGAGTATTCTACCCTATGTGTTGCACACTGATGAGTCTCAATGATAGCACCTTGCATGGAGTTGGGACCGGGATGCGTTTTACTCCACCTTTCAGATACGTGACGGCTTTGAAGAAACTCCCTATTTAACAGTCTCTGTTGAATGTGTAAAATCTACACTGGTTATGTAATTCCATCATGTCTACATACATGTCAGTGGTACTGGGAAACAAGGTCTGTCTCTCAAGAGAATGATATTGGCAAGCACTGTTTGTTGAGCATAGAGCCTGAAAGTCAGAAACAGCTTTCCACATCCGGAATTTGGTGTTGATAATTCTTACCAATTTCAGGAGCGTGGCAAAGATTTCCCCCTGATCACACACAGGGCATGATTTTCCTCTCCTGCTGGTACAGCACTGTAACTACGTTGGCTTCAAAGCTCATGCAAACCCTGATTTCTGTATGAATGTGCTCTCACAAAGCAAGGCTTGTACCCGTGCAAACTCCGATGAGCATGTGCAAGTTAAACATGGGCAAAAGTCTATATGCAAATTTGAACATCTGACCTTATAAGGGCTAGGTATTAGTATTATTAGATATTTGGTATTTCCCAAAGACAGCAACAGTTCTCATATCCCCCAGTACAGAAAGACAACTTTTTCAGTGTCACCTTAATGATCACGCTATGACCCAGCATGCAGAGGTGTTTGAATAGTATATGGGTCATTTATCTGTGTACTGTTATTTGTCCCTTTAATATTCTTGATATTTCTTAAGAGGAGTGTTTGAGATGTGTGAGAAGATATTTAATGTTGAAGTAATTTTTATGTTTAGACATGTTTATTCCTAAGTGTTATCTCTACTGTACATTAAAAAAAGGCTCCCTATTTTTCACCGTGCTGTTTTGCACCCCTGAAATGTTTAAATTTCAAGGAAACATTTTTAGTATCTCCAATAACCATGAAGAAAAAATCAGAACTTCACCTGACTTCATAGCTTATTCCAAAAGTGAGTGGACTAATTATTGATAACATGTCACTTGACTGTACAAAAACTCTTTCAAGTGGTCACAAAATGACCCAATCAATATGAAAATACCCTGCATTTGTGCAACCTTCTATCTCTATCCAGAACACGAGCTGAATATTAATTTGCAGGTTCTCTGTAAACTACGACATGTTTTGATTTATAATTCATAGTACAATTTTTAGCCCTAACATCAAATTAATTTTGGAAACACCCTGGGTAATTAAATTAAATTGAAAGCCGGTTCCACCTGCTGAAGGGGGAGAGGGTGGCTAGAAAACAAATTCACAAAACAAACCGGGGGGAGGCTGTAGACAAAGAATGAGTGGCATGTGTAAGTTAGCCCAAAGCGTGCAATGAGATTGGGCCAAAGAATGGAACACTCTGAGCCAGGTCCTGTGCTAGTTATTCAGGCAGGGCTCCCAGTGAACCCAGTGGGAATCTTGCATGGGTAACAAATGCAGTCTCAGGCCCTAAACATAATACATTGTATCAGTTCATAGCGAGTTGTACAGTTCATGACATTTAGGAACAGCTTTTTTCACTCTCTACAACATTCCTAAATACAGTTTGTTTCTGTCTGGAAAATATGTACTTTACCTCTTCTGAGTATTGCAGTCATCACAAACTCAGATTGATACCACACCAAGCCACAGACATCATGTAACCTTCTGGAGACTGATGTAGGGATATACAGAGTGCATTTAAAATTCAGACTCGGAACTTCTTCATTTAGTGTTCTCCCAAAGGCTGCCAATGAAGGTGACCAGTGGGTCTGGCCAAATATTCCCATGAAAACAGATTTTTGATGGGGAAATTGGGGGTTTGATCCAATACATTTTTCCACAAGAAGTGCCTGCTTTCCATGGAAAATGTCAAGATTTTGTCAAAAAACTCAACATTTCAAAATCAGAAATTTTCTGGTTTTGGCTGAAATATTTCAGCTTTGATATTTCACCATAAGTTGGCATTTATCCATAGAAAAATTTAATGCAGACAGGTTAAAAAATCAGATTCTCTCAAAATTCTCAGCAGGAAACCCCACCCTGATTTTCCAACCAGCTCTATTGACCAGCAAACGACAGTTGTGGTTTATAATGTGGACCCCTGTCCATTAGAAACTGAACAGAGTTACAAGCCATCAAACATACACCAGATGATTATGGCTTTAGGACAGGGTCCATCTTTTTGTTCTGTGTTTGTACAGTGCCGAGCACAGTGAAGTCCTGGGTCCATGACTGGAGCTTGGCACTACCACAATAATATTAACGATAATTGATGGTAACTTCAGATCACTTCCAACCTGGGCAGATTTGAAACAGAGGTGAAAGGTTCTAAGCCTATCACCCAAACTTCCCTCCCCCTCAATCTTTTAAGGCTCAAAAGAGTACAGTACTACAATCTGGCAATATATAAATTCTCAGACTCTATGGATTGTAGTAGGTTCAACAATGCTCCTCCAAATCTAAACATCTGAAGCAGGAAATAAAAACAAACTCATGCTAGTAAAAATATTTCACATACTTAAAATGATTGCCATGCGAATTCTCAGGACTTTTCTTTTCAAATAATTTTTATTAGGTATTTTCCCCTACAGCTGAAATAACAATGCTGGGTCTTTCTCACTAGTCCTTTCCTGTACCCTTCCCATAACCAAAACAAATCAGCCGAAGAAACAATATGGAAAAGGCACAGCCACAGTCATAGAGATGCTTTGAGTTCTCTCCTTGCTGAAACTGAGCCGTCGCCCTGCTGTGAAGAACTCTCTGATTGTTCTGCACTGTCTCCAGCTTGTGCTATGGACATAGCACAATTGAGGATTGTTATATATGAAGTCCAATATTCTGGATTTCAGTGAAACTTGTGGATTTTTCTTGAGCTCAGAGTAATAGTCCAGGCTTTGCCGCTCTCCTCAACCAAATCTTCATCACATTACAGCCAGGGTGGACCATAGTAAGCCATGCACTGCACCTACCGCATTATATCCTAGCCTCTACTTTTTAAAGGCTTTAAGGACTCCTTTCTTAGGATGTTTGCATATTACTATCGTTCTAACAAGGAACACTTTCACAGAGATGGGCCTGAATCATGAAATTTGGACTTTGATCTGGCTCTCCAGATGTAGTCTTCATATGTGCCTTTTGCATTGAGGGATGCATGGTTGCAAGTCGGGCATATTCACCAGACTGGTTTTTTGGAAGATTTGGGACTGAATTTCCCCAAAGTTTGAGCTCAGATCTAGTGTTTCAATTAGGCCTGCTACAGACATTGAATTAGGATTCAGATCTGAACTTCCCCAAAGCTCAGGCATGAGTGTGAAGAGGAGGAAGTGGGTTCCACAGGTAACATTTTGTTGGGGGACAGCTAAAACACCTAGTCCCTAAATGAATAAGCACCTCAAAATACAACAGGCAAAATTGCTGACAGAACTTTTTACTGCTCTACAAACAGAGGCTAAGCTTTGAGCAAAAGTCACTTGAAAACCCATGTTTGGAAAATGTAAGAATGTAATAGTATTAGGGCATGGTGTTCCTCATAACTTTCCTAATCAAATAAGAGAAAAAATAAGAGTATGTTAATGAATAATTTGGGATGCTTCACATGTATGATGCTAAAAGATGGAAAATAGCTGAATGGTAAAAATATAGGCTATGTCATGCTAGTTTAATGTTAATAGTTTATGACAATGTGTGTTGAATGGTAAAAGAATTCTTGAGTTGGGTTGATGTAATGTTGATGATTTATAACATAGAATGGAGAATAAAAAACAACTTGGGTAAATTTATAACTGGGATGTGGAATGATAGATGATGTAGAAAACAATTTAGTGTATAAAAATCCAGTGACCAAGGGCCCAAATTGGAGAACACCAAACCAGAGACTGAGACAAGTATCATGAAGTGGAGAAACTTCTGGTACTCTGTAATTCAGTAACTTGGGCCCCTACCTGTTCCATTTTATCTATCTTATTCTCTGATATATGTATATGATCAGAAACTATAAGTGACAATGATTCTGTCTGAAAAATATAAAGGTAAAAAATTGATTAAGCCTAAATTGGATGAACTTGTGCCTCAGTTTTCCATCTTACAAGTCTTTCCAATCCAGATTCATCTTTACTTGGTCAGTTCCAGCATGACAGAAATAAAATGCACAGAATCAAAATGCACCAGAAATGCACTATGAACAAAGGAAGTGGGTTTTAAAATACAATATTTTTCTTTCTGGTTTTCTTGGGTAAAATTAGCACTCTTGGAAGTAAGGAATTTGTAATGAATAAGGAGCAGACCACTGAAACAAGATGGTAGACGGCAATTTCTTCTATCAAATCAGGTTAATGACTATCTCATCGGAAAAAGATATCCTAGCCCAGCGTGCACGATCACCTGCCAAACGAGGCATTGTCAGCACTAATTTATTTTCCATATAGGCCACATTAAACTCACAGTAATAGCAGATGCCATAATGCTTATTAAAAGTAAATAAGCAGCAGCTGTGGTTTTTGCAGCCACCAAAAGTAATGTTGTGAGAGCAATAGATCCATTAATTTCTGTGATAACTCTACCATCCTTACTCCTGTCGGACTCATAACAAAGAAAGCTTGTTCTCCAGATCCTGAAAGAACATACCTTTGTTCAACTGTGTATAGTCCACGGACACGGTCAGTCAGCTGTGTGCGCTAACAGGGAGCGTGCAAACTCAAATGCTGGCCGAAAATCTGACTCTCACTGCCAGAGAATAGACAGAGCAGGGCAAGAGAGGGATTTCCCTGGCCTCCTCTACAAATGAATCATTGCTAGGAAAAGATAGAAGTACTTGGACCTTATTCTCATTCACAGGAAAGCCCTTTTTTGCCACTCAGGCAGTGTACAGAGACCTGAACCCATCTTTAAGGCTCTTTTACACCATACTCTCCCAGAAAAGTGTGATGGAGCACATAGTAAGTGAGATTCAGATCCCTTGTCTAACTAGACTCTTTTCAGAGTAGCAGCCGTGTCAGTCTGTATCCGCAGAAAGAACAGGAGTACTTGTGGCACCTTAGAGACTAACACATTTATTTGAGCATAAGCTTTCATGGGCTACAGCCCACTTCATCAGATGCATAGAATGGAACGTATAGTAAGAAGATATATATACATACAGAGGACATGAAAGAGGGGACACAAAGGAGAAGAAAGGTCAGAACACACAGATTACAAATAGCTGGAAGAATAAGACTGAAAATGAACCAGGGGAATAAAGTGACATGAGAAAACTCTAAAACAGAGAAACAAAATTAAATGGATATGAGAAGATCAGTGGGAAAAGAGCAATGGCCTCCTTTCTCCCTACAAAAAGCCCAGTTGCAATAGGAAAAGAAACTAGCCTACACTGAGGCAAAACATCCATTGACTTTGTCAGCAGAGGACTCAGGAAGCATCCCCAAATGCATTCAGAGGGCCAGCTCCACAGCCACTGTAAAGTGAAGTAGCTCCACTGAAGTCAATTGTGGTATGGCAACTTTGTGCCAGCTGAGGTTCTGGCCTAGAATGAATTGCTGCTTGTTGTTCTGCTGGTGCTTTTCTGAGAATTCCCTGCATTTTCCCAGACAATCCTATTTCTTACTTGTTTTATTATGTGTTTGCCAAGTTGTCCAGTCAGCTGAAGTCCAAGGGCAACATTCTCCTTTCTCATAAATGCTGGTCACTTCAGGGCATCGTGAACCTCTATAGGCAGATCCTTGGCCATTGTTAATGTCTGTTCACTGCCAGAGCAGGTCAAGGTGACCTGAGAAAACCCCCTCAAGCTTTATGAGATGCTCCACCATAGCGAATGTTAGATGGTTTGGTTTGCTCTGGCAATCCTGGTCAAGCAGAGCAGTTCCAATGGAGCAGAAAGATGTTCATATGAACTTCATGTGAACAGAAGTTGGTGAATTTTACATGTCTCAGTTCAGCAGTCAGTTCCCAAGTCAGGCTGTGAAAAGTGTGTGTAACCTAACCTGGATATTTTGTTACATCTATAATAAGCATCAGGGGTGATGCTGTCGCTGGAGAAATAAATACTCTCTGTATAATAAAGCCATAAATGAATGGTAGAT
Organism: Malaclemys terrapin pileata; assembly: GCF_027887155.1. NCBI lineage: Eukaryota > Metazoa > Chordata > Testudines > Emydidae > Malaclemys > Malaclemys terrapin. Next base: position 12,049,244 of record NC_071516.1, on the reverse strand, counting down.
AATGTATTAAAACTTTGGGGGGGAGCTTGCAGATCCTATAACATTAACAGAGCTATAGTTTATTAAGTTAAATCTGTCAGGCCACAGCATTCTACTGCAATTGTGGTAATCATGCTGAGATATATTTTTATGTTAGCATCTGTATAGTTTGCATATCTTTGCCATAACAACTATGGTTCAACCTGGGTTTTATGACAAAACTATAACTTTGTGATATTTTGATTTAGTTTCAAACTTTCTTCTCAGTCTGTGACACAATAAAAACCTTTAATGTGAATATATATGGTAAATAAACAACAGGGAATCGCATTAGAAAAATGTCCATGATTTAAACAAAAATTAAAATGATTTAAAAGACAAAGGCCAAAATGTAATACGCCCAGGGAAAAAAATACCAAAAAGCGCACGTCTGACACCACCTGATACTTAGGGCCTAATTCACTCACATTTACAAGTAGCCCCGGTGGGCTATATTCTTCCCTAGTAAAGTGAGCGTCACAGAAGGACCAATGGGAGTATTCAAGAAGAAGAGTTTTCTTGCTCTGAGTAAGGGTCCTAGAACTTAGCCCAGTGGAATCAGTGGGACTAGTTGGACAGCAAGGCATTACTCAGGGTGACTGAACAGGGATCCCACTGTGGGGATGCATTAACATGGGTTAAGCTTTGCAACCTTAAATACCCCTATATAGTATGGGAGAGAGGGCCTGGAGCTGTACAGTTCAAATCCTGCTGTTTGTCCAGTTCTTAACTTGCCTGAAGTTCAGGGAGTTTTCACATCTCAGATTTTGGTCCACCCATGTTTTTGCATTGGGACCCATCATTGTATGCTGCAGAGACTGGGGCCAGCCAACTGCTCAGTGTGGATGTGGAGCCAACGTTCCCCAAAGCTCAGGCTCACCTTTAACAGCTTGAACGTTGAGCGGCCCATATAAAGATTTGAGCTGAGTGAGCGTCTGGTAGGGCCTGATCTAAAAGCTAATGGAGTCACTCTAGCTCCCTGGCAGGCCGGGCCAGTTTTATTTACCTGCTGATGGGGCAGGTTCGGCCAATCGCGGCCCGCCGTCCCGGGCCAATGGGGGCAGCGGGAAGTGGCGCGGATGAGCAATGTGCTGGCTGTGGCTTCTCACCGCCCCCATTGGCCCGGGACGGTGAACCGTGGCCAGTGGGGGCCGCGATCGGCCGAACCTGCCCCGTCAGCAGGTAAATAAAACTGGCCTGGCCCGCCAGGATGCTTACCCTGGCGAGCCGCATGCCAAACGTTGCCGACCCCTGCTCTAGATTTAAGGTGGTGTAACTGAGATCAGAATCTGTACTCCCAGGTCAGAGCTGAGGTACGCTGCTGGGACAACGTATGGGAGAACGTAGGTGTTGCTGCTGCCTCTGCCATGCCCGGTCTGTGAAAAAGCAAATGACTTCAGTTTCTTGGGCTGTCCGTCTTTTCATTAGCACTATGTTAACAGACAAACAGCAACCACGTCGAAGTGGTCAGTTTCTTAAAAAGGTGTTAGGCCTTGTTAAAAAAAAAATATGCCAAGAAAAAGCGAAATCGGGTATTATAGACAAGTGCTGTGGGGAATGGGCAGCATGGGAGCACTGACTTGCGGTGGAATAATTCAGATTGACCAGAGCTAACTGCTTTCTTCTTGTCTCCATCCCAGCTTTTATGTTCTTTAGTATATTATACCTGTTTATGGCTGCCTTTTCCCGCAAGTACCTGCTTCGTGTGGCACCAAGTAAAATGATCCCTAAGCACGAAGGAGCGGTTGTCAAGATTCTTGATCTAACAAGCTCATGTCTAGAGACCTCGCTTTGGGTAATTTAAGCCTTTCACTGCGTAAGGGTCATTGTGACCGCAGTATCATACTGTTCTGAGTAATCCTGCTCTTATCCATCATGGATATCACATGGTCAAACACACACACCCCTGTAGATTGGCTTCTAAATATATTAAACACAAAAAAGCTGCATTAAAAGAGCATTAAGCTTGCAAAGTCAAGCACTCAAAAGTTGGGAAATGCCATTACTATAGCTGCCTGTGCAACCTTAATTCAGCCCCCTTGTGCATATGCATGATAATACTGTCTTTAATTACATGATCACATACGATTTTTCCACAGGACCCCCGCCTCATTCAGTGCACAAGTTGGACCTGCTCTGGGGATGAACCAGGGTTGTGTAATGAAAGGGAGCTGTTGTCTGGAGGACCCCTGCCTCATTTGTTGCAGAAGTTGGAAGGTATGTAATGAATAATGAAGGCGACTGCGGAAATAGAAAGGATGGTCTCATGCTAACTTCTTTTCTAGCTGCACAAATTTGATCTGTTTCGAATTAAAGCTGTTCTGTTGGTGTTTCAGATAGCTGGATGTAACCCACACAGGGAGGCAACTCCATGAAAAGCTTTGAAGCTTTCACCTCACTTGCCAGTGGCAGTGATATGGCATTGCACTATGCATTGCCATATTTTGAGAGGCAGAAGCCTAGAGACATTTGCATACAACTTTCCCCCTTCTCTACCACAGGACAGTTTCAGTTACTGTAGTTGTTTGCACAAGTCAGGCATTTGTGCATGCAAAAGCTGAGTTAAGCATCTAAATGGCTGTTTGCACCCGCAGTTATTTAGCATATATTTTGGAGGAAGGTGGCTACAACTTCTTTTGTAATGATAAACCAGCAGAGGAAGACAGATTTATGACATTGGTTTTGCAATTAAAAACAGCTACCTCAATTCAGAGACTTACCTGTAGGCAAAAATGAACACCTAATGACTCTATAACTTCCCACTGAAAATTCACACTTTGTGATTCTTATCAGAGCTTCTGCTCCAACCACGAACAAGATAGAATAAATTAAAGAACAGTTCTGTTCTGATTTGGATGGCATAATCAACTCTATACCCAGTGAAGACAAAATTATATTTCTGGGAGACTTTAATACCAATGATGGAAAAGACAGGTAGGCATGGAGTGGTGTAATAAAGAACAATGGAGCTGGGAAATGAACAGCAATGGTCTACTCCTACTTGACAAGAATGCTGAGTACAAGCTCATTTTTACCAATAGACTTTCCAGGCAAGCTGACAAATATATAATTTTGTGGATGCATCCAAGATCAAAGCACTGACACCTGTCTGACACTGTCACTCTATAGCAAAAGGACATCAGGATCATCAGAGTAATGCGAAGAGCAAACTGTTGGACTGACTACAGGATGACCAGAGCCATTTTCAGTTTACACATTGTTGCCCCTCAATGAAATAATTGAACAGATTAAACTGAAATTGAGCATAGTGAAGTTGAAACTTAGAATCACAGAACTGGAAGGGACCTCGAGAGGTTATCTAGTCCAGTCCCCTGCACTCAAGGCAGGACTAAGTATTATCTAGGCCAATGGTTCTCAAACTAGGGACACCTGGCCACCCTTCCTGCAGCCCCCATTGGCCTAGAGCGGCGAACCACAGCCAGCCGCAATTGGCCGAACCTGCAGACGCGGCAGGTAAACAAACCAGTCTGGCCCGTCAGGGGCTTTTCCTGAACAAGAGGCGGCCCTAGTTTGAGAACCACTGATCTAGACCATCCCTGACAGGTGTTTGTTCAACTTGCTCTTAAAAATCCCCAATGATGGAGATTCCACAACCTCCCTTAGGCAATTTATTCCCAGTGCTTAACCACTCTGACAGTTAGGAAGTTTTTCCTCATGTCCAACCTACACCGCCCATGCTGCAATTTAAGCCCATTTCTTCTTGTCCTATCCTCAGAGGTTAAGAAGAACAATTTTTCTCCCTCCTCGTTGTAACAACCTTTTATGTACTTGAAAACTGTTATGTCCCCTCTCAGTCGCCTCTTCTCCAGACTAAACAAACCCAATTTTTTCAATTGGAAAAAACTTTCTCCAATTTGTTCACATCTTTCCCAAAATGTGGTGCCCAGAACTGGACACAATACTCCAGTTGAGGCCTAATCAGTGCGGAGTAGAGCAAAAGAATTACTTCTCGTGTCTTGCTTACTATACTCCTGCTAATATATCCCAGAATTATGTTCGCTTTTTTTGCAACAGCGTTACACTGTTGACTAATATTCAGCTTGTGATCCACAATGACCCCCAGACACCTTTCCGCAGTCCTCCTTTTTAGGCAGTCATTTCCCATTTTGTATGTGTGCAACTGATTGTTCCTTCCTAAATGGAGTACTTTGCATTTGTCCTTATTGAATTTCATCCTATTTACTTCAGACCATTTCTCCAGTTTGTCCAGATCAGTTTGAATTTTAATCAAGAAAAACTGAGGAACTGAGGAAAATCTTAGGGGAAAGTTTGAGAGCATTATATCATCACACTTGAAAAGTGGCGTATATTCAAATTGGCTGTTCTTCAAGACTCATAAAAAATCTCTAGGCAAAAAATCAAAGACCACACCAGGATTGGTTTGATGAAAATGGTGATGAACTCAAAAAGATCCTTAAGGAAAAGAATGATGAGCTTATGTCTTGGCAAAATGACAAAGCAACAACAACAACAAATTCAAGAACCTGCAAGCCAAGGCTCTAAGATGGCTTTGCATTGTACAGGATAACTGAGGGACAAGAAAGCAGAAGAAATACAGCACTATGCTAATACTAACACAAAGCTGATTTACAACTCCCTGAAGGCCATTTATGGGACACTGGAATTGGGATTAGTTCCAATAAAGAGTACAGATGGATTTAGAGTGACCAGATCACAACTGTAAAATATCAGGGCACATTGGGGCACTGTTGGCCCTGCCCACAATCCACCCCAGCTCCGCCCCAGACCCTGGTCCCACTTGGCCTCAGGCCCCTTCCTCCCCTCTTGGCGCCCTGGACTCAGTTGGCTGGGGTGGATTTTTCTCTGATGTCACTGCAGAGTGAGTCTCCTGGAAGGCAGAGCTTTCTGGGGGTGCTGCCCCTACCCCTTAAAATAAATGGGTGACTTTAGTTCAATTTGGATCGGATCCCAAAGCTCATTTGCCAAGAGTAGGTTTGGGTCCGGCACAGCGCTAAGCCTGGTCACAAAGAGCCGGCAGGTGACAGCTGAATTGAAGCATGGCTTTTGTTCCCAGCCTCAAGGAAAGGGCAGCCCTTTCCCATCCCTTCCGCTCTGCTCAGCGATCACCAAGAGTCGGGACTCTGGAGGTGTCCTGGCTTGGGGGGGGGCAGCACCTCCCTCCTGCCAGCCTCCTCATCCCCAAGCCTACCTGTTGCTTGCCTCTTCACTCCTTCGCCAGACCGACTCCCCCCGCCCACCGCTGGCTTACTGCATCCCTCCTCACTCCCCTGCCCGCTGCTTGCCTCCTCACCTGAATATCGGGACAAATGGCATCCCAATTGTACATTGGTCAGGATGTGGGACAAAGGATTAAATATCGGGACATCTGGTCACCCTTGATGGATCTATCCTAATCAAGGAGAAGTCAGGAGTCTCTGAAAGATGGGTGCAGCATTTTACCGAGCTATTAAACAATCCCTCTATTGGCAACCCTCGGGTATTAGAGGAGCTAGCACAGCACCCCATGCATGGAGAAACCTTCAGTGATCTACCATTGATGAAATGCAGAAAGCTATCAAATAAGTCAGGTAAATCACTAGGCAAAGACAGAAAACCTGCAGAAACCTGTAAGTTTTCAGTCCTCAAACTGTTGAATATCTAAACAAAAGAATTAAGGCTATCTGGGAAACTGAGAAAATTCCTCAGGATTTCAAAGATGCCATCACAGTTACACTATACAAAAATAAATGCAACAAGTCTGACTGTGGCAACTACTGGGGTATCTTCCTGCTATCTGATATTTTCCTCAATCAACTTGTCCGGATAGTCAGAGAACCTTCTACCAGAGACCCAATGTGGATCAAGTCAGAGCAATACAACATGATTTTCATTGCGAGACAGACTCAGGAAAAATGCACTGCAAAACAATGAACTGTATTGCTGCCTTCGCTGATCTAAAAAAAGCATTCAACTCTGTGACCAGAAATGGCCTGTGGAAAATTCTAGAAAAGTCTGACCACCCCACCAAATTTGTTAACTTTACATGGCAATTCCGCGAAGATATGATTATCTGAGAGTACTTTGACCAATGTCCTTTCTAAACCACCCCCCATATCTAATGGGATGAAACCCAGCTGGATGCTGGCACTGGTCCTTTTGAATCTCTTCTTCAATACCATTCTGATGTGGCCACTTGTGAGTTTGCACAGACTGGCTAAAAACAAAGGCTACTGGAGACTCGACAGGAAGTATGTGTGTCCTACAGAGATGTTCTAGTCATGTTAAAAAGGAATGATACCACAATGATAATCTGTTACTGATATAGAAAGGGCACAACTATGGCAAAGGTATAGTAATAATTTTCCAATGACATATAGAGAAACATCGGCCAGCCCTGGCCCACGACAAGATATCTGGCATAAAACAGGGATGGGATATTAAAGCAAAGCGTATAAAAAAGTTTATTAATTTTTAGTGAAAGAGGATTAAGAGGGATGGGGATAAACAAGGAAAATAAAATTATGGTGAAAACAAATGGCACTTTATTTTTGTCTCCAAAATATTTTCTTGAACAAATTTTAAAAAGCCATAGATTTCCATGAATCAATCGCGGTTAGTACCAGAAACAATAGCCTAAATCATAATATTGAAATATTTTTCAAATACTGCCCATTGCAATGTTTAGCCTTAAAAGCAAAATCTCTAGCAACTCCAAAAATGCTCTCATGTAAAACACATGGCAAAGATCTAAGCTACTCAAACTAGTTTTTTTTAAACATGTTTCTTCATGCTATGCAAATGTCAGAATTTAAAAATGTAGATCGGATTTGAGCTGTATGTTTTCCATCTTCCTTTCCACTCTCCTCTGCTTGTGGTCTTGGGGATGTTGGGACTGACCCATGTAAATATGAATATAATTAGATGTTTAGAAATTGCAAACAGAGTGCATTCGTTAAAGTAAATCTACAAAGAATAGTTTTTATACTCCAGTTCTGGACCTTAAATTGGGCCCTTCATTTTAGTAAGCTTGTTAGTCGTTGTTCCCCAGGTACAGTGCATTGTTCCCCAGGTACAGGGCTTGAACTGATGTCTTCAGGGGGTTTTATATGTACGAGTGTCTAAGAACACATTCAGAACAATAAGATTCCCCGTGGAATGCTGACATAAATAACAGACACAACATATTTTATCCATTAAAAACACTTTAAGCTTTTAAGCAGTGCCAAAAACACAATTAAATCAATCCTAGACACATAGGAAGAGCTGATTCAAGAAAAGTGATACTCGTGGTGAGGTAAATGGAAATGTACCTTCTGGATTTTGGGACTAGCCCCGTTTCAGATACTTAACTCTCTGCTCGTCCGGAACTGGAACATCTATTGGGACTTATTAACAAGAGGACATTGATTTAGCCCTATATTCTATTAGAATTCAGATTCCCACTTCTGGAAACACTCAGATTTTAAGAGAAATTTGGCAAGAAATAATTTGCAATGGAATAAATGTGTTTTAGTTTAGTTCACTTACAGTCAAGTCTACATGCCATACAGAGGAGATGACTACAGGAGCAGCGTAGCACTTGAGAAACCATGTAGCAGTTGATGGACTTCAAGTCCTAATCACTTTGTGTCTTCTTGTGCATCTCCTTTCCATAGGAGTCTGACTGGTTTCCTTCATATTCTTCCATTTTCCTCTTTTGAACTCTTTTACGTAGTTTAATTTCATTTGGCCTTTTTAAAAAAATCTGTTTTCCCTTTCCTTTTGTCCAGCTGTGAAAATATTTCCTCTCTCCTTTGGCCCTTCTGCACAAGGAAATGTGTTTCTCCCCACACACTACCGTCATGTCTTTTGTTCAACTAAGGATATCCTGTCAAGATTGAATCAGCACATGCACAAATCCCATCTTATTCATGCATATTACAGTATTTGCACCCCTGAGTCAGACATGCACAAATGTGTGTACCTAGAGGCCCTTAGAAATTCTGGTCAGCTTCATCAGTGTGTTTCTGTGCCCATATGTTCCCCTCAATTCATGCCTCTCATTTTAATCCCAGTTGTAGCTAGGTTCCACAGAAATTTGGTGCCTTCCTCATTTTTATTATTAAAAATTATTTACAGTCACAAATATAGAATAATGAGAGTGAGACTATGGATAGAATTATTTACACTGAAGGAAGGAATCCCACAGCATTGTCTTTTTCCTGCGTGAGTAATATTTTGGTGTTCCCCATTCTAGGTCCTTGTTATGCACTGTGTTTGCACATATTTGGACCTTGGCAGGTCAAGAGATATGACTCCCCCCCCCTTCCTTTCACCACCCCCAATTTAAACCAAAAGGGTCCAGACAGACCTGGGTGCTTCCCCCCTGCTGCTATTGTTAAAAATGTTCCCTGAATCAAATCAACATTTTACCTCTCAAAATGTAGATGCAGGTTATAAGGTCAAAAGACTGGGTATCTGACTAAGTAAGAGAGGCGTCTGATCAATCTTTGGTGTCTGTATGAATGTTTTAAGTCACTTGCATGAGAACATATACTATCCTAGTGAAAAATAATTGTAAAAATATAGGGCTGGATTGTGCCTTACGTTTCATAGTTACATCCATGCTAACCCACTGCAATCTATGGCACATAAATGAGGGAAGGATTTGGCCCACAATATCTTAAATGGTATATCTTCCACCCAGGTTAACATTACTTTAGTCACTCATCCATCCTCATTCATGGTCTCCACTCTGTTGTGGTAACTGTATATCTGACGTATATGGCTTTATGCCACTGGTCTCACCATTGCTGCAATGCAGTGCCATTCATTCTTATGCTGGATGAGCAATAGGTTGCCTCTGGTAACAATGCAAGAGGTAATTTGCACCCAAAGGTCTCCATGCATAGGCATAATAGAAGTGTCTGAACTGATTTTTCTACACATACAGCCATTTACATACATGTAGTTCTGGGCAGGAATTTGTTAGGACCCCTACTATTTCCTAAAAGAACAGGAGTCCTTGTGGCACCTTAGAGACTAACACATTTATTTGAGCATAAGCTTTCGTGGGCTAGTAGCCCACGAAAGCTTATGCTCAAATAAATGTGTTAGTCTCTAAGGTGCCACAAGGACTCCTGTTCTTTTTGTGGATACAGACTAACACGGCTGCTACTCTGAAACCTGTTACTATTTCCTACGTACTACTGCTCCCAACTCCTGGTCTCTGCACGGACTCAAAGTAAAGGGCTTGATTTAGGTGTAGTCGAGTCGGACAACTTCCTTCCACAACCGGGACAGGGTGTGGATCAATGGCACAGAACCCTTGTCTGAGCTGCAGTAGTGTCTATGGACCCCACATGCAGGATTTTGATCAGTGGATCCTCACAGTCACAGACCTACTCTCCATGCCCCTCAGTCACTCTTCTCCTGGCCTGATTCAGAGGCCTCCAATATATTGTGACCTATCGTTCGGCTTGGCAGACTTGTTCAGTGCCCTTGAACAGCACTCCTGGCTCAGCAGTACTACTTTTGTCCATCTGTATTTTGGACCTCCTGGGTCCTGCCCACTCCTGGGAAGATTTGTGCCAAATGTTGCATATCTCCATGTTACAAAGAGAAAAGACCCCCCACGACACTGCTTGCTGCCTGACTATGAAAAAATGTGGCTGGGGTGATCACCAAATGTATATATCCTCCTCTACCCAACGGCACTGGACAAGAATCAGGTCTTAATTCCACCACCTTTCGTGAGAGTGCACATGCATACAGAAATTAAACAAGCCCTACTTTGACCTCCACAAATGTATTTCATGGGCCTTGTTCATTGAAACTGTTTGTGTTTGTTCCTTAAGCTGTTTTTAATCAATATTTAGTTTGTTTGCACAGAAGACATCTGGCAGAAAGAAAGGCCAAGTTCAGAATCCTGCAAATGTCATGACTGTTGTCTGGGTAGAATTGCTGTAGGATTGGTCCATCATATGCAGCTGTGAAAGGCTAGCTTATGTCCCATTAACAAGAGGTGGGAGTAATTAAAAGCAAAGCGACAAAAGAACAAAGCAAGGGAGGCAGCTGTTTTCCAGATTTCCCTCGGCAATTAATGAAATGTATAAGCCCCGGTATTCTCCATGTCATTGGGAATTTTTACCCCCTGGTTACATCACATCCAAATAAAACAAATGTTTCACCAACAGCAGGTTTTCCAAGAGTTTGGGAATAGCCAGATAGGTGCTACAGTTAATAAATACTAAAGTGCTACCACAAAGGTCTCATTCCATGTATGACCTTGCAGTCCTTGTCCTCAAAGGAAACCTGCACACCATCTTCAAAAGGCGAGTCTGGAAACTTAATTTAATAACTCTACTGGACCTTAAAAACATGAATTTAGCAGAGACACTGGCTTTATGGCTCATTACAACCATTTGTAACACCCTACTGCCTGCTAACCTTTAATTGTCCACTTCATTTTAAGCAGACTGCTACAGCATGTGTGAACCCCTTATACTTCATCTGTCCCACCTTGTATTTAGCTTGGACACTCTGGTTACCTGCTCCAGACCTGAGGAACAGCTCTGTGAAGAAACCAAGTGATTTAATTAAATAAACAATGAGTAGGGCTCCCACATCTTTAAACCTGTGCAGTACACCAAATGCTGCACCCAGTGCTGCTGGCAACGTGTACAGCATAAAGCCAACACTTGGAATCTTCAGCTCCCTCTAACCCCTTGTATTTCTCTAGGCTTCGTATACCTGAGAAAGCTTGGGTTGTATTTAACATCATGCACCCCCTCTAGCATTACTTTTACACACCCTGCATCCCAACACACCTGGTTTTGCTGACAATTCACTTTGAAAAGAGATGCTAAAGAGATTCTAAGATCTGTATCATGCAGGAGGTCAAACTGGATTAGTTGTAAGGGTCCCTTCTGGCCTTAAAAATCTATTAATACAGTAAAAATAGGCTCCGCTTCTACTTTGGATTCCACAGTATTATGTTCACAGTATACACACAGAGAAGTTACCTAAGGACAAAGTATTCTTGCTGGGAGGTTGCAATGTAACACTACCTTATTTCCTAGAATTCAGAATGATAACACACAAGAACCAAAAACAGAGAGAGAGAAAGCAGGCTGCTCCCTAAAACAGAGAGGCATAATTCACCCACCTCCCTCTAGGCTGGTTGTCTGCAGACTGATTCTGATCACATGCTTCCAGAGGTGAAAGTAAGGCAGTACGCCCCGGTATGGCATACCGGCAAGAGCCGGTGCACTGTACCGGGGTGGATAGGCTTACCCTGACGGCAATTTAAAGGGCCTGGGGTTCCCAGCAGTGGCTGGAGCCCTGGGCCCTTTAAATTGCAGTGAGAGCCATGCTGCCGGAGCCCTGGGGAAGCAGCGGTGGGGCTCTGGCGGTGATTTAAAGGGCCAGGGGCTCCCGGCTGCCGCTACTGCGATGGTGATTTAAAGTGCCCAGGACTCTGCTGCGGTAGCGGCTGCTGGAGCCCCGGGCCCTTTAAATCACCCCTGGGGCTCCCAGCCACCTCTGCAGCTGGTAGCTCTGGGGGTCATTTAAAGGGCCCGGGGCTCCCAGCTGCTGCTACCACAGACCCAGCTTTAAAGGCCCCACCTCTTCCAGTAGAGACCATGCCCCTTCCGGTTGAGGCTCCTCCCCTCCTAAGGACTCTGGAGTACTGGTAAGTCCTTTAAGTTATTTTCATTCCTGCATGCTTCCCTACACCTACCCAGCAAGGAGGACAGTGTCAGCCTGTGGGATGATGGATGCACCTGCCTCCATTTTCTGTTCATCCCCACCCCATGCAAAGGAAAACTGTCTCTCAGCAGCATATTTCAAACCCTTTTGTTCATATAAAGTGGCACAATCCACAGATCCCTTATGGTAAAAACAGTTGCCCCCAAAGCAAAACAAGGTTACTATGCAGCAGCTCTTCAATACCAGTCAAAGGTCACCATTCCCGGGTCATCCATCTGAGAGCCATTAACCACTCAGTCTCCATCCCCTGTTCTCCCGGTTCCAGAGCCCCACTGTTCAGGGAACCCACCTGAGACTTCCAACACCTGCTTCTCTCCCATAAGCCTTCTCCTGTAGCCTAAAATCAGGTCTCCCATGAGAGGGCTCTCTGCAGTGTTTTACTCCCCCAGGCATCCCCACACCTGTGAGCTTCTGAGAGCCACCCTCCAACATCAATCCCCTTGTTTCGGCCTCTTACCCAGGCCAGTTCTTCCCGTTGTTCCTAGTGGCCTCTGCACAAGCTCTTCTGTAACTGAGCAGGGATTCCCCTGCTCTGACCACCAGTTTTCCACAGAATTTATCATTGGCAACTCACAATTACTACCCTCCTGCAGCTTTTTCCCCTGAGCAATTCTTTGCTGCTCCTTCTGTCTCTGTTCTCACCTGCCCTTCTCTGTCTCTTTCAGGCAGTTCTCACCTGTCTCTGACTCAGTTTCTCCTTGATATGGCCCAGGTGCTTTCTCTTAAACTCAGTTGGGAAGCAGCTTACAAGTCACAAGTATACTGGACGCCCTTCATCTTAAAGGAGCCAGTCACCCTGTGGCAGAAGGACTAGATGGAACTGTGATGGTAGGTCTTTTCCATCTTCAATATTTATCATTCTGGGGTCAAATATGAACTCGCAGTGAGAAATAATGTGAAAGCCTCTTTTCCTGAATGTGTATCCTGGGGGATCATGTGTAAAACTCAGTTGGTAACATTGCCTCTCTACAGAAACCTAATGTAATTGCATCTAGAGTCCTGTATGCAGTTTTAGTCCCCTAAGTTTTGGGAGGATAGAGGAAAATACAAAGCAGTGCAATGAAAGTGGTACAAAGATTGGAGGATGTAAGGTGTGCAGAGAGATGGAGGCAGCTAAATATATGCAGTTTAGAAAAGAGAAAATCTAGACAGACAATGGAGGTGTTGTGATCACATTCTATAAATACCTTCAGAGTAACAATATAAGATAAGGTAAGAGGCAACATTCTCGTCTCAGTCTCACTGGTATGACTCTACTGGCTTTGATGAAGCCGAAAATGAGAGAAAAATGCAGCTCTGAGAATCATTCATAGTCCCAGAAGCCAATAGATAGCACAAAGAGTGATGGCCTAAAATTAAGGCAGAAAATTTCATATTAAGAAAATATTCTTAGCAGAGAGAGATTGGGTAGCAGAATTCCCCCAAGGGGGGAATCATCACTGCAGAGGTTTTAGAAAAGGAGAGATAAGACATCAAACAGGAATAACATCATTAATTAATAACGTCATTAATAACTCCAAATTCAGGGTTTTCAGGGCAGTCTTTTCCAGCCTTGCTTTTCACAAACCTCCAAATTTACCAGATATATTTTGTTCTTTTATATTAATTCTCAAAAATCTCAGTATTACAGTAAAGAAACCCTATAAAATAATTTTAGGTTTGTCATGTTAAAGTAGCAAAATGACAGAGAACTTTGAAAACCCAACTGAACCATATGGATGTGCAAGGCTAAGTAGAAAGTGAAGGCAAACTGCGTGCCTCACAAGAATTATAGTTAATCATGGTCTGTGAAATATGATGAGATGATGAAAGGCAGGACGAACAATTAAGCCTGATACATAACATATGACAAGCATAAATTGCTCTGTATTGTGGCCAATCTAATGCAGCAATGAAAGGGGATGTCACAAAAGATGGACAGGAAAAGTGAATGACACATGAAAACTATTCATGGACACTGAGTAGATTATCATCTTTTTATAGATGTAGTCCTAAACCATAAAAAAATCCTATCAGGAATGGAGGGGGGATGGGATAGGCAGAATCAGGGATCTGATGCAGTTTTGCAGGGGGAATAAACTGGGTAGTGAAAAAAGATTTTGTCTGACTGTAGTTTGGACTGAAGTCCAGACACAAATTATATACAGGCTGAACAAAGCCTGTAAAAACCAGTTCAGAAGGATTACATAAACCAGACCCCATACAGTTAGCAAAAGTCAGCCGTGGACTGACCTTGGCTGATTAATGTGAGGTTCTACTCCAAGAAATTTCTCTTCCCCAATACCTAAGCTCCTTCCCTGGAGACTGCACCTTGAAGTGGTGGGAAGGTTTATGTTTTCCAATTACCCTGAAAGCTATGCTGGTGGGAGTTTTAACTCCTGGTAGGGCCACCCAACCTGGACAAGTCAAAGAGTAGGGACCAGATAAAAAGAAGTTCACTGCTCCTCCAGTTTGGGGTTTGAGAGATAGACCCATTACAGATATATTACAGAAAGACAAAAAGGTAGCTATTCCAGCAAACAGCATGGTAGGCAGGGATGGTGGAGCCTTGGTCACTCCCTTAGCGACATCTGATGGTGCAGAAAGGAATTAGAATACTCCAGAGCACATTTCCTACTCAAGGCCTCCAAAAACACTTTCTAGAACAATGAGTTGGATGTACCACCTGGTAATGAATCAGTGAATGGAGCATTTTTGGATGGTCTGACTTACTAGACCTCAGTCCCTCATGACTTGCCATGCAAAAATCACTCACCATTCTGTCAGCTAAGAAGCTAACACATGTCATTACTGTAGCACAAACGTATTTCCTTCCTCACAGACACACTAAGAGGATCAAGTTATTGCATATGTCTTTTTCCATAGCTGCTAGTTTTAGAGCAGGGAACAGCCTATATATTTGTGTGTGGGCCTGCATGTGGGTGCGTAAGGGGAAAGGAGTCCTGAATAAGGGAGATACTCATCTACCCACAAAAGGCAGGAGTTTTCTGAACCACAACATCACCGATTTCCTGGAAGTCCTCCATGCATGGAACGACCATTGACGTCCATGAAAGTTCCTGACAAAGAGGACTTGCAGGCCACCAAGGAAAGCACTGTTAAAATATTAGAACAGGAGAATTAATCCTTTCACTGCTGGAACTCTGTCAGGGATTGCTGGTGGGAAGAACTTTTGTAGTATTCTTTGTTAGACCCTTTTGTCATGGGGCTGAGTTGGAAAAATGAAGTGGATATAGCTGTGTGCACATGCATTTGGATCTGTCCATGTGCATGTGTATGGGTGGATTATTCCAAGAAGAAAATGCTTCCAGCAGCTTTCAAATGTAGCTTCAGTTCTGGAAAAGAACAAAATTAACACAATGCTTCCCATGTTAAGTAAACATCCTTATTTGCAGCTAAATATCCATTTCTCTTCACACAAGTTAATGTAGATTCGGACTATTACTTATATAGACCTTTATACTGCTTTTGGATGGAGGGAAATGTTCTTTTCTATTTTTAGCTGTGTCATATTAGCTATCATTTGTTATTTTCTGATATTGTTGCTGTAATTGATTCAGGAAAGCTCAGCCCTTTGCATTGATGACCTTTCAATCAAGTATCTCAAAGCACTTGCTCATTCCCTAAGAATTCCAAATCAGCACATACAACATAACCAGAGTTCATGCAGCATCAGTGCTGATTCCCATGAAGAATCTAGCAGCCACTGGAAGCAATTGCAGTAACTTGTAAAATGTTATTACCTTAAAAACCAGTCTTAAAAACACATTCACTGCATAAAATCTACCTCAAAGCAAATTTTGTGTCTTGCAATGAACTCAACAAATGAAGGGAATTCACAGTTAGGTATTAAACATCTGACACCCAGACACAGAGTAGGAAGTAGTCAAGGAAACCCTGACAATAGGACATTTAATTCTTAACTGTGAATTGTCTCGCTTTTATGGGTTTTCTGCTGCTGCTTTCCCACCACAATGAAAAACACAGACAGTCATTAGTTTATAGACTAACATCAAAGAAATTTCTATGTTACTTATTATTATTAATTTGTATTGCTGTAACACCTAAGAGCCTCAAGTCATAGCCCTGCATCCCACTGTGCTACGCACTGCACAAACATGGAACAAAATAATGATCCCTGTCCCAAGGACCTTAAGTACAGCACATGTGATTACAAGTTCTGAAATTGCACGAGCAATTCCTGCACATGCAAATTATCATGGAGATGCACAAGCATTTTTGCCACCTACTTTTCCAAATCTGGGCCCACACTGTGATATATGTTGAACTATATCTGCAAAATTTCCCCAGCACTAATGGGATCTGCATTTCTTACTCCCTGAGCATTGTCCTAGATACTTTCCTCAAACATCCTTGAAAAGACTGAAGTAGCTCAATGAGTCTTTTGGGTCTTTGATTTAATATATTACTGCTTATTTAGCATCTAGGCAATTAATACTCCTGTGACAAAAAAGTGAATAATATTGGTTTACTGCTGATTGTATTTCCCTCTCTGAGAGAGATGTGTCACAGCTCAACTACAGTATACATTACAGTCTCCACTTTCCCCCGCCCCCTGGGATGCACAGATTTACTGTGTGTGCATAAGAGAGATTGTGTATGTTTATAATTAGCTGCTGGGGAAGGAATGAGGGAGAAGACAAGTGTGTTCTGCCTTCAGCACTTATGGATGAAGATGCTTCATGGTTAGTGTTCTGTCAGGAACCTTCGTGTCCCCAGTTTGCTGCATGGTTTAATCCAAGAGGAGGTGGAAATTGGTCTCCTGGCTAAATTCAAATTACTCAAAAATGTTCCCCACAACCTCTGCAGCATGCCCATCTCCACTCCTATCTAAACACTCCCATTACCTGGCAGGCAGCAGTAGATTCCAAACACCTTAAACAGATGATCTGCCTACTGGGGGCTCTGACTCCCAGTAAAGTCAATGGGAAATCTTCCATTGACTATATAACACTAGTTGTACTAGGCCTGTCTTTATACAACGATATACACAGACTAAACAAGGTATTAAGTAACCCTAGAAATCAAGGGCGTGTTTCAAAATTGGATGGATTCTTCCCAATATACACCATGAAAAAACAGATACAGTCTGTCCTTGTGATGTTCAGATGTGAGAGAATTTATGTTTTTCAGCATAGTAGGATAGAGTTCTTCCTGAGCAACTAGGGTATTGTAAATAATTACCTTAATTAAAACCATATTCCCTCCAAATCTGAAACCATTCTCAAGCTCTCTGATTTTATGCACACACTTTTTGCATGATCAGTTGATTTTTTTAATCAGCAAAAGAGAATGTCACGTCCCCATTTCAAACAAATTAAGCTAGCATTTGCATGTGCAAAAAATGGCAGGGCAGTGTTAGTGAACATATATATATTAGAACATATGTGTTAGTGAACATATTTATATTAGATAACTATATAGCACATTATACAAATGCCTGGCAGTTCTGAGAGATGAACTGGCCCATGTTTTTCTGTTCACTCATGCTAAGCTACATCCCACAATACCCTGCAATAGTACAACTCTGCATTTGGCATAAGCAGATAGGAAACTTGTCAAAATCAAGATACATTTGTTCTGTGTTATAGAACAAGCTAGGGAGGTACCTTCACGGTCCAGTACTTGGAATGCTAGTATCCAAGACAAAAGATAAAGAAAGGAACAGAATAATAAGTTAAGGAATGTAACAACGCTGCACGAGACGGCTTCCTGAAGACGGGTATCGTATTGAACCTTTCTCCTGTACTATATTATTATTGGCTTATAGCAATAAACCTGACTGATATTGCTTATTTGGTCTCTTGAATATATTTCATAATGAGCCAAAATGTGGTCAAGCAATTGACTATACAATTGATCAGCAGCAGCCAGTTTCCTGACCTTTGCATGAAAAGGCTGCACGTCCGCTTTTACAGGCACAGTCAGATGCACATGAAAAAATTGTTGTGGGTGCAAAACCAGAGTCCCCGGGTAAGGAGTAGCAGCAGGTGCTGTCCTCAAAGACACACCTGAGTCACAATTATTCCTCACCCTCCTGGAAAGGGTGACGTAATTTCTTGCTGGCCTATGCACTCCCATCCTCTCCACACACGTTCAGCTACTCTGGCTAGCACAAGGTGGGCATGAGCCTCTTCCTAGTCTCCCATTTCTCTCCACTCATTCCCTGCCCACCTGTTCCAGGGAAGGTGTAAACAGATCTGGTAGCCTCGCTTACCCCTGCGTACCTGCACCAGAAGTGCAGATAATCCATCCTAGAGTTTAGGAGTGTGGCTTCCATAGGGAATAGATCTAAATATTGATCCCAAAATGGTTATTAGTAAAATTATTATTTATTCTAAGATTTTTAGGTTATTGCAATTTTTACTTTGCCTTTACTGAATTTAGGAGATCTGATGATTTTCATCTACATGATGCTTGGAGAATAGCCCACATGCTTATGTTTTTGGTGGCTTATTTTGTTAAATGAAATCCGGGAATTCCTAGGAAATCTTTGCTTTCTGTCAACTAGTAACAGGCACCAAGAGTGTCAAAGAGGGCACCTCCTTAGCCATAAAGCTATATTTATTACCTCCACGTACGCTTACACCGACTTTGGGATGCAGCTTTATAACTTCTACTTTCAATATTGTTTTCTTTCATGCTATGTCTGAAAGAGGTAAATAAGTGTTAGTGTGATTTGTGCCTTTTATAGAATATTTGCTGGAGCCTTTCATTACAAATTGTAAATGTACAACAAATGATAAATAACCATTTAAGTTTAAAGACATAAGCGAACTTCATTAAACAGAGAGTGATTTAATATGAATTTAAGAGTCTTAATAATCAAGACTGTTTCTTGAATGACGCATCTATAAATTGTTTTACTGATTTATGATACTCTTAGATGGGACTCACTACTGATGAGGGGGGAAATGTACTTTGATCCTAGCTCACCTAGAGATCAGTGTCCATACCAAAAGTAGACCCACTGTGAAGTTATAATCTCTATTGAAAGCTGTTCATTGAGACACATACAGAAGAAATTATAGCCAAAGTACCCCAGGGTATTAAATAGTGGGAGTCACATCCCCGAAAAATTAAGAGATAATTATTAAGATTCAGCCTTCCAGTTCTTGTTTCTCTAGTCTGTACATTTTTATCAATTTTTAGATAGAATTACTTGGGGGTCAGCATCTGAAAACACCCCTTCCTACCTCCAAGTTCTTATTCCCTCTTACTTTCCTGCACATCCTAGATTGCAATCTAGCCCTTAGGAAGCATATTGAACTCTGAATTTGTATTCTCAATCACCATATTCTTGCATTGTTCTCCTCCTTTTCCTGCCTGTCTGATGCCATGAAATCTCAATAATAGAAATCTATAATTTCAGTAGTTAGACATGCAGCCGTGCCTGCTAGCCACAGAACAAATACGCCTCACTACGCTCACTGGCCAGGCAGTTACAATCCTACTGCTGATGGGGGGAGGGGTGGCAAGACAGTTATGGCTTTCTAAATCCTTTATATAATAAAACATCCAATTTGCATTCAGCTTCCAGTCTTGCCTGGGTCTAGCACAGCTTGTTTTTCATAAATTTCTCACCAGAAGTTAAGATGTTGAAGAATACACGTCAATCAAATGACCTACATTTCCAGAGAAAGAAACTCCTAAGGGTGAAATGCAAAACTCCAGTTTAATTAGCAGACATATACAACTCCGTGATGAGGCTCCAGGGGCCTGGGGGAGGAGGGGGAGCCTTGCATCTTGACTCTGTCTAGACAGCAGCGTTGAATGTTTTCCAAAAGTCTGATCTGTAGCAACCTAGTTTCCGCCAGCATCTCCTTGAATGAGGGATTTGCCTTGGCCTCCTCAGTATTTCCCCCGAGACACTGGAATTGTAAAAAAAGACATTTGTACCAGACTCCGCATGAGGCACATGGCTGACGTGTGCTTAGAGACACACCAATTACATAGTCACTTCCCAAATTAAAATCACTCTTTACAGCTCTACCTGTTTGCAATAGATGGACCAAAAAAATGGCCCCATTAGGAGACACGAAGCCTAAAAATACACACAAGCTGCACCCAGGCTATATTTTCCTATTAACATTATGGTCTGCCACAGTTTATTATTCCTTAAGACCACTGGGAAATGTCAAATGTTTTTCATATGCTTGTCTGAAAGACTCAGGCATTCACCAGTGCTTGTGCCTAAGCAATGTAGACAGCCATATGACACACACACCTAATACACAGCTTCACTGAGAAACGTGATGCTGCTGCGCGCTGTCCTAATTATCAAAGATGCAGCTCCAGTTGCCTCCATAGGTGTATGCTAATGTAATGTGAAGCTAAATGAAGCAGGACTCTTACAAAATGATAAAAGCAGATGTCTTTAATCTAACAGGAAGGAAGAAAAATTACACTAGCAGAGATTTTTAATAGTGATGGGCCTGAAACAAAACTCCAGATCCAAAACCACCGGTGTGCTCCACTTTCCTCCCAAACTCGCTGTCTCTGGCAACAAATTGTGTAACTCAGGCCCCTCTGCGCTTTAGAATTGAGTTTGTCGTTATAAATCCCAATCCATATCCCTCACTGACTCCAGTGAAAGTTTCATAAGGAGTACAAGACTGAGCTCAACTTATTGATACCCTACCCATGTGGAGTGCCAACCTGTGGGTTGATTTTGTGGCTGATTGTGGTAGCGTGTATCTTTTCTGTCTTTATATTTTAATTGGTTGTGAATTTGCTGCCTCTCTTGGGTTAATTGCTGTTGTCAGGGAAGCCAATCGCACCTAGCTAGAAGCTCCAAATCTGTAATTCGGGAAATCAGAAATTTGGGAGATAAAAAGAAAGGACCCTATGTCCTTAGCAAAAGGAGGTGTGGGGGGAAATCTACTGAACAAAATAACCCCCGCTTCTGCCACAGACTGGAACATGGAATTGAGAAGACCAAAGATAATCTACAATGATATGAAACTGCTCAGGATGAAAGACAGGGATCAGGGAATGGAACCCCTTCCAGATGTGCAGCCAGAAAGAAAAACAAAGCTCTCAGGAAGAATGGGACATAGAAAAGAAAGCACAACACCAGCTAGTTGCTGGAGAGCAGCATTCTTTCCCCCCTAGGAGCACAGACCTACATCCAGCCTTGGAAAAACTGGGGTGAAGAACAACATCCGGCTGAGCTCAGCTTAGCACAGGTCCATGTGTCATCCATCCAGAAGACAGGCTGCCATGTGGCTCCCTGGACAGAGTTTCCGATGTGGATCTGGCGACAGGAACGGCCAGGACACGAAGTATTAATCAAACCAGCAAAGTGGAGACGTCCACTAATTGGCTCAGTAAGTTATAGTGCCTGACCACAGCAAACGCCCCAATCTCTGGAATTAAGACATTCAGTAGCAGAGTCATAAATAAAAGTTTCCAGAAAAAACAGAAAGGAATTCATTAAACAAGCTGGAGAAGATTTGACATGAGGCACTAGAAGAGCCCCAAACTGCACGGAATTAAAGAACGAAACAGCTCGTAATAGTCTGGAACATCCCCTCCAGATTCCTGACCAGAACTGTGGAATAAACAAGCGATTGTTCCCAGAGAATCTTTGCCAAAAATTGCAATAGCATAGTGTGGGAAGGTCAGTTGTTGCTGTGTGAATACTTATAAACCATAGACACACACAATCAATGAAGCTCATAGTTTATGGAATTCGCTGTTGAGTCTCAGTGCTTTGATTTAAGGAGCAAATTGTAGTAGCCTGATCTTCTGACAGTGAGTTCCACAAGTTAACTATGCATTTTGTAAAATAAGGTTGTTGTTTTTTTCCATTTTAAAATGTATTGCCGTTCCGTTTCCTTGACTGTCCCCTGGTTCGTGTATTAGGAGAAAGGGAAAGAGAAGCACCCACTATTCCTTCTCTGGAGCAATCATTCTTCACAACTCTGTCTTCTCCTGCACAAACCGGGGAAGAACCAACAGAGATTTTGAACTTGGATTTGAGCTTTCCCTGTGTTAATTTAAATGAAGACACTTGGGGGATAGTGTTTCATTGTCCTATTTGGAATATACGTTAAAATATCTGGAGCAGTAAATACATTATATATGATTATTATTGTTGTTATCTTTGCATTGCAGTGATGCCTATGGGTCAGCCCTTTTCTAAGCTCTGTGCAAACATACCATGCCCCAAAATGCTCAGGAAGATTTATCAGATGAAATATAATCCATATGGGATTTTACTTCAAAGAGCAATTTCTTCATCAGTGCTGTGCATGCTATAAGTGACAACATTTCAGTTGAGTAATTCAATGGTCACCCAGTCTCCTAGGGCAGACATTAGTTCTGACATACACAATCTTTACCAGTGACAAAATTCTTCTCTGGAAGTCCCTATAGGCCTCACCTTTGAAAGAAAACGTTTATAAGTCAAATTATTTATTGCAATGGCATTAGAAAATAGCTTTCTGGGCTGATCATTACACCAGAGCAAACAAAACAATCAGAGCGGGTTCAGAATAGTTACACGAATGCTTATTTGGTTCCACTTTGCTGCAGCAGATGTAAAGCACCTGTGCCTTTTTGCTTGGATGCCAAGAACGTGACAAGCACGTTTCAACCTAAAGGAACCCATCTTCCCCTGCCCCGTTTTTTCCCTCTTCCTCTTTACACCTCCTTTTTATTATTCTGTTCCGTTGGTCCTTTAATCCACGAAAGCAGTTCAATGATGAAGGCTGACTCACATAGATTCCATGTGCATGAAAATCCCCAAATCTCAGACTGGTTTGGGCTGATCTGTACAGAGGATAGCTCACAGGACTCAAAGCTCTTCTTGGTGCCCCTATGATGCTGGTTCTGTTTGGTTCAAGGCTATCATCTCTGCCTAAAGATGCTGCTCTGACTTTCGCCGGGCTGCAGAGAGCCAAAGGGACTGAAAATACAGCCCAGGATCTGCATGATATAGGGGTGTTCTAGCCTCACTCCCTTTTGTCTGGCCACATCCCCTTTTCCCTTCTGCACCATATGCAAGAGAGTGGTCTAAAATCCACATACATCAGTGCTCTATAACCAGAGGATACAATGTGCAAGTAATAGCAAATATAGAACTGCGAGCACAAATAATTATGCATGCAAAATATTGCCCCCAAAATTAGAGGCAAGGGCTTGTTTACACGGCCCCGCAGTGTGGACTATGAGGGTGTGAGCTGCGGGTACCTTTTAGTGCACACTAGCAGGGTCTACACAGGACAGTTACAATGCAACACTTTAGTGTGTACTGCAACTCACACATCCCATAGCCTGCACTGTGGGACCATGTAGAGAAGCTCCAAGTTTGAGTCTATGTTGAAAATGTAGCTCTATGACAGGGTTTCTCAAACAGGGGTCACCGCTTGTGTAGGGAAAGCCCCTGGCGGGCCGGGCCGGTCTGTTTACCTGCCCCGTCCGCAGGTCCAGCCGATCGCGGCTCCCGCTCGCCGCGGATCGCTGCTCCGGGCCAATGGGAGCTGCTGGAAGCGGCATGGGCCGAGGGACTTACTCCAGCTCCAGCCACCCCAATGGAAAAACCGTGGCAGCGTGAAGAGGGGATTAACATGAGACTCAGAAGCAAATAATAAAGATGTTTGCAAAAAAAACCTAAATACCCCAGCAACCAAGCATGATCATTTCTCTGTGTGATGAGTTTTCCCAGTGCTGTGTGTTATCTACAGTTTGGTTTTTTTAAACCCACCATTGGGCTCGTTGGAAGAGCTGTTAGGTGAGGGCACTGTGCGGAGTTTAAAGCCAAGAGTCTCAAACCTGACAAATTTCAAAGGTTTTTGAGCAAAAGCAGGCATGTAGGATACAATCTTACAAGATTCGTCCTGTAAAAGGGGAGGGCAGAGACAGTTGCAGAGGGATTCCAGGGCCACCCAGGGGGGGGCAAGTGGGGCAACTTGCCCCAGGCCCCACAGAGGCCCCCACAAGAGTTTTTTGGGGCCCCTGGAGCGGGGTCCTTCACTCACTCCGGGACCCCCGGAGCGTCTTCCGCTCCGGGTCTTCAGCGGCAATTTGGCAGCAGGGGGGTCCTTCCACTCCGGGACCCGCCTCCGAAGTGCCCCGAAGACCCACTGGGGGAGTCCTTCCACCCCGGGACCCGCCGCTGAAGTGCCGGGTCTTCGGCAGCAATTCGGCGGCGGGGGCCCCCTGCTGCTGAAGACCCCAGGCCCCCTGAATCCTCTGGGCGGCCCTGAGGGAAACTCTGTTTCAGTTCATTATGGAGAATAGGCCTAAATTTTAAGATCACACCTGAGCAGCTCCGATCCTCAGGATTGTTCAAAATCCCAGTCCACATCCGGAGATGAACTTTGAACATGGCCCATATATTTACAGTGGACTGAACCAAATGTCCAAACCCAAACTTTGGCTAGCATGAAAACTACACCTGGATCTCAGTTTTCTGGCTTGAGACCATCTCAACTTTAGAATCTCATCTCCATCATAGAAAATAATATAGATCATCCTGTGCATCTCTGAATAAAATGGGACAGATCCCAAGTGGGTATAAATCAGCCTCCACTATTGTCTCACTGATTTACACCAACTGAGGATCTGGCCCACTGGGTTTAGACCAGCTCTCCCCACAAACAGACTCCTAAATGTCATTTAGTCTTCATAATTAATCTTCATGTTGTTTTAATGAATGCTCTGTCTACCTCATGGCTTTTGTGCTCATATCCTTTTGGACGCGTGGGGATTTTTAAACGAGTTAAGCTCCCGTTTAGGCTCTTATATAACGGCCAGATTTTCAAAACCGTTCTGCACCCAGAACATGCCATTGTGACGCTAATGGTGACTTATTCTGGTACTTACATGAAAGCTGAACTCTTCTGGAAATCTGGCTCCACATGCTTGTTTTCCCCACCAGTGGCCTGAAAAGGTGTAAGAAAAACCCAGACTGCCAGACAGTGAATGAGCTGCTGAATAAATTGCTTTTATTTATGCCACACGTTCACGAAATTGACAGAATTAACCCACTCCTAGCAACACTCTCCAGTCTCCTTGCAATATTGGCTGCTTTGTGTAATGGATTGGAATTGTTGTATAAAAGCAAGATTATTTGTTAGAATGTTTGCTGCTAGAGAATGGATTTGATTGTCAAGCTAATGGGAAAAGGGGATTTCTGAATATTTTGTCATGAGAGCACTTTTTTGTTTCTCAGAATGTTAGCTGCACAATGTTTATAGAAAATCCCCGTGATCTCAGTGTGGGAGTGTTTGAAAATTTCTTTTCTCAACCTTAGCTGATTTTAAAAAAAGGTATTATTTGCCGGACAAAATGGGGTTGCTCTAAAAAATTCTCAATTGCAAAACATACTTTGCTTAAGTCATTTGCACCTGATAACACAAAGTTCTGCATGTTTAAAGCATCTGTGCTGTGGTCAAATAATCATTAGAATGAAACAAAGCTACAAGATCCATGCCCCATGAATTAAAGAGAGAGGTTAAAAATATTCAAGGCTCTCTTATTGCATGCTGGCTTAATCATCAATAGCGCCTCATGGCATTAATATAAAAGCAATCGAATTTCAAGCTTCATCATGAAAACTGATGTCTTGAGGGTCAAGGTACCATGCAGCCTTTGTGTAATGGATTGGAATAGTTATGTAAAAGGAAGATTATTTGTTAGAGTGTTTGCTGCTACAGACCAGGCTGTATTATTAACTAGGTACATTATGAAATAATTTTTCCTTTCTCTAAAGTACTAGGCACTGGCTGCTTCTGAAAACAGAATACCAGGCTTGCTGAACCAATAGTCTGATGTGATAGAGCAAATAAGGGGGTTCTTTATAAGGGGGTTCTTTATAAGGGGGCTCATCATTTATTTCTGGATCAGCCTCTGATTTGTTGTATGACATTGGAGTAAATCCTAAACTCTGTGCCTCAGTTTACCCATCTGTAGCATCTGATCTAAGGTATTTGGATCTGGGGGTGTTGTTTTGTGCAATCTCTAAGGCATACCTGTTCGGTCAAAACTAACAGGGATCTAATTTTTAATTCACTGATGTTTGCAAATCACTCTGAGATCCTACGTAAAAGATGCTATAGACACAAAAACAGTGAAAGACAGTGACTGTATTTCTAAATGAAAACACAAAACTGCATCATGTTAATTCAGTTTCCTTTTTTAAGAGCGGAGCCGAAAATTTCATAAGAAAACCTAACTCAGCAGGCTCAGCACCATGGCAGCCGGCATTCTCCTGGCACTGTGAAATGATAACGTCACGTCCTGTTTGTGGTACCCAACCTGTTTAGATAATAACAGGAAGAGTCCTAGAACCAAGAGGAACGCAATTAAAATTCAGGAAGCCCACAAAAGCATGAGAGTTATAAACAGGGGCATAACGAAGCTTAGTTAGGTGAAGTCAGAAAGAAACATTGTTAGAATTCAGTGTCATGCTTGCTTGCTAGTCTATCATTAAAGACAATATTCAACACAAATGGAATGGGATGATTGAGATTTCAAATACACAAAAGGTCAATCAAGGCAAATTATACTTCCCACAGACACTGCAACTGACCCATTGTAACGTTTTGCATCACTGCATGGTATTGTATGTTATACACAGTGTTAACCTTTTAATCTGTAGGGTTCATCCTGCAGAATTAAGTAATTGGGGGGGTTGCATTAGTAAGGTCTGCAGGATCTAGAGAGAGAGAGAGATCCTGCAGACCTTCCTAATATAGATAGATAGATTTAAAATAAAAAAGACACCTATGCAAAGCCCCAATCACCCTAATACATCAACAATAAAGCAATCAAGTATACATGCACTGTTTTCTGCTGGGTGCTAGGCACTTTTAAAAAATCTGAACACATATTTAGGTGCCTAAATTTGGATCTATGAACCTATTATTAAGTATCCATTTTCAAAAATTTGGAACTGCAGGATTAAAGTGTGCCTCACTACTTGATTATTAATAATAATGATAGTTGTCAAGACTCTGTAGAGTACAGATATGTTAAGAAACTAGGGGAATATGAAAAAAGTCTGCAGTGTAATTTAAAGCACTTTTTCCACACTATTTTACTTGTACTGTTTAAAAAAAAACCTCATTGCAGCCACATAATGATTTTTTTGAGGGTGAAATAATACTAAGGACATTTTGATTACTCATCATTTTTATTTAAAACTTTGAAGATTTAGGAGACACCTCATTGTGATTAGGCACCCACTATGGTATGTAATGGCACTAAGCTCTTTTTAAATGCAGTTCTGTGCTTGTTTGTCTAGAAATATTTTTTAAAAAGTGGCTCCACAGAAGCACATTAAGCCTCCTGAGGCAGTTTTTAGAGGCAGGGAGAGAGGAAGCTGTTTGAGAGCATTGATTCTACATGTATGTACTGTAAAAAGAAGGTGGAAAAATGTGTTGGGGGAAAATTGTGGAATTTAAATGAATCCTATAAATAACGTTTACAGCACACCCATCTGCATGGAGGTGGAAGAGGGAGAAATACATCATTTTAATTCATTCCGGTTATCATGAGGTTACTCGATATAGCCATCATTCAACTAAAATGTTGAGTCTTGTATTTCTCTATCTTCTTTCCAATAGATCATACGTTTTCCAGACAATCACAAGGACATGGACCCTCAGCTCAACCAAATCCTTGAAAAGTATCAGTGGAGCATGAAATCTAAACCTTTGTAAAAGTGGTTTGCTCAGCTACAGTATTTCATGTGGCTCTTTATAGCCTTGATGAAAGAAGATTTTTGAGATCCATACTGGATGGGGAAAGTATCAGTGATGGTAAAGCACTAACAAAGAAACATCTTCACCAGGAGATAAAAGGAAAGGGACTGTCTAACAGAGGACATCAGTTATGCTCTGTGAAGACAATCGGGACAACAGAAGAGGTTGCAAATGGTGCTGTTCTCCTGAGTATAGTCACTCCTCAAGTTCTGAGCTAAGTGAAAATAAAATAGAACAGACTCGAAACAGAATTCTCTTGGGCTTAGAATGCAAATAAGAACACTCTCCACCCCCACCCCCAAGCGTCCATTATCTGCTTTTTCCTGAACTAAACAAATAAAATAGAACAGACTCTAGAAAACCCCCAAACCTTCACCCATTTGCTTTTACCCAAGCTAAATAGAAATAAAATAGAACAAACTCTAGAAAGACCTCTGAGAGGCTTAAAATATAGACAAAACCTGTCCCTTCACCCATTTTCTTTCCCTGTCTCTCCTTCTTATATGGCTCATATCACCAGGTGACCAATCACCAGCTGAAGATCATGGCCTTCATTAATAACCAGCTGTATTCTCACCTGTTCCATTTGCAAAGCCCTTAAACTTCACCCTATCCAATTAGCAGGGTCTGACCCACCATACCCCAACAAACAGTGAGTGAAAAGGCAGCTCAACTCCAGGGAGTTTAATTCTGCCTGGACCAAACTTTCAGGCTCTGTCTCAGCCAATGAAAACCACCACTGAAA
Source organism: Malaclemys terrapin pileata (assembly GCF_027887155.1). Classification (NCBI taxonomy): domain Eukaryota; kingdom Metazoa; phylum Chordata; order Testudines; family Emydidae; genus Malaclemys; species Malaclemys terrapin. Next base: position 12,021,014 of record NC_071516.1, on the reverse strand, counting down.
GAACTACATTTCTCCTACTAAATCAATTCAGAGACAAGTCAAATATTGTACCTCCTTCAATGGGCATGACAGTCTCTTCTAAGAGGTGATAAGGGGAGGCAATATTCTGTTTCAAGCAGAATTTCAATTTTTGTTTTAAATGCCTGCTTTTCTACTATGCAAATTTCACCTGCCCCAGTTTCAGATACACCTAAATTGTAGGGACTGGCTTCTCATTAAACCACAGACCCCTTTAAACTTTCAAATTGCCAGAGCAGTGCCTACTCTAAATGAGAAAAGGCCTCAGGTCTGTAATGGCCACACTAATATATTTTACAGAGCTTGAAGGATGAGGCTTTTTTCCTCATTTGGGTTGGGTTGTTGTTTTCAGTGACTTTATGAATAGCTACTAGAATCCAGTGTCACCAGCTTTCATCCAAATTGGAACTTGCTCTCCAAAAGTCAGCTCAGCTCTAGTAACAGATGCACACACATGTGCCATTGAAGGCCTGGACTAAAAATGAAAAGGATCCATTAAGCTAAAAAAGAAGCAAAGAAAGAAAATATTTTTCGTGCTTTACTGCATGGCGCACACAGGAGCAATATTTTCTTTGGTTGTCTTCCTCAATGGCACATGTAAGCCTGGGACAATAAGGCAGTTGCTTGCTCAACCCTCACATTTGCACATGCAGTGAAACACCCAGAAATCCAGGGTTGATATGTGCAAAACTTGCTGATACAATTTTGGAGGCTGTCTTTGAGACATGCTCAAAATTTGACCAACAGTACTGCATACAAATAATTAACGGGGGGTGGGGAGGGTTGAGTGTTAGGAATAGTTTTTTTTCCCCAGAGTACTGGTTGCTTTAGCATTTGAACACAGAATCCAACAGCCATTGAGAGGGGCAAATAATTCTGGACAATCAAGGTGTCAAACCATCTCCTGGTACTGTAAACCATCTGTTAATAGGGTAGAAAGATTCTGGAGACTTAATATTATGGTGGTAGAAAAAATGGAGACAGAGGAAGAATGAGAGATTAAAGCTTTGGATGGGTTAGCTGTCTCTTTATTATATTCATTGTAATTTATGAAATGGTGCCATATTCTAGAACATATTTGGGGGGAGTGATAGCTCAGTGGTTTGAGCATTGGCCTGCTAAACCCAGGGTTGTGTATTCAATCCTTGAGGGGGCCATTTAGGGATCCAAGGCAAAAATCTGTCTGGGGATTGGTCTAGATGACCTCCTGAGATCCCTTCCAACCCTGATATTCTATGAACACTGTCTGTTCCGTTGTGTTTTAGTCTGCTGTTGAGTTTCTCCACAGGAAGTTTGCAAAACCAGGTTCTCAAGGAAGGGATATTTTGATTTTGTACTGAGGTATTAGATTTCCTAGTAAGTAGGATATGTCCATATTGTTGAGTGCTCACATCAGGGGATTTAGCAGCATAGCTACCCAAGTACCTCTGAAAAGGCAGAAGCACATCCCACAAAACACATCAAGTTCCTGGACTTACTGCCCTCCTGTGGATTCAAATTCCTTCTTTCTTGTACCTTCATTTGTTCCCTTCATTTTTAATCTTCTTACATCTTTTATTATGACACAAATACAGATCCCACAAATATTACACATAAGCAATGCCCATTTGATGTGGTGACATAGGCTTAGTTGTTTGCAAAACACAGTGGCTAAATTCTACCCTTTTCAGTACATTTTCAGCTAGCGTGCTTCCTGCTTAGAAATTTATTCCTCCATGCTTATTTGTTACCATGCTGATGACAACAATTTTAGAAGTACAGTGTGTTTATCAGAAAGAAGATGCATATCAAATTAATATTGCCTTAGGCAATTCTTGCTAAAAATCAAGCCTTACAAATCCTTCAACAATTCAGATATAATAAGCCCCTTTGGAAGTTGTTTCAGTACCATTTTTAAACTTGTGCAGCAGCAGATAACCCTTCCCTTCTAGAGCCTGCAGTTCTCATTCTGAACTTGACTAAGCCTTCATTTGCAGTCACTCTATATTGTATACAGCAGGAATAGCAACCTAAAATGTGAATCAAATCTGATTGTTTGACCTTTCTGTCACTGTTTTCTTTGCATTTATTCTCAAGCAGTTTGGCACCAAAAATTACTCTTGAATCTGCCTTAAAATACCCCTAAATTGTAAGAGGGATATACACACACACAGCTTCTGTGATCAGAATGCAAACACCCAGGTATCTGAGAGTTCAATCTCTCTCTATTAAGCCTTATACATTTTCAGTTAGGAGAATGCTGTGCTTTTTTCAGCTCCCTGCATTTTTATCTTGAGCCCTAAACACTGACATGATGGGTCATGCCAAGAAGGCAAATGTAAGCAGATGTGCGGTCATCTCTGCCTCACTAATATCTCATTTTTCTTGTTGTTATTCAGCAGGATAGCTACACTGGAACCAGATGTCACTTGGTTAATTAAGTGAGAGCAGAAATGCCTTTTAAGTGGGTTCCTGGTTTTGAGGGCTTCCTGTATCTGGCTGCTAAAGTGTCCTTCTCACCACAACAATTACCATTTGGGGGTGACTATTTCTGGTTATTTGTATGGTCATGCAGCATAGTTCAACTATATCAAAACAATTCCTTGGGTATTTTAGAGAAGGGCAAATGTCTGATTCTGCCTTAATCAACTGAAGGAAAATGAGGGTTCAACTAATGACCTATTGGCATAATTTAAAACGGTTAGTGGGAAATTAAGTGTGGCTACCTGTTTTATTAGTTCCTTTTCTAGGTATTAATACTGGAACTCTGACATCGAGTGATTTTGATTTGCTTCATCGAGAATTTATTCATCTTTCCTAGTTGAGTGTGATTTCAAGGGTTTCATTCTCCATGCCCACCTGTTCACAGAGGCTGACATATTTTTCTTCTGTTTCATAACTGTAATAGCTCTTAAAGTGGTAGAACACAGCAAATCAGGTCAAGATAAAACAGCAGGCAAGGAAGTTTCACTGATCCACCACCATTAGCTGAGATTTCATAACTAGAAACCTTCGTAACATTTGAAAAACTTGACATTAGAACACATTGATTTACCTAAGTGGCTCAGTGCTTAGAGCTTTTCACAACTCATGGATGTTTTAGCTAATGCTTAACGTAAAAATTTAATGAGCAAAATAAGTCTTGTGTTTGGAAACTTACTGGGGAAAGGGACCTCTTAATATAACTGACCTACAGTGTATCTAAAAGGATTGTGTACATGAGATGTAATTTTATTTTGATATTGATTGCTGAAGGCAGACATCTCTATTATAGTTTAGTACACTTTGGATCTCTATCAAATATGTAAAGACGGCACCTGTTAACCAAGCTGTAATGTTACCATTTTGGAACCAACAGTGTAGAACTAAATATAGCCGGGCATGCGAGGGTCTCTCTCTCTTTCTCCCACACCTTCCAATTTTAATGCCAGGTGTCAGACTGCCAGCAAAGAAATACTAGGGGCAGCATCCGGTAAATGTATGATGTGCATGGCTCCTATTTGAGTACAACAGGAGTTTCAGCTGTTGGCTGAAAGTCCTGGATTAAGAAGTCTTCTTTTTAGCCACATCAGCATAATGGGAAACAGAAGTACCAGTCTGGCCTGCCACAGAACCCCACGCCACTTTTACTGGGTCCTCTGTCTTGGCTAGAGCATAAATTAAATAATGCAACAGATTTACTTAATATCACTTATTGGATGATTGATATATGGACTGAACCCCGGCTTTATTGAAATAAGCGGGAGTTTTGCTGCTGACCTCAATGAGGCAGTATTTTGCTCATTGTGCCCACTTGGTTGTGACTAGAAAACAAATTTAGATAAAATGAGTAATTGATAAGCCTTTGCCCAGAAATGAGCCCAGGAACCTTTCTGAGTTCAGAAAAACTTCTGTGTTGTTGTTTTTTTATATCCACCTACTGCAGGTCACACCGGTACAATTTGTGCATTGGGTACCAACAGAAAGTGAACAAGTTAGCGCACCAACCAGAACAAAGCATGTGGCAGCCAGGCGCTATGCAGGCTTCCCCACCCACATCGCTCTGCCAGTGAACCACACTCCTGAGCGGCAGTGACGCTTGCTGTTTTAATTACATCACGGCCGTGGGGTGAAGTCAGTGGACTGGGACTCAGGAGATCTGCAGTCACTTCTCAGCTCTGACACAAGCTCTGTGTGACACTTGACCAAGTCTGTCTGTGCCTCCATCTGGAACATGGGGACAATAATACGGAGGCACTCAGGCCCAGATCCTCAAAGGTATTTAGGCATCTATTTGCCTCTTTAGGCACCTACGGCCACTATTTAGGTGTCATTGCCATTATCAAAACCGCCGCTCAGCTCCCACCTAACTCCTTAATCACCTGCATCCCCTAGGTGCCGGTTTGTATTCCTAAAGCCACCCCAGCTAACGAGCAGCTCGGGGCCCGGGCAGCCCCAAAGTAGGATTCTCAACTAGGTGTGGGAACCTATCTCAGGGGTGGCAGAACTGGGAGGGCAGCGGGGACTAGTGCCACCTCAATGGAAATATTGTGGGGGGGTCATTTATGTTTCCATCCCCACGCACACATTCTGGGAACCTGGGAACTGCACACACGCGCAGCAATCCATATAGTGCAGAATCAGGTGGCTTAGGGCGGGCAGGGGTGCCAGGTTTGGCACAGCGAGGGAGGGTGTCACAGTTGTTGTCGGGAAGCAGACTACAGCAGCTCGAAGGAGCCTCCTGGCTGCAAGTAGTCTCGCTGAGTCGCTGGGCTCTCCAAGTAAGAGGCGGCAGCAGCTGATACCCCCTCCCGCCAGGGATATGGCTGAGGGAGGGGGTGATAGTGAATCAGGGATGCCCCTTCCTCTCCACTTCCCATAGGCACCCAGAACCCACCCCTTTGCCTCTCCCAGAACCCACCACCCCCTGCAGGCACCCACCCTCCACTGCCTGTCTCCCAGAGACACCCACCACCGCCTGCCTCCCATATAATCCTCCCTTGCCACCCACAGACACCCACCCCACAGCCCCTGCATCCTCCCAGGCACCACACGCACCACCTGAACTCCTACTTTCTCCCCAGCATTGCCAATGTGGCTGACTGGGCTATCCCTCTCCAGTCTCCCACAGCAAGGGGATTCAGCTCTGCTTCCCTAGTCCCTCCTCCCTTTTCACAGTCTCTGGACCTCAGTGGCTCCAGAAAGCCTCCAGCCCCAGAGCATCTTAAGCCAAAACTGGACAGGAGCCCCCATGGCCTCCTCTTCCTCCTCCTCCACTCCAGCTTCCCCCACCCCCTGCCACAGGACGATGCCTAACTCCACACAAAATGGAGGGGGAGGCAGGGCGGAGGACGCACACCTCTTATTGGCATCTTCCATGGACTAGCTTAGGTGGCTCCCTGCCTAGCGTGCTGGCTTTTGTGGCTGAAGTCTCAGGCACCTCTCTCTCCACGTTTGTGGATTCTGGGATTTTCAAGGTACCTAAAAGTTAGGGGTCAGAATGCCTAAGCCTAGGTGCCTGCCTCCCAGAGAGGATTCACAGCTGAGGATCCTGAGTGGAGGAAGGTGCCTACCTCTAGCCCATTAGCCAGGCGCACCAGGTCATCCGCTTAGGCACCTACGCCTCCCTACTCTCCCCCATACCTTCCCTCAGCATTTCACTCCTGGCTAGCTTCGGCAGCTTCCTGCTCTGCTTGCTGTCTTCTAAGATCTTTCTTAGGCGCCTAACTCTCCCCGGGCATTGCATGGGGAGCTTAGTCACCCAGCTCGGGGCTGAGGATTTGCTAAGCAGCAGGGCACCTAGCAGTTAATCATCACAACGGTGAGCAGAGTCTGGGATCTGGGCCTCCGTTACTACAGAAATAGCTGCCACATAATGGATAGATTTAATGTGATCTTGGAGACTACTGATGCATTGAGTGCTCCCCAAAGGCATGATTAAGATCAAAGTACCCTAAGGTGCAAGGATATAGCACCACTCCTGCCTCCTCTCCTTCAAACAATCAGGCTGGTTTCATCAGTGGGGAGGTATCCTGATAAGGAATTTTTAATTTAATGGCGCTCCTGCAAATAAACAAGCTTAATGAAGATTACAGTGTCCCTGGAATCCATTCTGCTGCCCCAGTTTGATGCTATCACTTACATAAGAGACTATGACAAAGTCTCCAGAAAAAAATAAAATATGCAAATTCAGACACTTCAAAGGCTTTTATTTTAATTGTGCAAAATGCGGAACGGAGCTCTAGCAACTCCACTAAAAATGGAACAAGTCTAAGAGAGGAAAACTTATAAGTTTGCAGGAGATCTTTCAGCTTTTTTAGAATTGCTCTGAAACAGAACAGTTGTCTGAACAATTGCTCTGAACCAGCACAGCTCTCATGACTGGTTTGCAGAACTGTGTGAAATGGCCACAATAAAACCTGAATCTCCCAAAGCTCTCTCTCAATTTCAGGTTTTCTTGAAAACATCAAGCTCAGCCCAGATTTTCTAAAGTTTGTAAATGTTATGAGCCAACTTTGGACCAAGTTCAAGTCAATCTGGGACCTGTTTTGAATGAATTTAGGGCCAGTTTCAAATAAACCTGAGTTGAGTTGTGGTTTGGCATTGAAACAGTGAAATTGAGTGGTTTTGATAAAATTTTGCCTTGAGTTTTGGGGATTGTTTGAATTAGAGATGAGCTCAAGATGAAAAAATTAGATTTGGACCAGGTTTCTTGGGTGTTTGGGTCCCAGGTTGTGGTTCAAGCCCAGAGCTAAATTGAGTCAAAACCACAACCCAGATCAAAACGGAAGAGAATGTACATGTAAATCCTGCCAACTAAAAGGTGCCAGATTCTACACAGCTCTGCTGGTTTGATGTTTTGACTGTTCACAGTGGATATACTACTCCATTCTGAACGCACTAATTTAGTCCTTATTCCTCACCAAGGAGCTATAGATGTAGCATTGTGCATATTGCAGTTCACTGCAGATGAAGAATTTCTTAAATGAATACAAAAACCATATATATTTTAGGATTCAACATGTTTGTCTGGGTTTTTTCCTGTAGAATTATGACCTGGTTATAGTCAGTGATACTACTGAGTGTACGTTTTGTATCCTATGTACCAACCACAGGGCCACGCGGGGAGTGGGAGAGGGGGCAAGTGGGGCAATTTGCCCCAGGCCCCACAGGGGCCCCCACAAGAATATAGTATTATCACCTATTTTTATGGAAGGGGCCCCCAAAATTGCTTTGCCCCAGTCCCCCTGAATCCTCTGGGCAGCCCTGACCAACCAACAGGCTATGCTACATTTGCATATAGACCAATCCACCTGTAGGGAAGTTGGAATTGCAGGTAATCCAAAATATACTGGTTGCAGTTTAGCAAGAGACAAACAACTTTAGAGATTTATAGCTGTGACAGTGGGGACTAAACCCTAAATTGAGTTACGATCTTGTAAAACCAAATGTAGTCACTTCGGTCAAGAGAATGAGAGTGCCACTTATATTCTACTTCATAGCATTATTTCCTAACCATCAGTAGGCAACCTGGATAAAGAGTCTATTGCAATCTGACAAGCCTTCATGTTCAGTTATGCTGTACTCCAGAAACACATTCTAATTTAAGGATAATTAATACTTTTCCAAAGTTGACAATTTAATTCCCTTAAATGTCTAACAGCAGCAGATACATCATTATAGACACAGAGCTGTACGTGGTCCTTAATTTTTGTACAAGATCTCAGACCAGATCCAATGGGAATTCCATTCCCAAACAACTATAGAATACAACCATAAGCTTTTGCCCCAACACCCATCTCTTCTTTGGTAACCACACTGTAAGAAAGCAATTGTTGTCTGTAGTGTTCCCAAAGAGTCCAGGTAACTAGCATAACAACACCCGGAAGGATAGCCTTGCGGTTAAACCACTGGTCCACAGTCCAGGAGATTTGTGATCAGTGCTCAGCTATGCCACACACTTCCGGTGTGATCTTGAACAAGTCACTTAAGTTTCTCTCTGGCCTGGCCAGAGATATTAGGCCCCTAACTCCATTGATTTCAAGAGGATTCATGCCTCAGTTCCCCATCTGCAAATAAGACATAATAATGCTTCATTTCTCCCATCCTATGTCTGTCTTGTTTATTTAGATAGGATAAGTTTTTAAGAGGACAGTCCGTACAATGCCAGGCACAACAGGGCTCTGATCTCAACCGGGGCTTTTAGGTGTTGTTGTAATAAATAAAAATAGCAATTACAATGAACCAAGAAAAAAATCCTCAACAAGGATTTACTTTACTTTCAAAGTATGCAGGTAAATAAGCAGCCCACCAGGGTTATTACTTATAGCAGTACAATCTTTTAGAACACAACTGATTAAAAAAACAGTCAAAAGTCTTGTGGGATTTTTTCACTTTTTGAAATATAGGTGTTTGAAATGAAAGGAGTGTTCCTTCTTGGAGATCAGCCAATTGGGATTCTGCCTTCAACAGTTGTGGTATCCAGACATGAATGAGGATGGAATACTCCAATGAACCAAAACAATTCATTCCTTGAGGAGGGCCTGGGCTGCTACAACTGGTCTACAACCCAGCTGAGAGCAAAGGAAAGTTTCATGGGGATTGGGAGTATTATTATTATCAGACTGTTAGGTACTTCTATGGCCCCTGTTACCTCAGCACCTTTAATATATTTATCCTCACAATGCTCCTGTGAGGCTGGGCAATGCTTTTATCCCCATTTTACAGATGGTGAACTGAGGCACAGAGAGGTGAACTAACTTGTCTAAAGTGATACAGGAAGTCTGCGGTTGAGCAAGGAATTGAGCCCAGATCTCCCAAGTCATAGGCTAATGCCCTAATTACTGATCCAGTCGTCCACTCCTAGGAGGGCCTACATGTATTATTTGGGTGGTCAACTGCTTGGATTTGTCCTCAGAAAACGATTTAGACTGGGGTTTTTAAAAGTGATTCTGGGAGACAGATGCCCAATTCCATGGGAGGTGAGCACTTAACTTCCTTAGAAAATCCCATCAACTCTGAAGAATTTGCCCTATGATTCAAAAGCCAAAGGAAGAATGACGAGAACAGGTGCTGAAAGCACAATGATTTACATGGAGAAATGTGGGTTACAATGTGGTGATACCCTTTGTTCTGACTGTCCAGCTATGTCGGCAAAGCAAAAGCCATGGGTCATTAATGGAACCTCATCACTGAAAAGAGATCCAGATATAATTGTGTGTCAAGGTAGCTTCCAGGAGGACGGAGTTCCCCGCTGATCTTCAGAGACACCTTTGGCAACAGCTGCTTTGCCCCAAAAAGAACTAACACTTCACCTGCTGTTTAATGGGGCTAATATTTTCAAAAGCAACTAGTGATTCTGGCTGCCTCAATTTTTCAGTGCCTGAAATAAGACACCATAAAGGGGGCCTGATTTTCAGAAATTGCTGACCACAAGATCTTTGAAATGTCAGACCCCCTCAAGTTGTCCTATGCTGAGCACTCCAAAATTAAGGCACTCAGAATCACTAATCACCTTTCAAACTCTTAGCTCAATCCATTGTGTAACAATTGGATGCAAGGTAGTGTTTTTAAAATGAACAATCTCATCTTCTGAACAAGTATTTTTCAATAAAAAATTGTGCGATTTTTTTCTCTTCAAACTAATGTATAGTTAGCATCTCAAATTGTCTTGTGTAATATTTGAAACATATTTTGCCCTCCCTTCCTTGTCTTTAGGTGCCCAAGATGTTGCCTGCTCACGCTGGACTAGCTTACTGGGATCAAAGTAATCCTTAGTGTAAGTTACTCCATAGATTAATTTGGCCTACAACATGCCTGGTAATGTGCACACTGTTCTGTCTTAGTGGTTAATTTATCTCTGCCTTCTACAGGAGGGATAAATTCTGCCTTCAGATGGTTGTATGTAGTTCTCATTGAATAAAATCACATCTGCAGACCATTTGAGGGGGGAAATTAACCCACTGACTTTTAAAGTTCCTGAACATTAACTACCTCAGTAGTTTTTTTACCAAACTGCGTGGTAAAGAATTCATCATGGAAACTAGAGATGCTTCCGTTCTAGAGCTGCCAAACAATAGGGTAGTTTGTTATGCAGCATGCATTGATATAACTGTTTATTTTAAAATGGAAAGGAGGCTGTTACTTACTTCCTTTAAATAAACAAGGATACAAGTTCCTAAAGCGTGATCGTGCTAAGGAATATGAGTGCACATGATGTGCAATATGAAAATTCAGCGATTGGGCATCCATGGTTTGCTAAGGGCAGGATGAACCCAAATGCTGCTGATATAAAGGCTTTACAGGGAACAGCATCAACCAACAGAAGCTGAAAGAGGCCCTGATCCTATAAGATTTCTGCACAGGCAGAAAAAGTTGGCAGGTCACATTAGAAACAAGCAGATAAAGAAGTACTGGACCAATTGTTTCTGTTAATTTTGTTCCTACAGGATCTTATCAACTCATTTTATCGAGAAGAATTTGCAGTATATAAACTAAACAGGTATGAAAAGAAAGGATTCATGAGAATCTGTAACTAAAGCCACATGCAGGAGAACTAGAGCATAGTGTTCCTTCCTGTGCGGCCTTTGAATAATACTTCATAACCCCAAGGATATTATCGCAGGCAGGGGTCTGTTGAGCAGGACAAAAGAACATCTACATCCCAAATCTCTTTAATGTTAACGTTTGGCAGGATGAAACAGGGGAGTGATCTTCAACACTAATTTGTGCTCAGAGTGTGGGCTTACAAAGATAAACTGAACTAAGATCCAAGACCAGTGTCCTCATGCTGGAAACATTCAGACCTGCTCAGAAGGACTCTGCAAAGAAATTAAAAAACAACAGACTGCAGCATAATCAGAAGAATTTGGAAATCTTTTCTTAGTGCCAAGAGACAAAGTACTGGAATGCATTTCTGTATTTATAGCTGTTTTGGGGAGTTTGTGGCTTTGGCTGAGTGGTTTAATAGCCATCTGTGAAGTGCTTAAACTTTAACTGCACCTGTTAGAATTCCGTGCAGTTCTGGTTTTAAAATGTTGTGGAAAAGTTCGTTAAATTCAATGTGGGATTATCTGTAGTTTTGCAAAATCCTACAGTCAGTACCAAAACTCTTTGTAGCCTTAGAACACATTCTCTGTCAAGCCTGAAAACCTTTTGGGGTGGGCTTTCAAAGACAGTCCAAGGATAACATTTGCAAAAGTGCCTAAGTCTCTTAGGAGCCTACATCCCATTTTCAAAAGTGAGTTAGGAACTTAGAAGCCTAAACCTCATTGAAAGTTAATGGGATTTGGACTCCTAGGACCTGATTTTCTGAAGCTATTGAACCACCACATTCTGATAATCAGACTCATTTAAGTTTTCTCAGGCTGGGCACCCAAAAAGTAAGAAATCCAGTCACTTTTGAAAATATGAACAATACTTTACACTTATACATAAAGCATTTTCTATGCAAAAATCTCATAGTATTCTACAGGTAAATAAGTATTATTGTCCCCATTATATAGACAGGGAAGTAAGGCACCTAATATTAAGGGCCTAATGTTCAGAAGTACTGAGCACTCGGGCTATGTGTGAATTGCCCAAACTCAGAGAGAGTCAGTGTTGGAGCTGGGACTGGAACCCAAGCTTCTTGAGTCCTTTGTAGACCCACTTACCTCTAGAGCATGCTCCCTCCCTGCTAAGAAATTACTGGCTCCATATGCTTACCAAGAAATCAAAGTGCCAGGCTAATTAGAAGTGTCTCAAATCACCAATTTAAAACAATAAACAATGAGATTTTTTAGAAGGTGTTCCTGCAAGTTCCCAACTCTCATGGACTTTCAGTGGGACTTGGACATCTAACTCAATTATTTTCTCTAGAAAAGCCCATTCATAATCTTTCCGCTGCTGTTAAGAGAAATGTATCCCAGCAAGGAACAGCCTGCATTATAGCTCATTCGAAAAATGCACCAAGCTGTAATTTATGTTTTTTTAAAGTGATTAGACTAGCAAGAGTCCAGGAAATAATTCATCCCTGTTCTTATGAGCTCCTGGAACTGTATTAGGCTGAGGGACAGCAGCGTACCAGTTGCAAATGCTTTCTGACATAGCAGCAGCTCTGATTCTTTAAACGTATTCACTCTCCTTAGAGACAGCATGGACAGTTGTTTTATTTCTTTGTTAATACATATACATCATACAAAAAATGCGAATACATTTTTACCAAATCTTGTGGTGAGTCTCAGTATATTGAGGGGTGAAATCCCTACCCTGTTGAAATCAGTGGAAGTTTTGCCATCAACTTCAATAGGGCCAGGATTTCACCCTGAGTGTTTTTCCTAAACCTCAACTCCTGGAGCTCAGTGATTACTTTAGAATCTCAGCTTTCATCCAGCGTTTCTAGCCCACACAGCTGTGGAGAAAAGCTTGAAAACATGACCCACTTGGGACTCCTAAAGGCATAGAAACCAGTATGCAAATAAAAAGAATCCAATATTTATTTATTTTTAAATCTCTATCTTTGGGGAGTCTGAGTCAAGATTTGGGGGGCTGGCAATACTTCAGGTAGATCAACGCCAGAACTTGCCAGCCTGCTATCATTATTGTTTTATGTTGTTTAAAATCTACCAGGAATGTATCAGTGTTTATTACAAACATTTAAAAACAGATGAAAGTAGGTGCAAAAAATTAACTTCACAGTTTTCTGAGTAGATACTCAGTAATACGGGGGGATGGGAAGATAGGGAAAAAAGCAAAAAACAGAGAAAAGTAAGGTTAAATAAACTGGGGAGGGCACCATCTCTTCACACTGCCTCCTCCATGTCTTCCGCTTCCAGGCCCACGCCGGAAGAAGAGATGGTAGCTCGGTAACCTGAGTGGCCCAGGTTCCCTAGCCAACATCTCTCCTTTTGAGCTAGAAGCCCCTTCAGTTCCCCCAGGGTCTGCCGCAGTTTTCAAGCCACAGCCAAAGTTCAGGTGAAAAGAAAAAAAAAATCAATAAAAACCAAAAATTGGTAGCTTTTGTAACGCCTAGGAAATTTTTAGTAAAAATCAGTAAACACTGAGAACAAAAGGCCTTACCTATAAGACAGTGCAAACCAATGCATCTCAGAAGTTTAATTTGCCTATATATGCCTTACAATTTAGTAATACCATAGGGATGGGTCTAAATCCAACCCTGGATCCAACAGACCCCAACATTATCGTCTCTGAAAAATCTGGATCTGGATCTAAATTTTGGGCCCTTTTATAATATAGTGTTAGAGCAAGGTTTTCAAAAGCACTCAGCTCCCTTTTAGGCACCTAAGTAAGGGTCAGATTTCCAAACCCCTGTGTGACACTGATGGGCAGTTTGTCAAGAGAACTCAACACTGAATGTGCTGAAATCTTTCGAAAATCTGGCCATTTATTTAGGTTCCTAAATGGGAGCTGAGCTCTTTTGAAAATCTGGCTCCTTAAATACCATATTATATATGCCTTTTTAGATAGGGATTTTAATGTAATAGTAAGGGAGAACTAATATATAACAGATATAACACGAATGGAACCATTCTCCCTTACTATTACAGTAAAATCCCTATCTAAAAAGGTACTGCGCCCTTTGTTACTTGACACTTGAGATATGTGTTTAAATAGTCCCATCGTGTCTCTGTGTTATCCCATATCTTAATCCATTTCCAGTAGAGGGGCACAGTGAATATCTAACTGTGCTGATGTTTTCCACGTCTGCCCCTTTTACATATTACTGAACTATCAAGATATTTACTGGATGTGGACAAAAGGTTCTCATTCAGAAATCTGGCAAGCTTGAGAACTTGAACTACAAAGAGAAATATAGGTCTGTAAATTTAAAAAAAAAAAACAATTGGAAAAATGCCCTGGCTTTCCATTTCTAAAACCCTCCTTTGTTTCATTATCTCTGCTCTTTTACTGTCGGAAGTTCATGACCTATCAACCAAGTATTAAGAGTAACTATTAACATAGTTAATAGAGTAACATATTTATGTGAGAGACACGTCTAGTTCTTGGCATAGAGTGTAGCCTTTGTCTCCCTTTGAACCCACTGATTTCTCTCGGAGCATTTTAATCTTGAAAGAATAGCCTACTGTCAAGTCAAGTCATTTAAACCATTGACAGAATGCCTGCTTCTCTGATTTTAAATTTGTAATCTGTGGAGGAATAATTGTCTGATTCAGACATTAACGTGGGCAGAAGGCTTTGCCCAGTGAATGATTAATGTGGAGTGCATTTTAGGTACAAAAGTGAGTATAGACAAGTCAGAGCAATTGTCTGGTTCTCTCTCTTGTGGGAGGGTCTCCCTAGCAGACCTGCTCTCGTTGGCAGTGGGCTCTTTGAGCTCCCCACTGTTCTGATGGGATATGGGATATGCAGAATGAAATCCTGGACCTAATGAAGGCAATGGGAGTTTTGCCATTGATTTCAGTGGGGCCAGAATTTCCCTGCAGCATCCAGAGTGGAAGAGCAGTACGAAAGAGTGCTCGAGGAGTGGAACTAGCTGTTTGGAAGCACTATGAAGAGCTCTCCCAGCATTCCCACAGCATGTTTGGCCAATTAATAGGGACAGGGTGCCCTGAGTGGAGAGATGGGTATAAATCAAAGCCCCAAATCTAAGCAGAATCCACATTAAGGAAAGAAAAGATTTGGTACTAAACGGGATTCAGGAAATCTAGGATGATCTAGGATCTGACTAGCTGTGTGACCGAGGGCAAGTCACTCGATCTCTTTTCCCTCAGTTTCTCATCTGTAAAACAGGAGTAATAATGCTTCCCTTTCTACCACTCCGTCTGTCTTATCTATGTAAACTGGAAGATCTTCACGGCAGGTACTGTCTTTCACTATGTGTGTGCAGAGCGTCCAACACTGTGGGGCCCTGAAGGACTGCTAGGCCCTTCTATAAACTAAAGAATAACTATATTATTCAACTACCCAGCTCTCGCCCAGAATCTAATCTGAACACCTCTGAATTTTGGGCTCTTCTAAATCTGGATCTACATTTTGCATCTCTACCCCATTGTTGCCTAAAATATAGAATGTTTGGGGATTTTAATATTTGAGGGGCAGAGTGATGGAAACAAAGGGCAGGGGATAAAGGGAAAGCACAGGATGGGGAAAGACATGAGAGGTTACAGAATGCAGTGGGAGAAGGGGGAAGAGAGGGAAGGAGGAAGGATGGAAGGAAAGAAGACAAGGAAAAATGGAAACAGAAAATGGGAAACAAGAAAAGAGACAGAACTGACAAAAAATTGGTGGGAAATTGGGGGTTTAGTTGAAAATTGGGTTTTAAACTAAACAAAATTTGTCATAGAAACTATTTGCTTTCCTCAGTTGTTCCTGGTAAACTGAAAACCAAAAACTGGGGCAGAGGGGGGAAGGACTGGTCAAAATGTTTTCACTTTTGGCAGATCTCAGCCACAAGAGAGCAGTCTTAGAAGGCCACACATAGCTAAATATAGAACATCTCTCGTCTTGGTTGTCAGTAGAGAAGGAACCCACAACCTCTATGGCTTGAGCTAAATGACTAGGGGCCAGATTTTTAAAGGTAGTTAGGTGCCTAAAACACAGATAGATGCCTAGTGATATTTTTCAAAAGCATCTAGGCACCTAACTCCTATTGATTCCAAAGCACTTTTGAAAATTCCACTAAGTACCTCTCTGCATCTTTAGGTGCCCAAAAAACCTTTAAATATCTAGCCCTAAGCCACCTAGCAGGGATATTAAGCAGACTGATTTCCTTTGTTGACCAGGCACAGAAAGGGATACAATAGAGACCAAACAGTGATTTACTCAAGAACCTTATTTGCATTCTGACGATTGCCATTCCGTGCCCAGGACCCAGGCCCGCCCTCCTGAGTGTAAGGGACAAGAAACTTGAGTTTTGTATCTCTTCAGTGCTGAAAAATACACATATTGCTCATCCTCACTTGAGTCCACACCTAGCCTCTGCTCACTCGCAATAAAACAAAACAGCCTTGCACTCCCTACCTTAAACTTTTCTAGAGCACGGATAGGTAACTGCTGAAGTCCACCGCCCAGTCACCTGCAGGCTCAAGGCCATGATAGATAACAGAGGTTCAATAAACCCTGTTGGCTAAAGAGTACTGAATCTTTTTATTTCTATAGGCAGCATGTCTATTATAATAGCCTTGCTTTCCCATTTGTCTCTCATCTCTGTTTCCCCCATGACACCCAGCCCAGCCCTCTTGCCTGCTGTGATGTTACAGTGCAATCACTCAGTAATGAACTGTTTGTAGGGCATTAGCAGAGGGAGAAGAGGGGGTGGGGATGGGGAGCAGGAAAGCAGCAATGGCCAAGCCCCTGGATGTTTTCACAGGCACCAGCTTTGTCAGTTCATATAAATTCAAGGAGCTGAAGCAGTAAAACAAAGATCAAATATTCACTTCTGCACTTGGGTCAAATGGGACCAGTCCTATTACTCCCATATTGTGCTGAGTGCTCAGTGCACCTATCTGCAGCAACATATAGAAATTAAACTAAGCCAAAGCAGTTAAGGGGGGATAAAAACCACCAGAGTGATAATGCATCACGGAAAGCTGTCACAATAAATGAAAGTACTGGAGCAATTAACAGGCACAGTACTAAGCACTGTGCCATTCTGTCCCCCTCCCTCCTTTAAATTGTGCTCCATCTTAGTCAGATGCTAAACTCAATCTGTACTCTGTTGAATACAGCAGAATTGACTCATCTAGAAAAGCACAATGGTCTAACAGTTAACTTCTACCTTCCTGACAAAATAAGAAATAGGGTTTTGAGAGCAGAAATGTGAGGGAGGAAAAAACCTGGGGGTGGGTATTGGTTTTGCAAAATCAGATCAGAAAGATTTTGGGTTTTAGACACTCATAAAAATCTGCAAAGCCATTACATTGTCCTCCTTTAAATCCCTCCTTAATGCTCACCTCTGCCGAGATGCCTACAAAAACTTGGCCATGGTGTGCTGTGACCACTGCTCATCACTCTTATCACATCTCATTGTTACCTTGGGAAACTTTCTTATATTCACCTGTTGTCTCTCATCTTATACTTAGATTGTGAGCTCTTTGGAGCAGGGGCCATCTTTTTGTTACTTGTTTGTACAGCACCTAGCACAACGGGGCCGGGTCCTCTAGGCATTACTGCAATGCAATTAATAAATAATAATAATAATAGTCCAAAAACAACCCCAGACTGGTTTGGATCTGAGCCTTGTTTATCTGGGTCCCCTGAAAGTTTCAGTGAGAGGGGAGAGGAGTTTTCGGCTACCTTTTCTATCTCAAAAGCCTGGGTAATATTTAATCATTTATGTATCAAAAATATAGACTCCCGGTGGGAGGAAGATACTGCAATTGAGGCTGAGATTCTGTGCTGTGCTGTGCCTTGCTCCTAGAGCCAAAGCAACCCCCAGCCTTGTGGCGCTGTCTAAGGGTACGTCCACACTACCCGCCGGATCGGCGGGTAGCGATCGATTGATTTATCACATCTCGTCTAGACGCAATAAATCGATCCCCGAACGCGCTCCCCGTCGACTCCGGAACTCCACCAGGGCAAGAGGCGTAAGCAGAGTTGACGGGGGAGCCGCGGCCGTCGATCCCGCACCATGAGGACGGGAGGTAAGTCAAAATAAGATACGTCGATTTCAGCTACTCTCTTCTCGTAGCTGAAGTTGCGTATCTTACATCGCCGCCACCCCCCCCCCCCCCCCCGCAATGTAGACCAGCCCTAAGTTATGGCAAGCTGACTCTGCCATCCATTGACAGCAGCACTGCCCAGAATCCCTGCAGCACTACTTGCTGCAGCCCTGCACCTGATGTGGCCCTCTCACTGCCAGCCCTTCCTTGGTCACATCCCCTACACTAGGGCTTGCAAAGGGGCCCTTATCTTCCTGAGCTCCTGCACCAGGTTCATGCTCCACCAAGCGAACCTGGGGCTCTTACCACCCCTTTTACCACCCCTGTCCCTTTACCTGGGGGCATAAACCTCCAATGATTAAAGATAAGTCATCGGTAAAAGAGGGTTCTTTCATACTTCAAATATGTTATGGCCAGTGGAGACTCTTCAGAGCCAGAGAGGGTTTATTCTGCACCTACCCACTTTCAGATGTCAACCCGTCCATTGTCTATGGCGTTACTCCTGTTATGTACAATAAGGAACAAGAGGCTACTATGTTTCTGAACAACCATGTCACCACGCAAGAAGCACAATAATCCACTTAAAAGGGGTGGCCCTGAGTCTGTTCTCACTGTTATGTAATGATATTTGCAAATGAAAATAGAGGAGCCAGCCAGCCTCCGTGTAGACAGGGTATAGGTGCGACCATGGATCTAAAGACATTTCACATCTGCTGGGTGAAATGCTTGTAAGGAGTCAGTGAGTTGCTTTGGAAATTACTAGTGTTATGAGAACTAATGCTGTTTTCTTTACAGTATCTGCCACTGGGCATGCTGGTATCCTAGCCAGCCCTTCTTTGTTCAGTCAGTGCATTACTTTGGAGAAACTGACACGTGGTGCTTGTTACTGAAGGTCTAACAACTGACCTGGCCTCTTCTGAGGACAGTTCCAGATCAGTATGTTTCTGTGATGGTATCTTGGCTAGTTTTTCCATTTTCAGCCAAAAATTTGCAATTTTTTATTTTCAGGTGCCAAAACCCGTACAAATCAGTTTTCAGATTTTCAGCTAACTGTTGAAACTTCCCACAGAAACCCCACCCCCTTCCCATTTTCTGACCATCCCTAGAGTATTTACTCTGTACGTTCCCCGGGACAGTTAAAACTCACCAGCTATTTGAATCGGAGATCTGCTCCTGAATGAAGAGTTGAGGTGCATTTGTGCTCTGCGCCATACACGTAGCATATAGGTGGCTAAACATTTACTTATACTTTGTAATCACTGCTCAAGACCATGTGGCAATAAAGAATAAAAAGTCCTAGATCCTCAGCTGGTGTCAACTGGCATAGCTGTATTGACATTGATGGAGATGCACTGATTTACCCCAGCTGAGGATCTGGCCTGAAATGTGTAAATCCTTCTTGTTGCCTCTTCCCCCTCATTTTCCTTTGCCTTTGATAGGGATCAATGCAGTAACTAGCAGAAGAATCATAACCCCTTTTCTGGATGAAAAGTATAGGGAAGAAAGCACTGCATAAGTATTACATAAATGCCACTCCCACTGCACCATATCACAGAGAGCTTTCTCTGAGCTGAACATTTCAGCGGCTCGGGATTGGGGTTAGTTCTCTTTCTTTTAGGCTTGGGGGAGTAGCTTTTTCATTGTTGTTGCTGTGTTAGCTGCTACCAGCAAATAAGTCTTCAATATTTCAAGCGGATAACTTGAGGACAGACATCTTCCTTCCTTAATCTTAGAGTGAGAACTACTCAGAAACCACCATGGGGTTTGGAGCAGACGGAATTCACCATTAGTTCAACCCAGGGGCAGGGCATGGGAAACCTCCTTTTCCTGCAGCCAGTATTCCAGCCAGGGGGAGCATCTCCTATGACAAGGTTTGTGTCCACTGGAGCCAGATGGTCATGAACCCAGAGGATCTCGGGCCACTTCCTAACACAAGCCCCTCCTCACTTGGTTATATGGAGCTGGCACACTCCTGCTCAACAGCTGCCCATCTCCTTGTGCAAAACAGCTGTGGTTCCCTGTGGGGCAGGGCCAGGGGCAGGGGCAAGGGAGGGGGCACCTAGAATTGTCCCGACACTGTCAGGTGAATTACATGCTGCTTAAAGAAAATACTGCTGTCCTCTGTCTCCAAAACAGATATCTTCACACTGTCAAAGAAGCCAGGGCATTGGCTCAAAGAAGAGGATAGTTAATATTGAATGGCAGCATTGTCCAATGGCTAGTGGAAGTCAGGAGACCTGGGTTCTAGTCCTGGCATTGCTTCATGAGCTTGGCTAAGTCACTTCACCTCTCTGTGCCATTGCTAATGTAAGCTCTTTGGGGCAAAGACTGTCTCTTACAATGTGTTTGTCCAGTGCCCAGCACAATAAGGCCACAATATCCATTAGGGCCTCCCTAGAAATAGTAATTAACCTAGCTGTCAGAAACCCCTTTTCACCCATAGCCCTCAATGTGATTTACGACCGCGGGTAAGTATCATTATTCCCATTCTACAGAGACATGTGGACGCTGGGCGATGGCTGACTCATTGAACAGCTCTTCTAAGGCTGTGCTTTCTTCTTGGCTCTCTCTTGCTCCCTGAGAAAAATCGCTGCACACACCTCCCTTCCATGACATGATTTACAAAGGCAGCATGTGCCCTCACTACGGCAGGATATTTAGAACTGAAATGTAATGTTTCAGCATATCCTTCTTGTTGCCCTCCCCACCATGCAGCCTGATGAATACTCCTCATAAGTGAACAGAGCCTGTGCGGAGCTAGGCTGGGATGAGTTGCCACATGCTGTCTGCCTTCATTAATCATTATCATCCCGCTGATTCAGTCCCTAGGAAGTCTTGTGGGCTTCATAAATAAATTACTTCATGTAACTTGGTCTCTCTAAAAACAAACTTCAAATGCTCCACAAAAAAAAACAAAATATAAAAAACACACATTAGATTATGGGCCTGTTAAACAGAACTGTGGCAAACGCTTTTGCCCTCTGGGCAACAAACAGCTGCTTCAAGCTAACGAGCCCAAGCTGGCCAGTTTACTCTTCTATATGTCTGTTAGGCTCAGTCTTCAGCACAAACCTGAATATCCCCATTAGACTCACAATGCAGAAGCTACAATATAAAATAACCTTTCGACAATGGTCACTCTGAACATTTTGGGGGGATTATTTATTATTATTACTACCTGTATAAGCAAGCCTAAGGCTGACCTGTCCATCTGAGCAAGAAAGAGTGACAGACAGCACATAAAATAGTAGTCTGGGACTGGGGACAATCCTCTGAATTGTTAAGCTCTGTCATTGTGCTGGAAGGTGCTCTGTATCTCATTAGATTGGACCCTACAAGGGTTTTGGGGAGAGTATTTCTTCTTCTTTGTCTCTCACTTTTAAGGAGTTCTCATCCTCAAAAAGATTCACACAGAAACTGAAGGCCAGGCTGGACTTGGTTGTGAGATTTTGGCCCCAGTGTTGGAAAACTGACCTCGTGAGATTTCAACCACACAAAGAGTAACAATCGCACAACCTGTTTTCACAAGATTTTGGCCAACATGGGTCAAAATCTCATGAGATAGGCCCTGTTCTCACATGATTTTGGCAGCACCCCAAGCACAAATAGAAGATGGGACCTTTCTGGTCTGAGACCTGAGCTTTAACCAAAACTTTAATGGCAAGTTCAGTTCTGGGGTCTGAATCTAAACTCTCCCAAAAATGAAAGTGGTCTGGAGTCACCATTCCTGTTCAAGTCCATCTCTAGTTTGGGAAAGGGTTCCATTTTGAACTACAGCAAACATAATGTTAAATGAGAAAACAGAATTTGGTAGCAGTCACTGTTTGGTGTCCCACTGACAATAGCTTCCCATGTTCCACAATATAACGTCAACCAAACCAAATGAGGGGATCATGCCACTCTTGTTCTTCAAAATCTGGACTTTACATTTTACCCATTTGTCTTTAATTCTGTTGTCTCTAGGTTTGGATGACTAACTGGTAGAGCTGATGAAAGTTTTCTCAATGAAAAATGACATTTTGACCAAACCAAAATTGTCATTTTAGTCAAAATTTTGTATTTTAATCAAAAAACTGAAACAAACTTTTTCAGTAAAAAAAATCAGTTTTCAGTTTTGTTTTTAGTTTTCATATTTGAAAACTGAAAATATTTTTCAAAATCTGGAAAATGTTCAGGTATTGGATTCATTTCTTTAACCCATTTTAGCCAAAAAACTGAAAAATGTTTGCAGGAAATTTTTTTTTTTAATTCCAAATTTCCCATGAAAACTAATGGGCATTTTTTGACCAGCTCTACAAACTAGTCAATTCAGTCCACAAATTTAGCCTTCTAATACACACACAACTGCCCTCAGAGATGTGAGCGCTGAGGTCATTGCACACAATGTGTGTGCGTGTTCTTGTGAGAATACAATCCAGCACAAAAGCTGGCTCACAAAATCAGAAGCTACAGCTGAAAATTTGTTACCAACCAAAGCAACTTCATGTTGGCCTTAATTCGTACATGGAAATGGAGTTAAGAGTTGTATATTATTTCTTGTGGATATAAGTGATAGTGCACAAAAAAATCCTCAAAAGTTCCTGCAAATGCAAAGTTGCTGATGCACAAACAGGAGTCACATACACAAACAAGGGCCCTTTCCATCTTTCACTAGTCAGAGCAGAAAAGACAGACTGTGAGAACAGAACAACACTCAAGCAGTACATTCAAGGGAACTTTTGGGGAGAAAATCGGAAACTAAGATAACAAGAGTGACATTTTTATGAGTCCTGAACAAAAATTAAAACAGTATGTTTAAGTACCTTTTTAACCAAGAATTTCTAGTTTTTATATCCTTTCTTCCTTCCTTCCTCTTTGCCTATTTTTTTAACATTTACTTTAAGGCCATGTAGGCAGGAATGGAAACAATGACAGATAATTTGATCGCATCTGGATTTCTTCCCAGTTCTAGTTATTACCAAACAACATCTGTAAGGGAACTTGAGATGAAACTTCCTTAGTCCAGGGTGAGGCTGGCACAAAATTGGAGACCCTGCTGGAATCAAATAGCCCCTAATGATATAGTATGGAGCAGCAGGAAAAGCCACGGTTTAACATGCATGCCACAAACCAGAGAGACAATACAGTTTATTTGTATAGAGCATCCCTCCTCGTATACAGTATCACAGAATGTTTCACTGTGAGCTACAAGAAAAAGAGTTTAAAGTGACATTTGCAGAGAGGAAGTGTTTCCCAGAGAATGGGGAGTAAGAAAAAAGGCAGAATTCCAATGACAGCGATTAACACAAGGGACAGCGCCTTCTCCTGTCCCACCACTGTGGATGGCAAAGAGTGGACGCCCAAGACCAGAGGGGAATGAGTGAGCAGGGGAATAGAGGGCATAAGATCAGAGACCTGGTGGGCAGGGGGGGGAGAGCTTCAGTAGAAAGTTTTGAAAGTGAATAATGTAATTTTGAGCTGAACACGATGTAAATGGCTAGATGGCCAGTAAAGGAAGATGGGAGTGATATGACCACGCTTCCTGCGGTGGGAGAGCAATCTAGCTACAGCATGTTGGGATCTCTGGAGCTCAGAAAGTAGGGATGTGAAGAGACTGTCAATGAGTGAATTGTGGAGGTAAATTCGAGAAGTAAAAAGGCAGCACTATGGATGAATTGCAGCACATCACAGAGATTGTAACATCGAGGAAGTGCTGAGAAAAAACAAAGTAAGCTCAAAGCTAAAAGCGAAGAAGAATGAAAGCAAAATACACATAGGACAAAGCTGGATGAGTCAAGATTAGTTACACTTTCTCTCAACCAGAAACATTCTGAGCTTGATCCTGATCTATTTACACCATTTGAAATCTGGTGAAGTCAGAGTGCAGTTCAAATAAATTTACATTCATGTAACTGAGATCAGAATCTGGACCACCATCTTTATTTTTGGGCAGCAAGATTTCTGAATGTTACGAGCCAAAGTATTTAAAGGCAATTTCCTGGCTTTTCCTAACCCTGGAACATCCTCCTCTTGTCTTCAACTCTCTCCTGAGAGAAGGAAATGAAGCAGTTTTGGAGAGCTGCTTTGTTTCCTCTAGTTTTTTCCTAGCAAACATGTAAGAAGCAATTTCCTTTATTTTACAATCATAGGTCTCGAGCCTTAAAACACTTATGCACACCCTTAACTTTAAGCATGCACATCATCTCACTGAACTCAGTTCAACAAGACCTGTGCAAAGTTAAACAGATGCATATGTGTTTGCAGGATTGGGGTCTATGTTGCAGCCAAAGAAAACTGAAACAATTATCAAAAGCCAGTTTGTAGTCTCATCTCTAATACAGTAATATGTTCCCAGGATGCAGAGACAGGCATCCTTATTGGATAGGTAAGAATATTAAATAATCTTAAAATGAGTTTCAAGATAATTAAGAGATTAGGAAGTTAGAACAAATACTGAGCTTTCCTTAAAGCTGTTTTAGTTTAATCCTCCCATTGCTAAACTAGCTCAGTGTGAAATATAGCACGGGGCCGCAACCCACAGCATTCAGGATTGATTTCAAAGCCTGTTTATTCAAAACAAGTTTTGAAAGTTGAATGGAGCCATTGCAATTTCATCCCTCAGATTCCTGTTGGCTAGAACAATGCTGGAAAAAAAAAACCCACTAATAAGTCATCCAAAGTCCTTCATTCTCTTGGCATATAATCATCAAGGACAAAGAAGTATTAGTCCTCATTACTAACCACTTAGGTCCTAACCTGACCGACACAACTTTTGGTCCTTGAATCACACCATTTTTTATTGGTAGTAGTTTTATATCAGCACAAAACATCAGAAATCAACAACGAAGCAATGAAGGAACATTTCAAGAAGTGAATAAAGGGCTATTCAGAGCAGAGATTGTTTTCAGGCTGGCCTGTGCACAGAGCCTTGTGGGTGTCCATCTTGTCTTAGTAACATGAATGTTTTACAGATAGCTTGATTCAGTGGGGAAATGTCAGTCACATTAATTTCTTAGGGCAAAATCTTAAGGTCGTGACTCAGTTTTTATTCAGGAAAAATTCCCACAAAGCTCCCTTAGCGGCAAAGGACACTGTTGGTTATTAAAGCACTGGGCTAAGATTCAGGAGATCTGGGTTTAACTGGCTGTCTCAGAATTCCTGGGTGAACTTGGGCAAGTTGCTTTGGCCAAACCGCACAGTTGGTGCCTAAGTTGCTGTTTTAGGCACCTAAGTCCCAGCTTCAGGACCATTGCGATGCACAAAACTCCCCCTGAACCCTGTAGGCACCTAAACTCACTCAGCTCCTAAATTTTTGCAGGAAAAAGTTCCCTAGATGCCTATATTTCTGCCTCTGGGCATGAGCACTTTTGCCTCCTTTTAGGCATCCAGATGCCTACTTCCTGCCTAAGCCTCAGAGCAATTCACAGACAGGGAAATGAGATGTTTGGCCACCTACGTCACATGCCAGTCCCAATCTGGTAGGCAAACTCAGAGCCAGTTCACACAAAACAGCCCAGCAGCAGGCCCTCCCTCATAACTGCTAGTCCCAGGGTACGGGTATTCACATGGGACATCGGAGACCCCCCAGTTCAAGTCCCCCCCTCTACCAGAGGGAGAAAGGGGATTTGAATTGGAATCTGCCACCTCTTAGGTGAGTGCCTTAACCACTAGGATGTAGAGGGTGTGCCCAAGCATGAGAATGACTCTCCTGCCAGCTGGTTATTGATCTCGGCCAGGATATGGGAGACCCAGGACCACATCTCCCTGTTCCAGTGACTCTTTTTATCCAGAGCACAACAGCTTCCACAGGAGGGACTGAGAGAGCCCAATATCAGAATATCCCATAGCCCAGAGGTTAGGGCTCTCACCAGAGTGGTGGAAGGTTCCCAATTCAAATCCCTTCTCCCCTCCAGAAAGAGGAGGGACTTGAACTGGAAATCTCCCAGATCCCTAGTGCTCTAACCACTGGGCGAAAAGTTACGAGGGAGGAGGTGGCTTCTCGGTAGAATGGTGTGGAGGTATCTACCTCCAGAGGAGGTTTCACAGCTGAGAATCGCTAGCAGAGCTAGGCACCTCCCTGTGGCCTGGATTTAAGCACCTACCTCTGTGAGAGGGGTGGGCCTGAGCTCACAACCCTCTGGCTGGCTTGTGCCATTGGCTAGCTGAGGCAGCCCACTGGCCTAGCATGCTGACTTTTCTGACTCACACTAAAGCATCTCTCCCCACTCACTGTATAGGTAATCAGGCCTTGTTAATCACAGTGATTTTCTAGGGGCCTAAAAGTTGAGTGTGGTGATGCTCAGCGTCATGATGCCCAATTCCTTTTGTGCATCCGGACCGTGACCTCTCCGTGCCTCAGTTCCCCCTGTGCCAAATGGGGATCCCACCCTTGGTCTGTCTCATCTATTTAGTTTAAGCTCTTGAGGGGAGGGACTGACTCTTATTATGCATTTGTACAGCATCTAGCACAATGAGGCCTGAGCCACCATAATAAAAATAATAAAGAAAATATGAATGAGGAAGTCATTCACATGGGATATTGGAACTGATACAGGGTTTTAACGCAATGTTTAACTTTCGCAATTCAGCTTTGACCCCAGTTCATCTTTGACCCGGCAAAGGGCTGATCAGTTCCTGGAAGTGTAGTGCACACTCAGCTTCCAGTGGCTTTGATGAGAATTGACGATTCTCAGTCCCCGTAGGGGTTGCTCTGCACTTTGCTGGATCAAGTCCTACATTAGCAGAGATCCCATCTGGGATGTAGACTGAGGCAGATCTCTCCAGCTCAATAGCTCTGCTGTTAGCACATCCAAGATGCCCTGAGGCTACCACACATCTGTGGAAGGGACTGAAGCATCATAAAGTCCTCAGCCCTCAGGGATAAGCACCTTCTTCTTCTTGAGCCTCCTTAGCATTACCTCAGCATCCCCAGGGATAGCTATAAGGAGGATGAGGTGATTTAAATGGGTCCAAGACCCCAACTCTGATCTTACCACAAACCAGTGTAAATCAGGAGCAACTTCACTGAAGTCATTGGAATTATACTGGTGTAAAACTGGGATGAGCCTGGAATCAGGCCCCAAGTAATTATTAAGGGGAAGCCACTCCAAGTATACCTCTCTTGTATCCCTGGTTCTACTCCCACACTTACCTGAACCCATAGAAAGAATTATTTACTGTAAAGGAATGAATCCCAGAGTATTTTAAGTTTCTTGCATGAATAATTTTTGTGTTCTTCATTTTGGCTCTCTGTCTCATCTTCTTTTCTACATTTGGGCCTGGACAAGGTGAGAAGCATGCACTGGAGTCTGACGTCTCATCACCTCAAGAAGAAAAGCGTCCACTCTAGAGTTCAATAAGCCTCAAATCCTCCCATCACAGCAAACTTGGTAAATAGCATTACTTAGGAAAACTATCGCTATTGTGTTTCTCAGAGTGAAGTCAAAGTGAGAATTAGATGTCTAGTCCTTTCTATAAACTCAGAAAGGAACCTAACTGAGACAACATCTGAATAAAGATAAAGGAGCCCGCTCTGAGAACTCCCTTGTGGCACATTAGTATAGAAACCACATTCTTTGTCAGTAGGTATTGGGATTATTCTCCCATGGAATATGGCCTACAAGCATTGTACAATTGAGAAAGAGAAAAAAAAAAAGCTTAAAGTGAAAACAAAACTAGTGTTTTAATGCTGGGGAAAGAAAGGAGAAATTTATTAGAGCAGGTGTCAATAACATCTTTGCAATTTTGTCATGACAATGCTATTAACATTACCACTGTATTACCACTAATATCACAGTCACATTCAATATCTACAGATGGCAATTGTGAAGAGTTTAAATATGACCTCTGTACAATTCAGTACTGAGTTTTTCAAACCTGATGCAATAATGTTTCACTTTTACATTTTCCTTTGAGTTACAAGAGTACACGATAACATGAGGTATCTTAGTAGTATGTAAATATTTATACTGCACCACCTCTTAGCATGCAATCGGAGAATTAAATAGATCCGCCATTAGGGTGACTGTATTGTAAGTTTATCCATTGTGGGCCAGATTTTCAGAGACTTTATTAACACAATTATTTTGCTGTCATGTGCAAATCAGGCGATTGGACTTGCAAATGGACAGTTAGATGCATTTGTACTCACATAGTTACCTGATTTGCATACTTTATTGTGGTAATTGCATGTATAATTTAGGCATGGCTCTATGCCTCAATTATATAAACAATCTGCCCCTATATATCTAAGTCGTTTTCACAGTGTGTATGTATAATATTGACATGTATGCAACAAAATATACCCAATTCAGCATGTGCCTAACTTCAAGCACACATAATCCTTTTCTACTCTGGTATTTACAGTTGGCATGTGTCATGCTTAAGTGTCATGCTGAATCTATATTCCTATAAATATATGCCTGGTGTATTTTTATTGTAGTGGAAAGCTTGCCTGCTCATGATGGCATCCCTTGGCAACTATTGGATCCAACGCTGCCTTTCCTTCACTAATTTCTGCAGTCTCAGGCCTGAGACACACCAGGATATATTGTGGAAACCAGGAAACTTGAGACTCTCAGTAGGGGTGAGTGAACTTGTGTTCTTGTTTCAAACCCACAGGAATCATGGGTTTGAAAGTTTGGCTTCAATTCAATCTTTACTAGGTTCACATTCACATAAGAGAGGCTATGTCAATAGGAGCAGACAGAAATTTTCCAGTGAAATAACAGAGTAAAAGATGGAGGTGAGAGCAGGAAGAGGGTCTATAAGAGGATCCACAGGAGTTCAATTCCCTGTAAGGACCACCACTTTCTAAGGTCATCAGCACACCTAGAATTTGGGACCTTCACCACCAATCACAGGTCTCTACCACTAAATAATCCATTTAGTAGTCTCTTATCATCTGGGTGGACCAGCCCCTCTAGGAAGATATGATACACCTAGCCAATATGTTGCATATTTCTGCCATAGCAGGAAATCCATTAGAAGTAGGCACAGCAGAAATAAGCTACCTGAAAACCTCATTCTACTGGGGGGCTTAAAGGTGGCAAGTGGTTGGAACTCAGACAGGGCCTGATCTAAAGCCCATTATAATCAAGCATATAGTGAATGCAACCAGTACAGAAGAGAACTGGTGAGGGGCAGGTTGTAAATCACAGTGCGGCATATAAAAATGTCTATTATATCTGGCTAAAGGGGCCCACTTTCCAGAAAGAAATATACATCCTTATTAGCCAAATTCTATGCTTTAATTTTTCTGTTTTTGTAGATATTCTAAGTGCTTATTACTAACAGTTTGTTGTTCCCAGAATTCTTGTTTGTATAGTTGATAAAAAGCATCCAGATGTCACCAAAAATATCTGCCCTGTTCTGTAGTCTGTACTGTACGTCACTCTTTCATATGCTTCTGAGTTTGACATTGAATCAACCATTCGGCACCAGATGGTTGAGTTTTACTCTTCCAGTTTGTTAATTTAATTCCTTTTTTAGAGCATATTAGGGCAGTTTTTCTCTACATTCTATTTAGGCTGGAGGCACTTTGCATTTCAGAAGTATCATTTAAAATACAGAGGGCAGGATAGATCTGTTATCTGATACTTAAAAGGACAGCGGGCTTTTTATGGTAACTTTTATTTTTATTTTACAATTTCTACCCAAAATTCATGAATGACAGCACCCTTCCAGAGTGTCTGACTTATTCTAGGTGTGTAAAGCATCCTATAAATTTATGGCACAATATAAATAATAATCTAGTATTATTTTTGCAATTCCAGGGGTGATGGGATTTCTCAAGTCCACGGAATCACTGTAATGGGGTGCAGAACTTCTGTTCTGACATCTTAAATTACGGCCAATTTAAGATCTGATTCTGTGAAAGTAATTCTAATGGGAATTGAGGGCACTCAAATTTTGCAGAAGGTATAGAGCATCTTGCTGGTGCTGGACTCTAGAATGGTATATTCCAGTGCTCACTAATGGCCTCCTCACACTGAGAACACTGAACATCTGTTTATTTTTTTAAGATCTCATTTCAGTTCTCAGAAGGCTTCCAAGTGTGCTAGGGGGCATTGGGTTGACTTGAATCAGACATCTCTGCAAAGTGGAAGATTGATACCTCTTGCATCTGATTTCTTGTTACTGGTCTGCGAGGCAGCAGTCTGGTGATGTTCTCAGAGAAGGACTTAGGAAGTTCTGTATTGTGGCTCCCAACTGCAGACCCTGCCAAAAGAGTGCTGTACTCAGCCCCTTTTGTTCCAATTTGAAGGAAGAGACAAATCTGTTGTTTTTTTTAAAACCAGTTCTTCATCCTGTTTGTACCGTTTAGCCTTTAATCAACTTATTAATTAAAGGCTTACTCCTGGTATAGGGCCAAATTTCTTGTTGATATAACTCCAAGGGACTTTAATGGAGTTACATCAGCAAACAAATTCATACCATAGATTTTTAATTGGACTCCTTCCTGGATCCCCCATTTTCTATGCATTTTATCCTCTCCATGAGCACCCCGTACTTGGCTTCGTGGAAATAACAGATAATCCCCACAATCGGATATTCTTTAATGCCAGATTAACAGTTGCTGACAACGAGTTCAGGGTGGAGAATACTGTTCATATACCTCAGGCATGAGCATGAGCCAAAGGAAGTGGTATTCAGAAGGAGGCATATTGCACATCTGTGGCCAGTCAAAGAAGAGGTTGAGAAGGAAGTGCTGTCATTGCAGATGAGATGATGAACACCTGAAGATTTCATCAGTGCATTGTTTGAGTCTCTCCATGACAGAAAACAGAGTAATGACCATTGAGAGAGGAAGGATTAAGGAACAAGTCTGGGAATCAGGAGGCCCAATTCTGAGTTTATGCCAGTTTTACACTTGTGTACCTGAATTGACTTCATGGGACTGCTTCTGATTTACACTATCGTAAGTGAGATCAAACCATCAGCTC
Organism: Malaclemys terrapin pileata; assembly: GCF_027887155.1. NCBI lineage: Eukaryota > Metazoa > Chordata > Testudines > Emydidae > Malaclemys > Malaclemys terrapin. The sequence goes on along the minus strand of NC_071516.1, from coordinate 11,990,494 downwards.
TGTGTTCTCAAGGAAGTCAGTTAGGCCAAGATTTTTAAAGGTATTTAGGCATTGCTGTGCTCAGCATTGCAATGCTGAACTGATTTAGGAACCTAAATCGCATTTTCAGAAGTGACTTAGGCACTTACGAGCTGTCCATAAATTACATAACATTTTTTGGTGATTTTCAAGACCCAGCCATCTCTTGTAACACTTTGCAACACTAAAACAAATATGCAAATTTAAGGATCCATCCATCTCCAGTGCATTACATAATTTATGGACGGCCCCTTAGTCTAAATCCCATTGACTGTCAATGAGATGTTGTCTCATAGGTACCTAAATCCCTTTTGAAAATGAGATTTAGGCTCCTAAATCAGTTCAGAATTGCAATGCTGAGCACAGCAATGCCTAAATACCTTTAAAAATCTGGGCTTTAGGGACAAATCTTGCTCTGATGTACTCCCGTTGCATTTTTGTTGGATCACTGGTGTTATATAGGGTGTAAATCAAGGCAGAATTTGGTCCTCTCCTCCTCCTCGGTATCCTCATCTGTAAAATGGTAATAGTTACTTCAAAAGGAGGTTGGGAGGCTACATTATTTAACACTGGTAAAGTATGTTAGAATCCTTACCTGGAGGGTGCTATATACTGATTCTTCTCTTCATCACACCAGTGTAAATCAGGAATAAATCCAATGGAGTTTCACTGGTGTAAAAGGTATTATTACAATGACAATTACTTAAACAATGATGTGAGAAATAAAAGATTGTTAATTACTATTAATTACATAGTCACACAAGGAAGTATTGGGGGAAGCGGGTTAAGGGAGAGGTACTGTATCATTTTTCTCCTGCTAGAAGCACAAAATGCTGAGTTTACTCTAGTGATTTGAAAACTACCCTTCCAGGATACACAGCTGAAGCACCAAGAGTACTTTCTGCTGACCTATGAATTTCTCACAAATTAATTTACTCCTTAGCAATGTTCACTGACCAAAATAGAAGTTGTGCAGAGTTTTTACTGGCAGGTAATTTTGTTAAGTACCGTAAGTCAGTATTTCTAGGCAAGGCTACTATCATAATATGCTTTTCTATTTTTTTTAAGCAAGAGAGGAAATATCAGCACTTTTATGCTTATAGGAATTCGGACTCATTTGATCCTGCAAACTTGACTCACGTGAATACTCTCGTTGGCTTTAATGGAAAGCTTCACAAGTATGTACCAGAGAGCCGAGAGAAAAGATGGAGCAGCAATTAACTGCCAATCTGCGAGAGAGAAGACTTGGGTTCAGTTCTGCACTCTTCCATAGACTTTCTCTGGGACTCTGGGTAAGGAGAGAGACGGCCTGTAGTGAGTCGGTGTGGCTCCCCTCCTGCCCAGAAGAGGGAGCCCACGTGCCGGCACCAGAGTGGGTGGGACCACCACCGCCTGTCCCCGCCCCCCGGAAGTCAAGGGGCGGGACAGGAAGTATAAAGGCCGGCCGCCAGAGCTCAGTTGGCGGCCAGCCACCACAGGGAGCAGACGTGCGGCCGGGAGCTCCCGGCCAGGAGACCGTCGAAAACCCTAGCTGGCCTGAGCTACCCCGGGCCCGCTACGAGGAGGAGCCGCCGGAGCCCGTTCACGCCCGCCACTGGGAGAACCCCTGGGAACCGAACCCCGCTAACCCTGAGGGTGAGACTGGACCCGAACCCCTCAGCCCCTGCTGCTATCCAGAGGAGCCGCCTGAGGACCATTGGCCGGACTTCCCGGCAGAGCTACCAGACTTGCCGCCGAGCCCGGGCAGAGAGGAGCCCATGCAGGTGGACTGGCCCGATCCCGGCGCAACGACCGAGGTAGGCTGTGAGGGGGATCACGGAAGTAGCCCGGGGGTAGCCGACCCCGGTCCGGCTGCAACTGAGTGTGAGCCTATGTCAGTGTGTTGCGGTCTGGATACCCCACTGACCAGCAGCGGCAGCAACCGCTGTTAGGGCCCCGGGCTGGAACGCAGTGGAGTGGGTGGGCCTGCGTTCCCCCCTGCCACCCTCCGTACGGGTGGCAGGCTTCCCCCTCACCCACGCTCGGCTACAGAAGCCTGGGCTTTGAACTGTTTGCTCGCTCAGCCCCTGCAACAAGGGCCTGAGCCTAACTGTGTTTGCCCCGCCCTGATCCAGGGCCTGGGCTTTGAACTATTTACCCGCTCAGCCCCTGCCATAAGGGCCTGAGCCTAACTGTGTTTGCCCCGCCCTGATCCAGGGCCTGGGCTTTGAACTATTTACCCGCTCAGCCCCTGCCATAAGGACCTGAGCCTAACTGTGTTTGCCCCGCCCTGATCCAGGGCCTGGGCTCTGAACTATTTGCCCGCTCAGCCCAGCAAGCAAGGGTCTGAGCTAACTGTGTTTGCCCCGCCCTGATCCAGGGCCTGGGCTCCTGAGCTTTAACTGTGGTTGCTCCGACTCTGCACCAAAGAGCCGGAGTTTCAGGACTAACTGACTGCTTATTCCCAGAGTAGTGAGTCGGTGTGGCTCCCCTCCTGCCCAGAAGGGTTGAGCCCCGGCTAGGACCTACTACATTTGGCGCCCAACGTGGGGCACGAGCCCCTGCCCCTGTGAGAAGGGGCTAGAGGGGGAGTGGCCGTTGCCCCCCCCCCATTCTAAGGAATGGATATGGAGCGGCTGTTTCAGCTGCTCGCGGAGAGCCAGGAGCGGCAGCAGGCGGCCCAGCTGCAGCAGCAACAGCAACAGCAGGCCGCTCAGCTCGCACAGCAACAGCAGCGAGAGGCCGCCCAACTCCAGTTGCAGCAGGAACAGCACACAGCCCAGCTCGAGCAACAGCAACAGCTGGTGCGGCAGTTGGGAGTCCAGCTGCAGCAGCTGCTGGTCACGCTCCCTCGCCCCACACCGGGGCCGGCAGGGGAGGCTGCGGAGATGCCGCGGTTAGCTGCCCCCCTTCGCTTGACTAAGATGAGCCCAGACGACGACCCGGAGGCATTCCTGGTCACGTTCGAGCGGGTAGCCCTCGTCGCCGGGTGGCCCAGGGACCAGTGGGCTACTCTCTTAGCCCCCTACCTGACGGGGGCGGCCCAGGTGGCCTATCGTGGATTGGCGGCTGAGGAAGCACGGGACTACGACCTGGTGAAGGCCGCGATATTGGACGCCCTCGACGTCAGTCCCGAGACTTTCCGACAAAGGTTTCGGGGCCAGACTTACCCCACCGGGGCCCGACCGCGGGTAGTGGCCCAAACCTTAAAAGAGGCTTGCCGACGGTGGCTACAGCCCGGCACCCGGACGGCGGAGGAGGTAACCGAGCAGGTGGTGTTGGAACAGTTCGTGCACACCCTACCCTCCCGAGGGCGCGCCTGGGTGCTTCGCCACCGGCCGACGACACTGGCCCAGGCAGTGTCGCTAATGAAGGACTTCCTGGCCGCCGAAGATGCAGTAGGGCCCACCTTCCGCCGCCCCGGGCCCGAACCAGCCCGCGGCGAAAAGAAAGGGGAACCCCTGAGCGGACCACGACCCCCCGCACCGAGGCCCGACCCCCGCCGCGAGACCCGGACCCGGCACGCGGACCCGGCTCCTCGGACCGGACCAGTGGCCCCGGGCCAGGGGCCCCCAAGGGCTCGACGAAGCCCCCCCCGGAGCCCAAGCCGGGAAGGCCCCCGGAGCAGACGACCTGAACTAGGACCCTGCTTCAGTTGTGGGAAGATGGGACACCTCCGCCGAGACTGTCCGGAGATGGATTGCAGCTATGGGCAAGTGTGGGCGGGCCACACTCGAGCCAGGCCAGCCATGAACCCCAAGCTGACCGTCCCGGCGGCCGTCGGAGGACGGACTACGCGGGCCTTGATCGATTCGGGTTGTGGCCAGACGTTGGTCCGTAAGGACCTGGTACCGCCGGGTGATAACCGCCTCGGATGTATTCATCTACAATGCATCCATGGGGATGTCCGACCATACCCCAGTGCCCGGGTCCCCCTAACCATCGCGGGGATCACCCGACACCTGGTGGTTGGGGTAGCTCCCCATCTTGCATACCCTGTGATCCTCGGTCGGGACTGGCCGGCCTTTGAGGAAGTCCTACGGTCCACGCCGGCCCTGGAGGCTGATCGGTTGGGGTCCTCCTCCGAGACCCCCGAGCAGGGTCCAGCGACCGAGATAGACAACACGGACGCAGCGGGACCGCCGCCGGAGCCGGCCCCTCAGCCCCGCTTCGATACCGATTTCTGTCGGGACCAGCGAGAGGATCCCACCCTTAGCCGCTTCTACGAGCAGCTCGCGGCAGTAGACGGGAAGGTTGTGGACCCCCAGCGGGTCACCCTGTGGCCCCATTTTGAGCTACGCCGGGACCGGCTCTACCGCCTGGACCGTGACCCCCGCACCCAGGAACCACAAACCCAACTGTTAGTGCCCCTGTGTCACCGGCGGGCGGTAATGAAGTTGGCCCACGATGTGCCAGCCGCCGGGCACCTGGGGCGAGAGAAGACCCTCGCTCGAATCCTGGCGCGCTTCTTTTGGCCAGGAATCTCTCAGGAGGTGAAAGAATATTGCGCCTCCTGTCCAGAGTGTCAGAGGGTCGCCCCGCCCGGGATCCCCAAGGCACCCCTGGTCCCCATGCCAGTGATGGAGACGCCCTTTGAACGGGTCGCCATGGACCTCGTGGGCCCCCTCCCGAAAAGTGCCGCGGGGTTTCAATACATCCTGGTCTTGGTGGACTATGCCTCTCGGTTCCCCGAAGCCATCCCCCTGCGAAGTATTACCGCCCGGTCTATCGCGGGGGAATTGCTGAAAATCTTCGCCCGAGTAGGACTGCCTAGAGAGATACTGACCGACCAAGGAACGAACTTCACGTCCCAATTGTTGCGACAGGTCTGTGCCCTCTTAGGCATCAAACAACTCCGGACGTCCGTGTACCACCCGCAGACGGACGGGTTGGTGGAGCGGTTTAACCGCACTTTGAAAAGCATGTTGCGGAAATTCCCCGCAGAGGACCTCCGCCACTGGGACCAATTCCTTCCACCCTTGCTGCTAGCCATCCGAGAAGTCCCGCAGACCTCAACAAAATTTTCCCCTTTCGAGCTGCTGTACGGACGCAGACCGCGGGGCCTCTTAGACCTGATGAGAGAGACCTGGGAACAGTCAGCGTCCCCAGCCCAGGGCCTCCTGAAATATGTCATCCAGTTACAGGAGTACCTTGCCCAGGCCGGAGCCCTGGCCCGCGAAAATTTAAAGACGGCGCAGGAACGGCAGAAACGGACCTACGATCAGGGAGCCCAAGTCCGGGAGTTCCAACCAGGAGACCGTGTCCTACTCCTCCTCCCGTCTAGTGAGTCAAAATTGTTAGCCCGGTGGCAGGGACCTTACGAAGTCGTGCGTAAGGTCGGTCCCGTCACCTACGAGGTGCGGCAACCGGACAAGCGGAAGGAAACCCAGCGGTATCACGTCAACCTGCTGAAACGGTGGCAGGACCGGGAGGGCCTCTTAATCAACCCATGCCCGCCCGAGCCGGAATTGGGACCCCAGGTACCCTTGACGGATGACCCCCCGGCACCCCAATTAGGACAATCGCTCACGGAAGAGCAATGTAAACAGACTAACTGCCTGCTGCAAACCTTCAAGCGAACCTTCACGGCCGTACCGGGCCACACGTCCCTGGTCAAACACTCCATCCAGACCGAGCCGGGAAAGGTGGTTCGAGAGACGACCCGGCCCCTGCCCTATCGGATGCGGGGTGCGGTCGAGGAGGAAGTAAGAGCCATGCTGGCTCTGGGCGTCATCGAACCGTCCCAGTGCGAGTGGCGTAGTCCGGTGGTCCTGGTGCCCAAGCCGGACGGTACCCGCCGCTTCTGCATCGACTTTCGGAGGGTAAACGCCATCTCGCGCTTCGATGCCTACCCGATGCCCCGTGTAGACGAGTTACTGGGCCGCCTGGGGGAGGCCCAGTATATCACCACCTTAGATCTTAGCAAAGGCTACTGGCAGATCCCCCTCGAGGAGACCTCAAAAGAGAAGACCGCCTTTGCCACTCCAACGGGGCTGTACCAATTCACACGGATGCCATTCGGTCTCCATGGAGCCCCAGCCACCTTCCAGCGGCTGATGGACCAACTTCTGCAGCCCCATCAGGACTATGCGGCGGCGTACATAGACGACGTGGTCATCTATAGCCGCAGCTGGGAGGATCATCTGCCCCGGGTTGCGGCGGTCCTAAGGTCCCTACGACAGGCGGGCCTGACCGCCAACCCCAAAAAGTGCCGGATTGCCTGGCAAGAGACCAACTATCTCGGCTATACCGTCGGGGGCGGGCAGGTCAAGCCCCTCGTCGGGAAAGTCCAGGCCCTCCTGGACTGTCCCACCCCATCAACCAAACGGCACGTTCGGCAGTTCCTGGGCCTCGTTGGGTATTACAGACGGTTCATCCCCCAGTTCGCGACCATCGCAGCACCCTTAACTGGGCTTCTGAGGAAGGACAGCCCCCGGCAGGTACGATGGTCCCCCGAATGTGAAGCGGCCTTCCGGACACTGCAGAAGTGCCTCTGCCAGGAGCCGGTTCTCTATAGCCCAGACTTTAAACGCCCATTCATCCTGCAGACCGACGCCTCCGGCGTAGGATTAGGGGCAGTCCTGTCCCAAGAAGTGGAGGGAAAGGACCACCCCGTAGTATATCTCAGCCGGAAGCTGTTCCCCCGGGAGAGGAATTACGCCGTGGTGGAAAAAGAGGCCCTCGCGGTGAAGTGGGCCTGCGATGCCCTGCGCTTCTACCTCCTCGGGGCCCCGTTCACCCTCGTCACAGACCACGCCCCCCTCCGGTGGCTAATGCGGATGAAAGATAATAATGCCCGCATTATGCGGTGGTACCTCGCCTTACAACCCTACGCATTTACGGTCCAGCATCGAGCAGGTAAGGACCATACGAATGCGGACTTCCTATCCCGCATGGGGGAGATGGCAGGACCTGGCCCCGACAGGCGGGAGCCAGTCTTAAGGGGGGAGGTGTGTAGTGAGTCGGTGTGGCTCCCCTCCTGCCCAGAAGAGGGAGCCCACGTGCCGGCACCAGAGTGGGTGGGACCACCACCGCCTGTCCCCGCCCCCCGGAAGTCAAGGGGCGGGACAGGAAGTATAAAGGCCGGCCGCCAGAGCTCAGTTGGCGGCCAGCCACCACAGGGAGCAGACGTGCGGCCGGGAGCTCCCGGCCAGGAGACCGTCGAAAACCCTAGCTGGCCTGAGCTACCCCGGGCCCGCTACGAGGAGGAGCCGCCGGAGCCCGTTCACGCCCGCCACTGGGAGAACCCCTGGGAACCGAACCCCGCTAACCCTGAGGGTGAGACTGGACCCGAACCCCTCAGCCCCTGCTGCTATCCAGAGGAGCCGCCTGAGGACCATTGGCCGGACTTCCCGGCAGAGCTACCAGACTTGCCGCCGAGCCCGGGCAGAGAGGAGCCCATGCAGGTGGACTGGCCCGATCCCGGCGCAACGACCGAGGTAGGCTGTGAGGGGGATCACGGAAGTAGCCCGGGGGTAGCCGACCCCGGTCCGGCTGCAACTGAGTGTGAGCCTATGTCAGTGTGTTGCGGTCTGGATACCCCACTGACCAGCAGCGGCAGCAACCGCTGTTAGGGCCCCGGGCTGGAACGCAGTGGAGTGGGTGGGCCTGCGTTCCCCCCTGCCACCCTCCGTACGGGTGGCAGGCTTCCCCCTCACCCAACGCTCGGCTACAGAAGCCTGGGCTTTGAACTGTTTGCTCGCTCAGCCCCTGCAACAAGGGCCTGAGCCTAACTGTGTTTGCCCCGCCCTGATCCAGGGCCTGGGCTTTGAACTATTTACCCGCTCAGCCCCTGCCATAAGGGCCTGAGCCTAACTGTGTTTGCCCCGCCCTGATCCAGGGCCTGGGCTTTGAACTATTTACCCGCTCAGCCCCTGCCATAAGGACCTGAGCCTAACTGTGTTTGCCCCGCCCTGATCCAGGGCCTGGGCTCTGAACTATTTGCCCGCTCAGCCCAGCAAGCAAGGGTCTGAGCTAACTGTGTTTGCCCCGCCCTGATCCAGGGCCTGGGCTCCTGAGCTTTAACTGTGGTTGCTCCGACTCTGCACCAAAGAGCCGGAGTTTCAGGACTAACTGACTGCTTATTCCCAGAGTAGTGAGTCGGTGTGGCTCCCCTCCTGCCCAGAAGGGTCGAGCCCCGGCTAGGACCTACTACACGGCCCTTCTTCCCAGCCTCAGCTCTGTGGCTGCTGTGGGGGAGATACCCGCCTCCTTCCAACCCCAGCTCGGGGGTTATTGCGGTGGGGGAGAGAGTGAGAGACCCCCCTCCTTCCCAGCCCCAGCTCGGGGGCTGCCGCATCGAGGCAGAGCAGGCACATCCATCGCATTAGAAAGGTAAGACTACTGATATTAAAATTTGAGTTGTGTGTTTTTAATTGTAGAACAAAAATGTTAATTATTATTAAGGGTTTTTTATATAGCACTTTGGATAAAGGTGCTTTACAATAGTTAGCCAATGGTACAAACAACATTTGGAAAGATCATTAAGTGGTCCGCTGAACCCCTCAGCAATTTTCAAGTGGTCCACGGAAAAAAAAAGTTTGAGAACCACTGGTTTAAAATAGGTGTCAGAGTAGCAGCCGTGTTAGTCTGTATCCGCAAAAAGAACAGGAGTACTTGTGGCACCTTAGAGACTAACAAATTTATTAGAGCGAAAGCTTATGCTCTAATAAATTTGTTAGTCTCTAAGGTGCCACAAGTACTCCTGTTCTTTTTGTGGTTTAAAATAATTGCATTTGCAGTCCTTGCTCTGTGCTATAAAGTTTATGTCCGCTTATGTTTGCTTACCAGTATATTCACTCTTTAAAAGTGATAGAAGGCCAAACCCTAAAATAAAACAATTACATTATTATATTCCAGTACAGCCCAGTGCGCCAGCTCGAGAAATGGGCCCCAGTAAGCTAGGGTCTGTACAAACACAGAGACACAGTCCCAACTCCAAAGACCTTACAAACTAAGAAGGAAAATGACATCCAAAGGGTACGTAGGCAGAGGGATCTAATTAAATAGATAGATGTTTGTATACATTTGCTAAGTAATTTTTTATTATTATAAAGTGCTAACTTTCCTCACCTGCTGCCCTCAGGCTAGCCTCAATAAATTGACTGATTTCTTGTAGATGTCACAATGGAAGTTGGCATTGGGACAATACCCCAGTTTGCTCTCAGAATGAGTGCAAATTTCCTATTCTCTGTCTCCTATCACTGCAAAGGAAATCTTTGATTAGCCACCTGGAGCTGGATACCTTTTTATCTATGTTTTTACTGCTGGTTGAAGAACAAAAACAGTGGAGGGGAATAAAGAGGATCTGGGGAATTATAGACCAGTCAGCCTAACTCTGACACCCGGAAAGATACCGGAACAAATTATCAAACAATTGATTTGCATGTACCTAAAGGATAATAGGGTTGTAAGTAAAAGCCAACATGGATTTGTCGAGAACATATCATGCTAAATCAATCTAATTTCTTTCTTTGACAGGTTCACTGACCTAGTGGATAGTGGGGAAGCAGTAGATGTGATATATCTTGATTTTAGTCAGGCTTTTGACATTTTCATAAGGAAACTAGGGAAATTACTACTGGTTGAATAACTGTAGTGAAAGATTTCAGAGTAGCAGCCGTGTTAGTCTGCATCCGCAAAAAGAAGAACAGGAGTACTTGTGGCACCTTAGACTAACAAATTTATTAGAGCATAAGCTTTCGTGGACTACAGCCCACTTCTTTGGATGCATATAGAATGGAACAAACAGACAGTTTGTTACAAGGATAGGTTCCACTAATCCAGGAACCTATCCTTGTAACAAACCCCGATGCCAACTCTGTCCACATATCTATTCAAGTGACATCATCATAGGACCTAATCACATCAGCCATACCATCAGGGGCTCGTTCACCTGCACATCTACCAATGTGATATATGCCATCATGTGCCAGCAATGCCCCTCTGCCATGTACATTGGCCAAACCGGACAGTCTCTACGCAAAAAAATTAATGGACACAAATCTGACATCAGGAATCAAAATACTCAAAAATCAGTGGGAGAACACTTTAACCTGTCTGGTCATTCAGTGACAGACCTGCGGGTGGCTATATTACAACAGAAAAACTTCAAAAACAGACTCCAACGAGAGACTGCTGAGCTGGAATTGATATGCAAACTAGACACAATCAACTCCGGTTTGAATAAGGACTGGGAATGGCTGAGCCATTACAAACATTGAATCTATCTCCCCTTGTAAGTATGCTCACACTTCTTATCAAACTGTCTGTACTGGGCTATCTTGATTATCACGTCAAAAGTTTTTTTCTCTTAATTAATTGGCCTCTCAGAGTTGGTAAGACAACTCCCACCTGTTATGCTCTCTGTACGTGTGTATATATATCTCCCCAATATATGTTCTAGGAATCAACCTGCTAGTAAACTCTGAATGCACTTTAAAATAATAGATTTTGTCTCATAATTCCATGCCCAAGACACATTAACACAGTCTGGATTTTATTCAGCCTACAAAAAAACCAATGCAGCAAATGGAAATACGCCCTAGTATATGGACAGTGCGGACAGTTATATCCATGTAAAGATCAATGTACCCCTATCTGAAGCCCTCACCCCCTGCCCGCACCCCAACCCCCTACCCAGACCCTCCTCCTGCACCCTGAATCCCTCATTTATGGCCCCACCCTGGAACCCGCACCCCAACCCCCTGAGCCAGCCCAGTGAAAATGAGCGGGTGAGTGAGGGTGAGAAGAGCAAGTGGCAGAGGGAGGGGGGATGGCATGAGCGGGGGTGGGGCAAGGGTGTTCGGTTGGAATCCTGGGCATTGGAGGATTTTAAGAACAGGTTAGACAAACAACTGTCAGGGATGGTCTATGTCTATTTTGTCCTCTCTCATCACAGAAGGATGGAGGGGGTGACCTCTCAAGGTCCTTTTCAACCCTACATTTCTATGAGTCTATACACTGTATGAAAGGCTTGCGAATCAGCCACTTCCAGAAGGCTTTGTTTCTGGGGGAAAGTCTCAGACAAGCTGGGTATGTAATTATCACTTGTTTGAAAATCTGTGCCTCAGGCTGTATGTAGGGCCACACGTTCACGTACGCAGGAACGACCCTCATCAAAATCTGGAAACCCTTACAGAGTTTCCTGACATGATTCCTTCAGGGGGCAGAATGAGCGGGGGGCTCAAATCTGAAGCCCAGCAGATCCTTACACTGAATGGAATCTCAGGGGCTTCAGCAAGGCCAGGGCCATCTTCACAAAGACAATGTGGGTCCAGAGTGGGTTTCCATGCCCTCCGAGCATCATTAATGTACCATGCAGTTGGTGGAAGAATGACAACTGGACAAGGCCCTTTACCTCAGATCTGGTCCTGCACAGGTGTGACTAGATATCACATGGCATGTCATTCTCAAAGCATCTTTGAATGGGTCAATGTTACACATAAACCCATTTTCTACCATCTTGTCATATATAACAGAGTGAAAACATTTTAAGGAAGGGAGGATGCTATAATACTCCCATTGTCTGGAGACTGGCGGGTAAACCATTATACCTCTTAATAATTTTAGGCTCTGGATGGCACATTTTTGATAGCTACAGAAGCTCTCTGGCTGTACACATCTGGTTTAGAACCTCCTGTACTCTCCTTTAAAGATCAAACTCCCCATTTGTTCTTTAGTCGATGTTGCTTCTGGCTCAAAGTCACACTGTCTTACTGAAAAGCAGAGTCAAATGTAAGAAATTGTTCAGTAATTAACTGGTAATTTGTAGAGGAGGTAAGGTGTCTTTACAATAGGGGCATAATGGAATCCTATTGAAAACTGTCTGAAAGTACTGCATGAAAATACAGTGAAAGACATTTGACCTCATCTACACCGGTTTCACAAATAAAGCCTTAATAATAGCTTGCAATCACACTTGACTGGGCATTATTTCCCAGACACGCAAGGTCCGGACTACAGGGCCAGAAGCAATGACTCATTCTGCCAGCTGCTGGGATGGTACAGAGCAGCTTGCTATTCTGCAATGAGCCATTTGATGCATGTTGTAAAAGCCTCCTATACATCTGATTCCTCCCGAAAACTTCTGATGGCGGTAAGCAAGAGGGTAGGTTTTTCTTTGTCTGATTCCTTGTTGAATGTACATTTTTGGTGGGAGGAAAGGAAAATAAAATCAGATTTTTTTAAACAAGGCTCACAGAGCTAAGTAATATTAATGATGGTATGTGACTGAAAAAATGGTTCTGAGGGTTTCTCATGCAAAAGCAATATAATGTATGGCTCTACCTTTTACTCACAATGCTGTACATAATGGTATTGCAGCAATGTTACTTCTGTACATCCAATTCTAAAACAAGGAGACGTGGTCATAAGATTGGGCTGTAGGTCTTTACTATTTATATCATGGGTCAGATCCTCATGTAAATTCTGCCATCTGAGGACCTGACCCTATGATTCTATTATCAGAAACTACAACTAGGAAAACTCTGTTTGTCTCATCTGTTAGGTCAGGGCCGAAAGTCAAGATGAAAGGTGATTTTAAAATGGCCATTTCTCCCCACCCACATACATCATCTCTTAGGGCTGATTATTCACCTGCCTACACCACTTGACACTGGTGCAACACCCACAAAAAGATGAAATCACCAGTATGGCCAACAGTTGTAATGTTGGTGGTACTTTTCAGCAGAAGGTATGTTGTCGTCTCCCCCTCCCAAGTATGGGTGACTCTCCAAAGGTTTGGAACTTAGTTTCAGAATGAATAAGCAGCCACAAATTGGGGATTGACACAAACTGTATATGACCTCTCTAAATAGCTTGATTTTTCATAATTTGGCTGAAAAAGTTTCACACAAGCTGGCTTACCTCATGAGAGTTCTAGGACTTCCTGTTTCTAAACTGCCCTGAACTACCATGAGATTAGCCTTCCTTGGGGTATTTTAGCATTTCTGGGTCCAGACCTGGCTAGAATTCAGACGTGTAGAGTTAACAGCACTAATGAAAAATAATAGTGTGAGGTGGGGAGAAATTAAATGGTCTTTTCGAAAATCTTCAGAAACATTCAGGTGCAAATTAGCAACATTTCATGCGGGGGGAGGGAGAGAAGGTGAGGAGAACATCTTATCTTGCCTGTATAATCCATTCCAAGTGTATATATCTGAGGTTGGGTGTAATGCACTCAGCAATGTATCAAAAGTTAAAACCCATCAGAAAAAGCCACTATTCTTTTCCTCAGGATATTCACTGCTACTGATTTCCCACGGACATCCTCTTCACATCACATGCTGTGCTCACGCCTCTTCCATACCTCGGAACAATTGAGTGACTGATATATGGAAGGGTTGAAAATCCTCACCGCTAAACTTCCTGAGGATAGAAAATTTCCTGCTTCGTGGCATAAACCAACCACTACATGGCTGAAGTTAGGAAGAAAGTCTTGGAACCCAGAAAAGCTCGAGGAGACTGGAAGAAAGTTAATGTTGTGACAATATTTTAAAAGGGTAAATGGGGTGACCTCGATAATTATAGGCCTGCCAATCTGACATTGATCCCAGGCAAGATAACGGAGCAGCTGATATGGGACTCATGAATAAAGAACTAAAGGAGGGTAATATAATTAATGCCAATTGACATGGGTTTATAGAAAATAGATCCTGTCAAACTAACTTGATATCTTTTTTGAATGAGATTACAAGGTTGGTTGATAAAGGTAACAGTCTTCAGTCTCCTCTGTGGAGTCTGCATTGAGAAGCTGGGGGGGATAGCTCAGTGGTTTGAGTATTAGCCTGCTAAACCCAGCGTTGTGAGTTCAGTCCTTGAGGGGTCCACTTAGGGATCTGAGGCAAAATCAGTACTTGGTCCTGCTAATGAAGGCAGGGGGCTGGACTCAATGACCTTTCAGAGTCTCTTCCAGTTCTAAAAGATAGGATATTTCCACATATTATATTATAAGCCACAAAACTCTGGAGACTTATGATCTCCCACGCTGAATGGATGCCAAGAATTCCATTCATTCATTCAGGTCCCTCTGCATCTCTTACATCTCTCACTGGCTGCCAGGCAACTCTAGCAACGTTGCAGTATCTGTGCCATACAAGTGCTGTTTCATTTATTAATTTATTTATTCATTAGAAAGCCACCATGACCCATAATGGGATGTTATCCTGTCCCCAGGCACAAGCAACAGGTGCAGATGCTAATCAATCAGAGCTTAGGCGATTCACACCATTTGCAGGCATAGACAGAGACGTGTTCAAACATACACAAGCACCCAAATCAGGGCAAATCCATTCTTAAAAACACAGCTAGAATTCATGTTCTCCCCTATCCGTCCTGTGTGTGTTACTGCCCATTCCATTTTCCTACAGATTCTAAAAATCAGACAAAATGCCTTCATTGTAGTGTGACACAAAGCAGAGGAAATCCATTTTACTCAGGCCCTGCCTACTCTGCTGTCTCATTTAATACTGTTGTCAGACGCTTTTGGTGTGATGCTCTGCTCTGTTCAATGTTGATATAAATTGGCTGCGTGCGTGTGTTCCCTCTGCGTGCTGCCCCAGCTCTACGCAGATAGCTGACACAGCAGACCCCGAGGGAACCTCCAATGACCACAGACTCTAGTACGGTACAAAGGCACCCGGGCCAGGTTTATTGTCGAAGAGAAACACAGTCTCCAACTCCCTGGCATAGAAGTCTAAGGTGCTGCTAGCTAGTACATATGTGCTTCCTGACAATGAACTCAGCTCAGTCAGTGGCGGGACTTTCCACTGCACAAAGACATCCACTCAGGGATTCATTCTTATACACAGGTACAAACAGATTACACATCACTCCTGATGTATTGAGGTGCTACCCCTCTACGTAGCAAGGTACAATCCCTCTACATAGTAAGGTGCCGCCTCTCACCTTGTACATGTTGGTTCGAACAAAACAACTCTATTCATCATATTACCCTTTTGGCCCTGTCATTGGGATGGGTCAGCTTGTTCCTTGTTATCTGTGTGGAACGTACAAGTATGCGAATGTTGAGATATCTGGTGTCCCGTACCTTTTAGGTATGTTTCTTTTTGCAGCATCAGCCCTTTCCTTGCCAGCTTCTGTGAGCAGGGCCTGCCTCTGGCTCACAGCTTAACTTTGCTTTATATTAGCAAAGTCTTGACCATTACTTTAGTTCAGGCCTCATACTGGGCCTCTGATAAGTGTTTATGTTTCAGGGTCTCATTTTACTACAAATACCATGATAGATTCATGACTTATCCACAAGACCTGCAGCCAAAAATCTGTTTCTAACTCTGACTTCTTTAATAAGCTAGATGCGGTGACATATGAGGTGAAAGGAGTATTTGTGCTGTGGCCCCAGCCTCGGCTCCCTTATCCTGTCCGCGTCTCCCACCCCCCAGAACCGTGGCTCGGCTCCCGGCTTTGTGGAGGGTGCACGGACAGGGACAATGGGGGGTACAAGGTAAAAAGTTTGGAGACCACTGCTTTAAGGGCTGAACTTCCCTGACAGTCTGCATGGGGCACTGTGAAACTCTTGTTATGCACAGCCAATTGAAACTGGACAGAGGATAAAGCAGATCTGAGATCTCTTACACGCTCTTTAATCACCGAGTGACCACCGAACACCACTGTGCCTTGCTCCTCCTTTCTCCACCGATGGCTGAGTAAGGGTCATATCAATCTAACTAGGAGTCAATTGTTTTGTTTAAACCCAAATAAATCTCCCAAACGTACTCTTATTCCAAACCACACTGCAAGATCTCCACCATACCTGATGTTGAATATTTGAAGTTCTAGGAATCAACCTGGTAGTAAATTCTGAATGCACTTTAAAATAATAGATTTCGGCTCATAATTCCATGCCCAAGACACATTAACACAGTCTGGATTTTATTCAGCCTACAAAAAAACCAATGCAGCAAATGGAAATACGCCCTAGTATATGGCCAGTGCGGACAGTTATATCCATGTAAAGATCAATACATAATACTCTCATGAGATAAGAAGTGCTTTATTCCTCAGTCTTTGTGTTTCATGTCTGAGATTTATCGTTGTACTTGGAAAGTTTCCTAGTTATTGGCTTTACCCTTTTCAAGGACTATGGAATGAAGGACAGTTGTGATTACCTATTAACTGTCCACTTCATTTGACTGTAAATCATGGTGAAAAATTCCAATTTTACATATTTAAAACAGTGGAAAATATATATGACCGGTCACAACTTTTTGTTAGAATTGTGCTAATGCTTCAATGAATACATTATAAGAGTGACCATAAATTATTCTGTCTTTGAAAAGAAAAAAAAAAGACAATATCAGCCAACCATAACGATTATGCCATTCTCAGAGCTGGCAAGACCTTAAAGTGGAAAACAACGTGTAGTCATTACGAATGCTTTCATTTTGGCAAGGATCAAATCGCTCCATTGGTTTCAGATGTAACTTAACACAAAGAATAGTCAATGGCTAAGGTGAAGACATACATGTTCTCACTGTTTGAATTAATATCTTTTCACATCCCCAGACTATCTTAATGTGCTTTCACATTCTCTGCAGAGACAAAGTTTTTCTACCACTACCTAGGTGGACGTCCTTCCACAAAACCAAACATCTCCACTCCACTGTATAGTCCAATGAGACCAGGAACTCTGTTTGAACCGGAATGAGGAAAGTTTTGAGAATGTTGGGTCCCAATCTTTTTGCCAAGGGATTGCTTTGATTTCAGACAGATCCATTCTCAACTGCTATAATTCACTAGCATGCACAGTTGTACTTAAGCTCATTCTCCTATGCCCTGGCCTACCTGTGCCTGGCCCAACTGTGCAGACAAATGGCAGTGTTACTGTACCAAAAGCTCTGTAGATATTAGCAATCATTTTGCAGGAACTTTCTCTCCTAAGCCCCAGAGACAGGATGCATGATATCAGCCTCTTACATATAACATCAGGTTTCTAATATAAAATAACTAGAGACCTACGTTGTGGATAAGGCTAAGTCTTGCAGTTCCGAGCCATTGTTTCTGTGGTTTCCCCATTTTCCCTTCCACCATTATAATCTGAGGGTCTCTAACCATCTGAGAACATGATTTCAAATGCCACCTCCTGGGTGCTTGAGAGCTGAGAAACAGCCCACTGAAAACTGTAGCAGAACCTAGAGGATTTGGGGCCAGTAAAATGTAGCACTGAACAAATGAATTCCAGTTTATCTGCTCTGAACTCAAGACAGCCAGGAACTGGGGGAAGAAGTTTATAAGCAGTAGCGGCAACCACTTCTGCAGAACATCTGCCTTTTGGGGATCTGCCAAATACATTGACATGTAGAACAGCTAATCCAAATGATAGCCAGTGATCTCCCCAAAAAACAAAACATACTCTAAACATTTGAGATGCACGACACTGCAGCGTGGGTACCAAGTACAATCCCCGTATTTAAAACAAAAAAAAATCACTCTAGAAAGAGTATCATTCTCTATCATTTCCTTTTATTTCACAATACATTGGCTCAGGTCGTAAGTGTCATAAATAGGCATAGCTCCATTGAAGTTAATGGATCTTTGCTGATTTACACCAGCTGAGGTTCTGTCCAAATATGTTTAGCCCACAAATTTCTGTTGCCTTTGTAATATACCAGAAGCATTTGGGTGGGTGACAGCTTATTGCTAGTATGATAAATGTGTGCAGTAGTTATAACAGGGACTCGTGGGTCCTTTCCTGACTCTGATACTGCCAATGTGTCAGCTGGGGAAGTTATTTAGGTCTAAATTTACAGAAAGTTATGTGCACAAATGCTGGTGCAAAAATTGTGTGTGTGTTTGTGCATCGAAGCCACATGTAAAATTACCAGAATTACATTACTTGAAAATCTTGCCCAAAAATCTCTCTTTATTTCCATCTAGTCAGTGGGAATATCATTGCCTGCTTCATAGTGGTATTGTGTAGCAACGTTTGCAAAGTTGCTATCTTCAGGTGAAAGACTGCATAGGTTTAGTGAAAGAAGAATCAAAACCAACAAAGTTACTGTGCAAATTATATGAGAATTGGGCCCCTAATGTATCAACATATCTCCACTGCTCATCTCTGTAGCATTTAGGCACTGAATAGAGTGTGTACAGAACATCATGTATGAGAATGCAAAGTACTGTTACTCTCAATAACAGCAGGTGACCTCTTCCCACAATAGGTCTGGGCATTCAGAATAGTTTGCTAGAATCCATCTGGTTACATCCTGGAGGTTTGTAATGGTTATCCTCCCAATTTGGATGTCAGAGAGTTGAAAGCTATTCAGCGTTTACTTACCTCCCCACAGATGAAAAGCTTCTGCAGCCGATGTGCTGATTCCAGCCCTACTGCTTTTCTTCTGTTGTTTTGTCTCCAATACCCTGTCCTTTGTTGCACTGTTTATTGTTTCATAGTTTTAAAATGAATTCATGGAACTGAAAACAAAAGTGATTCATAAGATCTTCACAAGGTCACAGCTAAAAGTGACAATAAGCTAATGCAAGAAGAGAATGAGTGATGCTTTAGGATCCACATGTTAATAACTATGTCTCAGCAGTTTGATTAGCGGCAACATAGGGCAATCCAACCTTTGTACTTGGGAGGAATGTCTTAACAGTTTCTAATTCAAATGGTTTTCACTGCAAAGACTATCCAGCATAGGCATAAAATGTCTCTTTAGGAGCAGATTCTAATATGCTAACTCATGCTGTATAGCTCCTTAGTCCTTGAATAGCCCCAAGCGAGCTCAGTAGAAGTAAGGGGCTATCCAACATGAGGAATATCAGAGTCTGGCAGTCTTGTATAAGGAACTGTTCTTTAGTGGTAATAGCATGAACAGAACTGCTGAGTTCTGTGTCTTGTTCTGGAATCTGTCTCCTCTGGAATCATCACACTGAGAAGGAGGGTTTCAGAAAATTCCAGCTTTGGGAGGGAGAGGAAGGGAGGATTGTTTTGTTTTATTTACACTGCTGTGGTGTTAACGAGTGATTCTACTTAAAATTGGGAGTAGTTACATTTTGGGGGGCGGAAAGGGAAGGAGAAATCAAACAGCTAAATTGTGTGCAATATCTGAGCAGAATTAAACAGAAGGGAAGTCAGTCCACAGTGTCAAATGTGGAACTTATTTTCTACATCTCTTGGATCTGAATTAAATCTAGACCCAGAAGCACAGGATGTTCAAGCAGGCTGAGCACTTGGAGAGAAAAAAAAATAAGATAGTTAAAACACCAAACCACAGAGAATCTCAACTCCAATGTGTACTGGAGGAAAACCTGGGCTCCTGCCAAGCCTTTCTATAAAACCAAGAGGAGACTTTCTTCTAAAGATTATCTTCTTTATTGGCAAACAGTCCTTTCCTGGGTATGATTGCTTCACAGGACCTGTCTGCTCCTAGTGATGAAATTCAGTGACGAACCTGAGGGTTCTGCAAAAACAGATTGCACCTTTTTGTGAATTATTATGTCTGCAAAAATGCAAACACAGCTAGTTTTGTTCAACAATTCAAACAGATGTCAGGAACATGATAGGCTTATTGCAATTACTTCTTTTGTGCACCACAGACTTCATAGAACATGCAGGAATAGGTCTCTTAAAATGTAACATTTTATTAATTTTCCAAGGTTCAGTGTGGTAATTCACATAACGTAAAAAATAAAAAAAACCCACAAAATGTAAACCAAAGTACTGAGACAATACAAGGAACTCCAAACACATACGATTATCCCTGGAAACTTACAAGATTCATATACGACTCTTTGCAGTATGGAAATAATATCAAGATCATGTAAGAAACTCTGATACAAAAGCATGACTGAGCCCTACTAGTCTCTAGGTTTTTTTTCTTCAATATTAACATATAATTTTCAGTCTCGCAATGAGGGATGGAATCAAACTATCATCTCTTTACCTCCATGGGATCTACAAATTGACCCCATAGTCCATGCTTATCACAAGAAAAACAGAATAGCGGAGCACATGCTGGTGGTGACAGTGAAAGGAAATTGATTGTAATTATGAAATAAGGTCACCTTTCTGTCTGTGTGTCAGCTGCAAGCCAGCGATAGATATGGGTGATATTTCTCCCTA
Source organism: Malaclemys terrapin pileata (assembly GCF_027887155.1). Classification (NCBI taxonomy): domain Eukaryota; kingdom Metazoa; phylum Chordata; order Testudines; family Emydidae; genus Malaclemys; species Malaclemys terrapin. The sequence goes on along the minus strand of NC_071516.1, from coordinate 11,970,414 downwards.
CTGATGCATGAGTGACACATGAAAGTCTTCAAGCAGCAGCTGCTTGCATAAAAGCCAAAGAACATAATCAAAAGCAATAAGCAACTGCCCTTTAGACGGGAGTGAAATGAAGTGGGGTTGTGCAGCTGACTGACAGTTTTGTAACAACAAAAATTAAAAAGTTTAAACTCTATTGTGCTGGTAATGGGCTCATGCTTTTTCTTGTATGGTTTCTACTGCATCTGAGCCCTTTGTGAAAAAATACATACAATGAAGAGGGAAAGAGTAGAAGGTTTTCCTTGCAATTAAGGGCCTGGCCCAGGTCTCAGGAAATCTGAATTCAGTTCCTGGCTCTGCCACTGACTTCTCATGTGAACTGGGGCTGAGTCAGTTCATCTCAGCATGCTTTACTTTCCCCATCTGTAAAATGGGAGTAACCCTATTTCCTCCCTCCCACCCTTCGTCATCTTTTCAGGGCAGGGACTGCCTCTTACAGCATACATGTACAATGTCTAGAACAATGGGGCCCTGATCCTGGTTTAGATCTGTAGCCTGGTCCTCCTCACACAGTAGTCAAAGGCAAAACTCCCACCCATTTCCATGGTGCAGGATTAGGGCCTATTATTTCTATTCTAGTAGTGTATATAGAAGTACAATGGACAGTTTAACTTTGCAATAAGCATAATTCTTTCTAGCAAGGCTAACCCTAATCTTCTCCTCTCTTAATATGGCTTCCATTTCTCATTTTTTCCAAAGCTATTTGAAACCTGCATCACTCAGGGGCTACAGATAAACATAGGGGCCTCTTGCCACTCTTCTCTGCTGTCTCCTGAGCCAGAAATCTGCTGCCTGGTGTTTGGGGAAGGCAGGTTGTCTGTCAGGGGCCTGGAAGAGGAGGAAAGTGAGGGGATGTGGTGAAGTGAGGTTCCACTCCACCCAGTTCTCCACTTTCTCAGGATCTTCAACCAGTGGTATAAGTTCAAGACTGCAGTTTATGCTGAGGCTGGGCAACTGAGAATCAATAAGCCACAATGAGTTCCCTGTCAGCCCCTCCACTCAGCAGTCAAGCTCATTCTGGAGAGTGTATCCCTAGGGAATCTAGATTTCATGGGGCATTATTATCTAACACAAGAAACCACCATTCAACAGCACTCATCTGTCAACATGCCAGTTTACATACTAATAAAACAACGCTCTTCTACAGCCGTGGTTCCCAAAGCTGGTCCGCCGCTTGTTCAGGGAAAGCCCCTGGCAGGCCGGATCGGTTTGTTTACCTGCCGCGTCCGCAGGTTCGGCCGATCGCAGCTCCCACTGGCCGCGGTTCACTGCTCCAGTGGTTCCAGGTCACTTAAGGATCTCAAAGGTCCTCAGGGACATTAATTAAGCCTCACAACACCCATAGGAGGTACGTTTGAAATATAGAGGGATCTCTTTACCCAAACTGACACGGAGCCAGCTCTAAGGCAGACTGAGGCAGCCGTTTAACAGGGCACAGGATCATTATGTACCACTTAAGGACAAGATGTAAAGAAGTCACAACGTAGGTACAGTGGACAGTTTGAATAACTTTTTCATAATAATGTAAATATTCTCCTGAGGAAATGGAAGGAACAAGTAACACCATCAAAAAGTCTTATCTCCAGGTTTCCACTTGCATTTAACAGATATGGGAGAGTCAAATAATTCACAGTATCAGGGGGTAGCGGTGTTAGTCTGTATCTACAAAAACAACAAGGAGTCTGGTGGCACCTTAAAGACTAACAGATTTATTTGGGCATAAGCTTTCGTGGATAAAATAATAAAAAAAAATAATTCACAGAATCCATTGTGACGGGTTGGATCACAGAAACCCCCTTGGGAACTGCCACCTGATGTGCCAAGACTACTTCTGCCCCTGCTTTCCCGCCCTGGCAGCGTAGGACTCCAGCACCCTGCCTTGTTGAGCCAGACACACCAGTCTGCAGCTTTGGGGCACGTGGTTCAGACCCTGGGTCTGTGATGCAGTAGACTGGTGTGTCTGGCTCAACAAGGCAGGGTGCTGGAGTCCTAAGCTGCCAGGGTGGGAAAGCAGGAGCAGAAGTAGTCTTGGCACATCAGGTGGCAGTTCCCAAGGGGGTTTCTGTGATCCAACCCGTTACATCCTTATCCAGAATTTTTGCCGCCAAACCAAACAGTCAGCCTTTGGGCTTACATACTAGTTACAGCACCCTTCTCATGGGTCAAACCTGCCGTGTTCTAGTCATCCCCTCACCTCCTGGGCTGTGCAATGAACCAGAAGTTGATAGGAGCTGGAACAAGCGGTGCTGCTACACCACCCGTCATGAAGTGATTTCCCTCATATCCAGGGTTTACAGTTTGGTTCAATGGCTCTCAGCACCCTCACTATACAAATTGTTCCAGCGCCCCTGCAGAGCTTTTAAGATCAAAAATCTTCACATAATAGGGACTGGATTTTCAAAGGGTTTAATTGCACCATAATATGGCAAAATGCACATAATGTGACTGCATGGACATACCATAGTGTGTCCAGCTATTTGTGTGCAGAGTTGCTAGATTTGACTATGTAGTCAAGGGAGATGCAAGTGGAAATTAGACAAACATGCATTTATCCTCTTAACTTTCTTAAAAACCTGGCCCTGGTTACATAGGCCAAGACATTCAAAAGCAACTAATGATTTTGGGTGCCCAACCTGATTTTGGGTTTCTTGAGTTTTAGTTGCCCAAGAGGACTGATTTCCAAAAAGCACTGAGCTCTCATCCTCTGAGAAAATCAGGCTCCATTTAAAGTCTCTTTAGTTGGGAATCCAAGAACTAAGGTTTCCCCAAAATGGCTAGTTGTTTTTTGAAAATCTTGGCCACGGTACATTGATAGATGCTAATGACTACCAATTCTCTCTGATGGATTTATCCACTGGCCGTGGAACAGAAAACAAAAAGTATTCATGGTCAAACAGAATTTTGTGCTATGTGGTGATTGGAACCTCAAAAAATGATTGCATTAAATTAAAAATACAAAGATAAATGCTAATTAGAATCTCTAGACATTGAGAATGGTGAGCAGTCAACATTTAAGACACCTTATGCACCAGAATGAAATAGTTTTTTATGTTTTGAGGATGACTTTCAGATTTGTTGAATTTTAGAAATGTAAAATTAACTGCATCTGTCACATCAACATTGTCTTCCATAAACACCCAGTAAGCATTCAGATTACTACTAGTTAAATATTTAAAGATGATTGCCCTGTGGAGCCTGCTGCTTTAATGCCTGCAGACAGCAAACATCTTCCGACCCCACTTCCCAGATCCACAATGTGGGAGAAAGATTTTAAATCAATTCAAGAGTAAAAATAGTTTTCTATCCTTTTAAACATAAAAGGGGAAAAAAGTATTAAAAAAATGCCACTGCAAAATTTGGATCATGAGAGGTTGTGTTCAAGATGAAATAAGGAAAGAGTGATATAAAATTAGGCACAGCAAGATTAGGAGGGGAAAAGTTAGGCATAGGGGTTTCATTACGGCATATGGAATCCATAAAACATACAGTAATAACACAGTGCAGGGGGAATCAACCAGTTGTACTTGTCTCCTTTTTGTGTCATTTTCTCTCTGTGCTGTATCATTCTCTTTCTTCTCTCTGAAATGTTCAGAGTCTGCAGATCCTGTCACACATTCAAGCACGTTAGGTCTCTTTATCTTCCCCCTCTTACCTATCTTTCCCCCTACAGTTTCAGCAATTTAAAAATAAATGTGAATTAGAAAAGATGGTTGCATCTGCCTGTGGTGCTTTTCTCACAACTAGCTGAGGCAAATGAAGACCTTGATGACAATGATGCCTCTAGCCCTCCAGGAGTGCAGAGGGCCTGGATGGTAGCTGAATCAGGACAGCTCTGCTCTTTAGCTAGAGGAGAATTCTGGGAGCTAAGTCAAGAGTTACTGCCTGTCTGTGGTATGCAGGCAGGTCAGAGAAGGAGCGAGGATGTGATGATAGATCTGTTGCTATATTGTTCTTCTGGTCATCCTAACAACAATGCAGAATGTGCAGTAGTGGTAAAGGAATAACGAACTTGGGAGAAGGATTCTGTCTCCCTGGACCCTTGCCAGTTTCTCCAGTGTACAGCTCTGCTACTCAGGTTGTGCACTGAAGTACAGCATTTGGTTCCAATAACTAAATAAAGGCTGTGCTACACTGAAGACTTAGACTGAAATCCTGCCTGGTTTCATTGTGAAATAGCCAAGGAACAAGCCTGGAACAGCTACAAAGTAACATACCAAAGTGGTCCACTGTGGACCATTCTTGATCACCACTTGGAGATTCTTGGTGCCTGCTTCTCCTTCACAAGAGTTTTCTGAAGACACCTGTCTTTGTTTGCTGTTCTCTGGCTTGCAGGTTTAGCCTTTGTGGCTCACCAACACACCTCGATATCCTCACCAAGAAGAGGGATGGAGGGAAGATTAGCACCAAGTACTGCATTCAAGGAGACAGACAAGGCATCATTCAGCATCAAAAGAGCACTATTGTGCCAGGTTGGGCAAGGGGATCTGGTTCTGTCAGAGCTACTTTTTAGAAATGTGTTCACAAGATTATATTTAGGTAGGACTCACTACTTCGTGGCATAAATCAGGTGGATACAGGAAGAAAGTCTGTGTCGTGAATGCTATGTAGAAAGAGGACCCGAGGAAATGCTCCGTAAGCTCAGAAGCTTGTCTCTTTCACCAACAGAAGTTGGACCAATAGAAGCTATTACCTCACCAACTTGTTGCTCTATGTCATAGCAAAGACAGAACCACCTTTTGGAACAAGGTCAACCCAAATCAATTTATAAGGAACCATTGTTTGGAAGGGAGGTGTATCATTTAATGTGGGACTGTGGGTGGGTCTGCTGCTTTCTGAGTACAGATTGTTGCTGGACGTTGATCCATTAGCCATAGCTCTGCCTAGCTTTAGTCAGAGAAGAAGTGGGACAGGTAAAATTGAAGGAATTCATTGGAGGGGAAGATATATTGATGGGATGGGACAACCTAAAGGATAACTTTGCAGAGGATCCTTCAACACAGGCCATATTTTCAAAAAGTAGCAATGTGCGTATGGCACATAATTAAGCATGGCGTTGCCATGATAGCCTGCTCGAATGCCTAGTTAGCCACGTTTGCACATGCAGTTAGCCAATTTGCTCACACAAGTGCACTGATTGCGCTTGTAAATTAGGATTGTAAATGCAGGCCCAAACTTTATGAAACAATGGGAGCCAGATTTTCCAAAAGTCACATTGGACCAGATCTTTAAAGGACAAAATGTATGCATGCAAGTCAGCTGTTCATGGGATTGTGTGCACAAATGGGAGCTGACTAACCAGCCACTGGTCTAACTAGTGAGTAGTGCCTTGAGCTTGGCACCATGGTAAATGAGTCTACCACGGTATGTGGAACTTCATATGCATTTTTGCATTTGGATCTCTGGTCTGTTTTAAAAATTAGGCCCTTTATGTGACTGTCAAATCACAACCTAAAACCAATCAATACTAACAGTTACTTAAAGTAAGTCAATTAGGCTGGGAGAACAGTGTATTTGTTTCCAGGGGCCTTCTATATTAATGTATTTCAATTTAAACTCATGATGTCATGTTTCCCTCTGAATAAAGGAATTGATCTGCGTGTCATTCAGAAGGATACTATCTCATAAGTACAATCCACAAAGAACAAATTAAGAGGCTGATCAAATGCTCTGTTAATGTAACTCTTTAATAATAATATCACTTAGCTATTAAGCTGCTTAATTAGATTTCAGTCATTGCAATGAACACCCTCATTGAAACGGTTCATTTATAATTTATAGTTTGCCTCTTACAGTTCATTTGTAAAAATAGGGGCAAAAAACTATCTAGACAAAAAACAAAATGGACAAAAAAAAAAAAAAAAAAAGATGAACAAGTCACCCTAGGTGATTCAGAGAGATATTGGGCCTGTAGAAAATAAACAGTTCCACACACCTCTGAAGTTTAGGGGTATAATCCTGACTTCATTGAGTCAATAGCAAAACTTCCATTGACTGCAGTAGAGTTAGGATTTCACTTGTGGGGAGGTGCATATGGAAACTGAACCTGAATCTGGATTCAAATCACAAACCTGAATCTGGATTCAAATCACAAACCTGAGGATAAAAAAATATACATAAATAACCCAATGTTTTATTTGTGTGAGAAAGTTGAAAGATGAACTTGATCTACCTTGGTGTGCTTTTAGCACAAAAATTCAATTTGACATCCACCTATGAAATAGATATTTAAAGGTAATGAATATTTAAAGAGCAGATCAGTTTGCACTTCAGTTTGCTTTCATAAGGCAGATCTTTATATAAAAATAGTATGCATTTTAATCAGGATAGAAGCATTCTGTGAAGGAAGCCTTCACGAATGCATGTGCACACCTGCCTGTCTGAGCTTGTGATTAGAAATAAGCCATGTATCAGGGAAAGATGACACAGACTGATTAAAACTCGGATCAGATGTGTGGTAGATATAGTAGGGCTCCGATCAATTAAAAAATTCTTCAGCGGTGAAGGGGCATCTAAAGGCCTGATCCTGCAAAGTGCTGAGTATCTCCTGGGAAGTGCTCTGAAGATTAAACTTTGTTCTGGAATGGAAGTTCTGAGCTGCCGGTAAACTGAGACCACTGCCTGTCATGCTGACGAATATTGTCTCATTGTTTCGGTCTCCCCCACCTGTTGTATCCTGTCTTATACACAGATTGTAACTTTTGGGGGCAGAATCTATCTTTTTTTCTGTGTTTGTACAGCACCTAGCACACCGGGGTACTGGTCCCTGACTAAGACTCCTAGGCACTACCGCAATACAAATAATAAACAGTGAGCACGTCCAAAAAACAGGCCCAAAGTATGGAAGGCATTATTGAAAATATGATTTCTTTTAAAATGCAAAGATGTCACAGACTTAGTAGAGCATAACATATAAGACTAGGGAACCCCTAAAGCTTTACAAAGTGGACTCAGACTCTAAGGTCAGAGAGACCATCATGATCACCTAGTCTGGCCTCCTGCACATTGCAGGCCACAGAACCTCGCCCACCCACTCCTGTAATAGACCCACAACCTCTGGCTGAGTTACGGAAGTCCTCACATCATGATTTAAAGACTTCAAGTTACAGAGAATCCACCATTTACACTAGTTTAAACCTGCAAGTGACCCGTGCCCCATGCTGCAGAGGAAGGCAAAAAAACAAAACAAAACAAAAAAATAAAAGACAAGGTCTCTGCCAATCTGAGCTGGGGGAAAATTCCTTCCTGATTTCAAATATGGCGATCAGTTGGACCCTGAGCATGTGCACAAGATGCACCAGCCAGACACCTGGGAAAGAATTCTCTGTAGTAACTCAGAGCCCTCCCCATCTAGTGCCCCATCCCCAACAGCTGGTGATATTTGCTGCTGGCAGTTGCAGATCGGCTACATGCCATTGTAGCCAGTCCCATCATACCATCCTCCCCATAAGCTCAGTCTTGAAGCCAGTTAGGGTTTTTTTTGCCCCCACTGCTCCCCTTGGAAGGCCATTCCAGAACTTCGCTCCTCTGATGGCTAGACACCTTTGTCTAAGTTCTGATTTTGGTTGAGTTTAGTTTCCTAATATTCTGAATCAGTTCCAATACTATATTTTCGGCAGGCCATGTTACTACCCTCCATTAATTATCCACCCCAGCAAATTTGACTTTAAATCAGTGTCAGCCTGACTACCGGGATATTTCTAAGCAACCATTTCTTCTGCCAGAAGGAAGTTTCAGATGGTTCAGCTAACCTAGCCAGGGAGGCTCAGGAGGCCGCAAAGGTCTCTTCCTCTATAAATTGTACAGTGCCAAGCACATTATCGGCACCTAGCAACTAAGAAATAACCCCAAAATAAAAAGGATCAGATACCAACATCCTTAATCAAATTTTGCTCTATCTGCACTCACACAGAAACTAATGGGTATTTGGCCTGAGCAGAAGGTCTTCCGCATCTCTCCCAATATCAACACTTCATGGGGTCTTTACAATAGAAGGTTTAATACAGTAGGGACAGAAGTGTATTTTCTAGATGGGCAAATGTACAATCCTTGGGCCTGACCCGCAGGAAGGTGGAGCTCAATATTTAATAGAATTCACCCTGCCTTGACGCTGGAATGTTACAGCTCCAGGACCATAGACAAGACCTAGATGGATTTTGGTCCCGCTCAACATTAAGGAACTTCCTTTCTTTGCGGGAGGAAGGGAGACCAAAGCTTTTTTAAATAAAATCCAGCCCTTTGTCTCCCCATTGGTATTGGACGAGGTTTTCCTTTGAAACCCTGATTGGTGGCAGGGTGCTGTTGTCCGTTGCACTCTATGGGAAGAACACATTTTGCTGGCTTCTTCCTACCGTCCACATTACAGAAACCACCACAAAGTAGGTTAACATCAGTCCCTCTATAGCAGTCTACTGAAGTGCTCAAAATATACTGTAACCAGCAGATGTCTGCTAAACTACCGGTGTGCAAAGATCTCAGAAAGTAAATAAATGTATCTGGTTACAGATGCTGAGATTTATAGTGCTTTTCCCCGTTTCCTTTTTCACACTACAATAAATACAATAATGGCATTGGCTAATAAACAGCCATAAATCTGCTTTCCTTTTATGTTTGTTGATTGAAAAGTAATGTTGTGAAGTGATGAAGTCAGTGATTGTAAATGTGAGAGGGGTCTGTGGGGTTTTCTTTAATGTTTTTGGTATATGTAAAATGTTTCATATTAAGGGACTTTTCCAGTTATACATTGATGTGTTGGGTTTTTTCCACCACACAATCTTCACCCCCTCTATTTTCCACATGCTGTGTGCTAGACTCTCTCTCTTAATAAATTCAGTAAGCTCAGTGCAGATGTATAATACAAAAGGAGGCTTGGGGGTTTCCTGACGTGCTTTTCATTAAGCATTTGATACAACTCCCTGTGAAATCAATGGAAAAATCTGTAGACTTCAATGGGAGTTGGATTGGGTCCCAACTTCCTTCCTTGCTTTCACTCATTCTTTTCCTTCCTTGAAAAATCATTTTGAGTTAGTAACATGGCTTTGGGGTATTAGCATACAACAAACTAGTGCTGGGAGCTGAGTTGATACAGAAGAGCATGGGACTTGCAAACAGACACAGCCAGACCATCAGCAGGTGTGAATTGATAGAATTGCAATGATTTAAATGGAGCCACCTCATTTTTACACCAGGTGAGGTTCTGGCACAAGGCTGTCACATAAGTTGGGCATGTTGGCTACTCCTCCTGCTTCTCCCAATACTTTGAGTTGTGTCACGTCTGCAAGTATTGTCCCCAGATGGCAGATATCCTAGAGCCAGATCAGCCAGTGCTGAAATATCACTCCAAGAGGAGCTACCTTCTACAAACTGTGGCAATAAGGCAGTGCCCTTTTCTTCAATGTCACCAGTAGTAGAGAAGCTAATAGAAAAGGGTATTCTGAGGTTGGGTCAGAATCCGCCAAGAGGGGTGGATAATGGCCTGGTATCAACTTCTTTCTGTGAGTAGTGGAGAAATATCCATGTGTGTCTGTCACTCACTTCTGCACTGGTGCAATTGCTGTGCATTTGTTACATAACTGCAAATGTTATGTTCTAGCCTGCAATTTTGCATGCCTGCTTTGCAAATACAATTCATTGCACCAACTAAAGGAGCCAGGTGCCCATTTTGTTCATATGAACAATCGCTTCTGTACTCACTGATTTTGGCATAAGCAAAGAGGGTCCACATCCATTCTTTGGAGTCCAAAATTTGCAACCATGAAAGTCAATGAGGAAAACAGAAGACTGGCTTTAAACTGCCCATGAACATAGTTCAACATATGCAGTGAAAGGATATTTGAACTTATGTCTTGTTATTCACTGTTGTGCAGAAGAAGATCTTAGCTATTTGGTTCTTGGGAAAGGACAAGATGGAGGGTGTGATAAACCTTTTATTGGACAGTTGCTGTAAATATTATCAATAATCACATTTTGCTGCCATTTGAGCTAGGGAACCTTGGAACCAAAAGCTCTGTATGTACAGAGAAAGAAGATTCTGCTAAGTTGGCCTTAGTCATCTTTGTAGCTTCCTCATTCAGTCTTTCAACCACAATGGTTACATCCAGTCATCAACTATACACTAGAATATGTCTCCTGCCAGCACTGAACTACTGCACTAGATATTTCAGCCACTGCAAAGCACAAAGAAACACCTCTTCATTGTACATCAGTATAGAGAACAATAGCCGTTTAGTAAGGCCCTGGACTGCGCATATAGATCTAAGTCCTATTCCTTACTCTGCCACAGACTTCTTGTATGATATTCAGCAAGCCACTTTGGCCTGGATTCACAAAGGAATTTAGGCATTGCAACAGAGCTCAGAGCACGCCTACCAGATTGGACCACATAGGCAAGATAAGTGGGCCAACCCCATCTTCACCTGCTTTGAAGATCACAGGGGGGAAATAGGCATCTGAGTGCCTGCTTGAGGCAGCAATGTGCATGCCCAGAAGCAGAAACATAGGTGCCATGGGAAACTTTTACAGTGGAAATTTATGTACTTAAGCCCAGATTTTTAAGGTATTTAGGCATTGCACCACTCAGCATTGCAATGCTTAACTGATTTAGGCACCTAAGTCTCATTTACAAAAGGGATTTAGGCACATAGGGCCCTAAATACCATTGACAGTCAATACTAAGTGCCTCCATCTCTTTTAAAAATGAGATTTGGGCATTTCAATGCTGCACATAGCAACACCTAAATACCTCTAAAAATCTGGGCATTAGTGATTTTAGGCACCTACAGGGTTAGGAAGCAGATGAGCAGGGGTTTTATGGATCACAGTACTCCCAAAACCTGGGCTTTAGGCACCTATGTCCCTTTGTGGATCTGGCCCTTAATCATTCTGTGCCTCAGTTCCCCATCTGTAAAATGGGAATAATACTTTCCTGCTATTACTTTTATAATTATTCCCACAGAGGGGATGTGAACGTCAATTTGATAAATGTTAAAGAGGTGCTCAGATACTAAGGTGATGAATACCATAGAGAAGCATTAAAAATTATCCATGAATAGATACCAAGAGAAAGAGTTGGACAGAACTGACAATGAAAGTACAGAGGGAAGCCCTAAGCCACAGGAAGAAACAGACAGGTCATCACAGAAAATTGTAATGGATTTAGATGGAAGGAATGTAAATTTACCCTCCCCTTCCACTGCAGAGAGGAGTGTTAGAATAACAATATTTTTAGAAGAAGGGGTGGATTAGAAAACCATTTTTTAAAATACTGATTTCTTTCTTTCTTTTAAAATGCTACTGGGAAAGTATTCTATTTTCCACAAAAGCCCATCTCCTGTGTGCAGAAGATATGTTGTCAATGTAATACATTAACGGCTGCTGCCACCCTTTAGGATATATTGGGAATAGATCACATGACGATTGCTTGTACCTCGTTTCTAACCTACTCTCTGAACTTTTTAACTTCTTAGAACCAAACTGTGGTACATTCACACTCGCTGGCTTCTAACTAATTGAAGTCATTTACAGTGCCCAGGGCTTCAGTCAATACTTGTGTTTCCATTTCTGAAGATGCAGAGAAACACTCCTCTCCTTTTCACCAGAGAGGGCAGCCTGTGGGCATCAGCCTGTTTCAATTGTCTTCTCTCCCTCTCACGTAGCCTCTCCTGTCTGCACCAAGAGTCACAACTCTTTCCTGCTGGGGAGATCGACTTTAACAAACATGCTTCAAGCAAGAAGCGGTGTCCTTCAAATGAGACACTTTAAACTAAGCCTGCTTATGCTCACGTCTAGAAGCTCAAGTTCTTTCTAACAAGAGTAAAAGAGAAGCCTATCGTCTTCTCAGTCAAAATTCCCTCCCTCACAATAAAACAGGCACCTATGTCTAAGGGCTGCATGTCAGACCTCGCTCAGAGAAGATCCCCAGGGATGAGGAGAAATGGATTCTTTCTTTCCTAGCCACTATGGCATCTTCAGAGTTGCATGAGGCCCGTGGCTGTTATGCCCCCCAAACAGGTGGATCTGTGTAGTCACAGATCCATGGGACTGTCCTCCAACAGAACAAAAAGAGCCCCATATGCAACAGTGGTCCCTTCCAGTTCTATGAGATAGGTATATCTCCATGTAAGAGTGCACACAGCCAGTAACTCCTTCAAGCTTATGTAACCCAGGAACTCAACCACGGTCTAATGATGGGACGTGTACAAGCAGGATATTATGGGAAAGTTGTAGCAACACGATAAATCTGCTCTCCCTTTTGGACTACTAATGTTTTGTATTCTGCAATAAAATTATCAGAAAGATATTTTATTCTGAATAGGAGTGTTATTTAAAATGTTTTTTCCACCTATAACCATCATTGATTTGACCTGAATGGGGAGCACGGAGGGGCTATAGATGTATATTTAAATGAGAAAGCAAAGCCATTATTGTGTAGATTTGTAATGCTCAAAAGGTCACCAGTTGACCTGCTTTGGTCCAGGCATTTCCAGTTTATTGTTTCACTGGAGTACGTGGATCTCGAGTCCCATTTTAATTAGTGCTAAAATAGACAGTTTTCCCATTGTCAGACCATCTGCCTCCCTTCCCTCCGCCTGACACTACACAGAACATCTAGGAGTTGTTCTGAGAGGGGAAAAAATAATAAAAGAGAAAAGCGTATTGTTTTGGTCACATCCTCTGATGGTGGCAGCCAGCTTCCAGCTGTGACTGTCTCCACACAGGGACATAGTCAGCGTTTGCCAAGCTGTGACATGCATTTTGTTTAAAAAAAAAAAAAATACCACACACCACCTCATTGGTTTGGAATGAGGAGAAATGTGGTTTCCTTTCAGCTATCCTCCCACTGTCATTTCAGAGCAGGGTGACTCCTCCAAACATTGTTGCAGTCCTGCTGACATTTCAGACCCAGGCTAGAAATTTCGCTTCACAAATTTCTGATCCAGCCTGAGCTTGAATGAGCAGCAGCGAGACCTGTTCACATCACACACCAGCAATGGGGCTCTTGAAAAGTGACAGAAAATACAATCTAGGCTGTTGCTGTGCGTTGTTTTTTTTTTTTTTTTTGAAAGAAAACACCAACTTTAAATCCTACAAACACTTTCATTGGCTTTTGATTTTGCCCTGCATCATAACTGCCCTCAATATGAATAATGCTCAAGGAGAAAATAAGGTCCAGTACATATCCAAGACAGAATGTGGCATGGGTGGCATCGTCATGGGGTTTGCTCACCGTTCAGGTGCCTCCTCGGGGCTGCGTCTGGGGCCTCGCTTTGCTCGGTCTGATGCCCCCTTCTGTCTCTCGTTCACACTGTGGCTCTTCTCACATGTCAGGAGTTGCAGTTCTCCCTCTTTGCAGTTCAGCCCATTGGCCAGGTCACTATGTGGTTTCCCCTTCCAGGGTACTCAAAGTCTCACTGGACTGGCTGACGGGTATTGTTCCCGGCACTCCTCCAATTCACGGCTATACCGCGTCCCCAGTGCGTGGGTAGGGGAATCTGGGCCTGTCCAATATTCCAGCTTCCAGCCCAGGGACCCTACTTTCAGCAGCCCAAGTCTGCTCTATCCCAAAACCCTGCTGCCATTTCCCTGGGCTGCTTCCTATTCTATCAGGTTTCTTTCTCCACCCCCGTCTGTCCCTGGGGGTAAACCCTTCCTTTAGGGCCAGGAACCCAGGACTTCTACTCCCTTCCTCCCTGAGTTTCCTCTTTTTTCCTTCTCTAATCCCAGCGAGTGACTGCAGGCATCCACACTGCAACCCCTTCTGGCCTCATTTCCTGGCCTTAGACCAGCCCTGCCTGCTGCTACCCAGCTGGGCTTCATCCTCAGTCATGCTTGCCTATCAAGCCTAACTCTTCTTCAGGTGTGGCCTATCAGGTTACAGAACATTTCTTAAGCACACTAACCCTATCCAGGCTGGTATGTGGTAAACACCCCAACACAGGCATAAACGGATCAGCAGAATGGTTATTTTAAGGAGCATCTTAATGTAAAACTTTTTGCCAGCCTAGAGCAGGTATGAGTAGTCAAAATCTCATGAAAAAAGACTGGATTGTTCACTTTCCATTATGTTGTAAGAAACAGCTGTTGATTTGATTTTTCTAATGAGAACATACTGAATAACAGAGCTGTCAACAGGAAAAGCAAAAATGGTAACGAGAAGCACCTTTCAGAATGGATTACAAGATAGACCTTTGCCTAAGTCTTGCAGTCACATGCTAGAGCTTGGGAGCAAAATGTGGACGTATGGTTTTTGAAGTCCTCAGTATATGGTGTCTCAATTATTTCTTCCACGTAGAAGCGGCATACCTAGGGGACACTGGTGTTTGCTTTGCTCTGGGATTGGCAGATGCACAATTAAGATGGCTCTGGTAACTTACCTGCATTGATGCCAAAGTGGAAAAGAAAGAAGAATGATGGAATGAACCAGAACTGAGGACAAGTACACGGCAGCCTCAGGAAGCTAATTGTGTCTCACCGCTTCTTATTTTTCCGCTTCCCAGGCTAAGATGCTGTGTATGCTGTTGAATGGTTCCTGCAACACTCTATGCCTTTGATGCAAATTCATTTTCTCCCAAAGATATCTGAAATTTCAAAATTTAAGAAAATAGCACCATCTTTAGAAGAAAATGGAACCAATTTCATTCAAATATATTTCCACTTTCAAGCTGTTAAGCAAATGCTCCCATTTCCAAATACCATAATTGTACGTGCATTCATGAGTACATAGACTGGAGCCTCCACCTTTGGAAATTCACTCCCCAAGGCTTAGATGCAATGATATATGATATTCCGTGCTTTTGAGAACTCACACTACTGGGTCAGATCCTCAGATGGTGTAAATCAGCATAACCCCATTGACTTTGATGGAGCTATACTGATTTACATCACCTGAGGACCTGGCTCAATATATTCAAATAAGCACCCCTATTGGTAGTGCTCTTTACTTAATAGTAAAGCACCAATATAAAGATTTTGCATTTTAAAACCTACAGTATCTCCTGCATCGCTGACTATCCCAGTCCCGCTTGCTTGGGGTCAGAAGAGAAAATGCTTTTATTTATTTTGTTTTCATGATTCACACAAATCTTTCACAGGAAATAAAAAATGCCATATGAGAGACTTGTTGATTTCCTGAAGTCCTACTATGGTAATGCAAAAACACCTGCACACATAAAGAACTAGTAGTGTTTGCAGCCAGTACTGACTCATCAACACACTAAATGATTATTAAATTTATAGAGCAACTGATAAACAACTTACGCAACTGGAGTTTAATTCCACATAAATCACTATTAGATAGCTAGCTTCCATTGGTGTTTGCTGTGTTGCTG
This sequence comes from Malaclemys terrapin pileata, assembly GCF_027887155.1. Classification (NCBI taxonomy): domain Eukaryota; kingdom Metazoa; phylum Chordata; order Testudines; family Emydidae; genus Malaclemys; species Malaclemys terrapin. The sequence goes on along the minus strand of NC_071516.1, from coordinate 11,955,055 downwards.
TAGCCATGTTGCTCCCAGGATATGAAAGAGACAAGGTGTGCGAGGTAATACCTTTTATTGCAGGGCTTCTCAGAGCCGGTCCGTCGCTTGTTCAGGGAAAGCCCCTGGCGGTCTGGGCCAGTTTGTTTACCTGCTGTGTCCGCAGGTTCGGCCGATCGCAGCTCCCACTGGCCGCGGTTCGCCGCTCCAGGCCAATGGGGGCTGCGGGAAGTGCGCGGGCCGAGGGATGTGCTGGCCACCCATCCTTCTATCCCTAATATCCCATTCTGACCACTGCTGCGTTTTTGGGTAGTGGTAGCAGATGTCCAGGGCCTTTCAAGTCAGCTACACAATGGAGGAGAAATCAGTGACATGCAATAGAAGTATCCTATAAGTGTAACTTGCTTTATTTACACATAGACACCAGTAGGGTTGCCAGGCATCTGGTTTTGGACCAGAATTCCCGATTGAAAATGGACCCTGATGGCTCCGGTCTGACCGGGCCACTAAAAGTCCGGTCGGCGGTGCAGCAGGAACTGCGGCCAATGGGAGCTGCGGGGGTGGCGTCTACAGGCTCAGGCAGTTCGCAGAGCCCCCGACTCCTCCGCCTAGGAGCCAGACATTGTGGCCACTTCCGGGAGACTCCTGAGGTAAGTGCTGCCCAGCTGGAGCCAGCACCCCAAAGCCCTCCCACACCTCAACCCCCTGCCCCAGGTTGGAAACCCCCCCGCACCCAAACTCCCTCCCGGAGCCCACACTCACACCGCCTGTGATATCTCAACCCTCTGCTCCAGCCCAGAGCCCCCTCCTGCACCCCAAACCCCTCATCCCCAGCCCCACCCCAGAACACACACCCCCAGCCAGAGCCCTCACCCCCTCCCACACCCCAACACCCTGCCCCAGCCCTGAGCCCCCTCCCACACTCTGAACCCCAAAGCCCCAGCCCGAAGCCCCTCCTGCACCCCAAACCTCTCATCCCCATCCCCACTCCAAAGCCCACACCCCCAGCTAGAACCCTCACTCCCTCCCGCACCCCAACCCTCTGTCCCAGCCTGGTGAAAGTGACTGAGGGTGGGGGAGAGCAAGCGATGGAGGGAGGGGGGATGGAGTGAGCAGGGTGTGAGGCCTCAGAGGAGAGGGGCAGGGGCAAGAACTTGGGAAAGGGGCATGGCAGGGGGCGGGCTAAGGGTGTTCGGTTTTGTGCGATTAGAAAGTTGGCAACCCTAAACACCAGTCCTGCAATAAGATGGTCAAACATTCTACAAAGCAATCCCTTCTCCCAGGAATCTCAGCCCTATACTAGTGCCTGGTTCCCAGAGAGCAACTCTATCTCCAGAAATAACTCCAATCTGACCCAAGGCATAGAGCAACCTTCCCTGTTGTTCACACAAATCCCTCTCCCTCCAAGCTGCCTCTACACCAAAACCTTGCATAATGCAAAGCTAACAACACAGCTAGCATCTCTTCCCAAAAGTCAAAACTTGCTCACAGGCCGAGACAAAGAGTTTAGCAGACTATGTCTAAATAAGCACCTGCTGGTGATGCCTACCATAACCATACTTCTGAATATATATATATATATATATTTAGTTCAATATGGTAAAAGTTTCAATGCTACATGCCATGTTACTACTTGTAGCTTTAAACACCAATATAGTGTGACTGTACAAGAATTTTGAAAAACATTTCTATGGCCTGGACTTGATGAGCTAAACCTAAAGCTTACAAAAGCTTTAATAAATACAATACAGTATAAATATTATACTAGTAGTAATAATAACTGCAAGTTAATTTACGTGTATATATGGTAACACATTTTCCTGAAGGATCCTTGATCCTTTCATGGCATTTGCTCTGAATTAGCCCAAACATTTGGGAAACTCTCCTTCCCATAAACATCAAGAATATAGTTCTCAAGCATCTGAAAGCACCTCATAAATGGCCATAAAAGTTCACCACAGCAAATCAGAAATGGACAAGTTTTACAAGGGAAACTAGCCAGCCTTCATCACCACAATATAGCACTCCGTGCAGAAGAGAGGAAAGATGGTCTTGTGTTTAAGGCACAAAAGTAGGGCTCAGGAGGTCTGGGCTCAATTCCTGACTCTGACACAGACCATCCTACATGACCGTGGACAAATAACTTAATCTCGCTCTGCCGCTGATCCCAGCTGTAAAATGAGGATACTAGTTTCCCTTTCTATCATCCTTTGTCTGTCTTGTTGTAGCAGATGTCACTCAGAGACCAGCAGGCCTAGTGGGCAAGCCGTGGCTCTAGAGTACTTCCACCCCTAAAGTACTGGGATGGGCTAGCCTGACAGTCAGCGGGCCTAGTGACCAAGCTGCAGTGTGTCATTCCCCAGTGTGCCACCGTTCTCCCAGCATGGCGGCAGCAGTGGAAAAAGTAAGGGGACCTGGGCTCAAGGAGGAGAGGCGAGGAGTGTCTCAGTTGCCTCTTCCTGGTACATCTGACAAGTCTCCTCTGGGTTGCTTCCTACCTCCCTGCTCTCTCTTCAGTTTGGGGTGTGGTCACAGCCCCCATCCACCCAGTGGGGAGTTCTCAGCCCATCTCAGCAGCTCAGTTGGGTAAATAAGTGTTCCCCAGTTCTCTCCCCAGTGTTCTGTTATTCTCCCTCAGCAGGCAGCAGAGGAGGGAAGCAGGCCAGGCCCCTACTCTGAGTTGGGGTCTTTCCCACAGTCCTGTGGATCAATCACTCTGTCCCCACAAGCTATAAACTGGCATCCTCCCTTTGGACAGCCTCACCTTCACTCTCTCCTCCAGCTTGACTGTCAGAGTCCCTGTTTGAGCAGATTGTCCGCTGAGGGGTGGGGCCCTCTTGGCCTGTACTGCTCCAGTGTCATTCCGTTAATCTCTGTGTTGGGTCTATAAACCCCATCATATTTGTACCTTTATAGTGTAAGCTCCCTGGGAGAGTGGTGGCTATGTGTGTGTGGTACTTAGCACAATCAGGCCCTGATCCGAGACTTCTAGGCACTATTGTAATATCATTAATAATAAACAACAACAATATGAGAGCAACAGATGGAGGGGAGTTTAAAGCTAGTTTCCAGTTCTGTGCACACACTTGTGAGGCACTAGCAGCATCCCACACAGCTGAAATATTCTAACACGTGCACAGACAGCTGACAGAATTTCTACACATTGGTTCAAATGGAATTTGTGTGTGAACAATCTCCTTTCCTGTGTGTGTAGTTGTTTGAATCTATCTCACATGCATGCAGGTGTTAGTGTTCCAATGTGTACATATGGGGAGGGGCTGCACCAAACTGCATGCCATAGGAGTCATGTTATGAATCCCTACGTCTGCTTTATTCCAAATGTCAGTGACCAACCACAAGGAATGCACTCCAATCACATTAGTATTGCAAGAGGTAAGTATATTCCAGGACCATCTAATTCACATCTCATTGTTATTCAGGGCAGGCCAGCATATTATTAGTGAAAAGGTATCTATTTCTCTTGTTTCAAAGAGGAAAGGCCTGCTAAGAAAAAAGATGTTTCAACAGGAAATAAACTAAACCATATTGCCACTACCCAATCTGTATTCATCACTGATCTACCATTGCATCAAAGCACTTTGTAATCCTGCTGCTTCAAAGGAGATCACAACATTGCAGGTCTGACAGACAGGCAGTACGTCACATCTTTGTTCCTTCCAAACTTCCTGTACAAAACAAACTGTGGAGGTCAGAAAGCAGCTGAAGCCATGAGATATTTAAAAAGCCGTTCAAACAGCGAACTCCAAGTGGGGGCCCTCACAGATGGTTTTGCTGGAAATGTTAACAGGCTTTAAAAGGCTCATGTCAGAGGGTTCCTTTGGGGTTCTTTCTGCATGAAATTAACACTCTAGAGAAGGTGGTTTAAGTGACATAACCGGGCGACATGGGATTCTCTTTCATTTTTGTAAAAAAGAAGAAGAAAAACAACAGACTGGTTCATTTTTCATATCTAAAAAAGGCAGCTAAGAACAGCACATTCCACATGACCCTCTGCCCCAAAGACTAATCCACTTAGTAAGTCATTTTCATCTGCGAGCAAACCATTCTGTACACAAATGGCTAACTGCTCCTTAAGGCACACATTGGGATACCTTTCTCACATTGAGTAGAACTTTACTACTCCAGTAGTCTCATTACCATCAGCAGGACTACTTGTGGTGCAAAGCGCTTCTCGTGGTGAGTAAGGTTATCACAATCTGGTCCAATGTGTTTCTGCACTGACAAGCTCGAACTTTCAGTGCGATTCATTTGCCACCATCAAAATTCCTCTATTCCATCCATTTCCCTTCCATTCACAACATGCTTCAGACTCATGACCAGGTATCTAAAAGAAATGGCAAGCTATTGCACAGATAGATAACTACTTTGTAGGCTTCCATAATGCCGTATGTACAAAATGCATTAGACATTGAGCTAATAGACCTGAGCCTCACACATCCAACATAAATATAGGATGTATTGGGGAAAGACAGGGAAAATGTTTGAATTTTTACCACTCCAAACATTATTGCATAGGTAGCAAGAATATTTTGCACAGTTGGTTGTCTGAAGTGCCCTTTGATATCCCTTTAAAAATGTTGTAAATGACTGAAAATGGCTTTAAGAAGGAGAACTGAAGTGAAGTTCTCTTCAGCCAGCTGCTGTTAAAAAGAATCTCTTGGCTAGCTGAATGCAGCTGAAGAGGAAAAAGTGGTGAGAAAACATATGTAGGCCAGGAAATCAATTTGGGCATTATCCAGTGCTGCTAAAGTTACTGGAAATCTTTCATTTAATGGACATTGGATGAGGACCTTACAGACTTTGGGCAACCATGAAAGCAAATTTTTATCAGGACATTGTTGAAAGTTTTTGACACTTATTTCTAGGCAGGATTGATCTGCTTAACCATTCTGAACTTTTCTGTCCATAGACTAAATTCAGTCCTCAGACCTGTGCATCTGGCTCCCATTAACTTCAGCAAGGATACTGGACCAACTGTGTGTGCACTGGATGAGAGAATTTAACCCACTGGAGATGGACGATTACAGCATTTAGTGATGGTAGGGGGGGATTGTGAATGTGCATATATATAAAGGTGTAAAAGAGAGTCAGTTCCACGAACTTCCAATTTGAAGAGGAGAACCTGACATTTTAATTTCCCAGAATTCACTAATGGTTAAAGTAACTTCCTGCTTGTCACTTGCTCATCTAAAGAAGATGGTCAACTAGGTAAAGCAGAGGATCAAATCAAGTACCATTTCTACCACTGACTTGCCATGCTACATTGGTGACGTCATTTAAATTATTTATTTACCCTTCTGTAAAACTGATATTAAGACCTAGGTGTAAAGGTCATTGGAGACGGCATTTGAATAGGTTTAACTTAGATTCTTGTTGGCTTATGTTTTAGCGGGTTTTTTGTTTGGTTTTTATTTGGGTTTTTTTAAGTGTGAGAAATGTACTTTTGTTTTTCCCAGTGACACATTAATATAGTAGTTTGGGGGTAAGTGTTTTAATAACATATTAAAACATATTAACATATGCCGTCTGTTGGATTCAAATATGCAATTGGCATTTCAATTAGATTACTAAAAGATTCCTAATAATGATTTGAACATACAGTCGGAAATATTGGCTTGATAGGAACAGCAAGGTTTCTTTTTGTGCATATGCATGTTGTGTTGCACACATGTATCTTTCTTCCCCAGATAGCCAGAGGGTTCTTGCAGTTTGTCTATGGACCTTTTCCTTCTTTAATTTAGTCTTCACATTTTGCTCCAGTTCTGTTACAACCCTTATTTGGGCTATGGCTGAAGGCATTTAAGACCCTTCCTTCTCCTTGTTTAAATTGCGTAGAGACCATCCTGATGGTTGTTTACATAAATAGCACTGTTGCCAAACAGGATAGCTCAGTAAACAGTTCATTTGGGGTTTGACTGTTATGTTGGATCAGATATCACTGCAAATACCAGTTTATTTGCCAGGACTTCAGATGAGATATAAAAAGGCATATTTGTTATCAAGATGCTATCAGTTTATTTCAATGGCACAGCTGCCCTTGAGGCCTACCATGGTCCCTGGGCTGAGGAACCAGACATATTATGAAAGGACTCGTTGGGAAATATCTTAACAAGCCCAAAAGACAAAACAGCACACTAGAAAAAGAATACATGATGGGTTTTCCTCCTGCTTCCAGCTGCTGCTTCAATACCACTGTGTGAAGCCAGGTCTGTAATGCAAAGTTAACAGAGATCCCTTTCAAAACGACACCCATTCCGCCTCACGGAGTCACCGAGCCGACTCCACAGTCACAAAAATATGTTTCCATTCCAATCCCTGTTTCTGAAGACCTCAATGACAAAAGTTAGGAGCCATCTCTCTGGTTACAGCTAGATTGTGGCTGTGAAGCAACAAGCTTCTAGTCAGAGGGCTGCAGCAGCATGCTGCCTCAAAATCAGTGCAGAGGCATTGATCCTGACTTGGGTAAATTGGTTCCAAGACTTCCAGGAAGCACAAGTCAGAGTGACCTCTGCTACATCCTTCCAGTTCTGATTCTATGATCCTCTGAAAGGGTGAGCAGTCCAGCTGTGCTTGCCAGACCAGAAATTGGTGGACATGGCCATTGCACCAACCTCATTTGTCCATACTACGTTTGCTAGGTCCTTGCACAAGGATAGTGTCTATTGCTGGCCTCTGTGGTAGGGCACCAGGGATGGGGCATTGGACTGGGAAGTCATTTTCTACACCCTACCCACCCACGCCAAGCTCCTACCTCAGACTAATCACACTTGGAATGCAGTTTCTCTCTCTGAGAACGTCGCTATCTGCTGTACTATTCAGTGTGTGTCCAGCACTCCCCTGAAACCGGTGCCTGTAGGACGAGGAAAGTTTTAAGGAATCAGCTTGCACTGAGATAATTAAAAAGAAGAAAAAACTTAAGATGCAGTAAGTCCAAGACATGTGAGAGTTAAATGGTGGAACCTCAGAATTGCAGGATGGAATCTATGCCAGGTGGCACTGGCTTTGAGCGAGATCTGAACAGGAAAATAGGATACACGCTGTTCTTGTCAGTAAGGCACAGGGAGCTTGTATGAACAATTATATATTTTTATTGAAACAACATATAACACAGTATCCAGAGCCTGCAGTCTATTTTCCCTGATCTGTCACTGTAGTCCAGATCCCCATCTTTCAAGATGGAGTGACCTTTGGTTGATCCTGACACAACAATGATAGCTGTTGATATTCCCTGGCATGTTACATACATATATTGGATGAAATTCAATCCCTGTGCACAGGGCTGGCAAAAGGCCCATGCACCCCTTCTGTCTCAATCACTCCCTCATTTGATAACTGGTGGATTTGTGCGGGCCCTCTGCTCAAGGCCAGATTTCTTTGTTTAAAGCCCTTTGCAAGTCTTCTGGGGAACTTCATACTCTGATGGTGAGATTGTCTTCAAATCTTTCATCAATGTCTTCCCCACTTTAACATGTATTCTGCTTGAGTGTATCCAGCCGAGATGAAGAAAGTTACCAATGAACGACTTTTTTGCAGATGCTCACAGATAACTACCGATGGAGACGTTAGAAAACATGTAACGCATGTGCATGCTAGTCACACCGCTGACTCAGAACTTCTGAGTCACGATTCTGTGTAAAAGTTTTCCTCCCTTTGAAAAATATATGTGGCATGGCCACATGGAGTTGCATATTACCCAGCCCAGATATGTGACAGAGCTAAATGCCTTTGGAGTATATGCATCAGATATTCAGGAAATGTCCAGGAAGAAGAAAAAAATCAGGAGAGCCACATCGACTCATACCAGTCAAATGTGCTAATGCAGAATATTTACAAAGTAACAGGTACTTGCTGTTTCAATGATTTCCTGCAGTTCCCTGCTGGTTTTCATTTATCGACATTGACCCATTTCCTCACATCTCCTTGAATTTCCACACACGTTGAGATTCGAATCACCAAACACACCCTGGCTCATGCTCTCGGGCACCTCTTGAGCATGTCAGCTTTGTTTGGCAGGCGCGGTGAAGGCCAAAAACGATGTCCTGTTGGTAAACAGCATTAAAAAATGTCAGGTCCCCCCAAATAATGAAACTTTTAAAAATCTTGTGCTTTTTAGGCTAAAAACAAAGCATTTGCTTTTATATGTCTTCTGGGTTTGGTTTTTGATTTGGGGTCGTGGAGGTTACCCTTTTGGAAGGTTAGGGGGACACTCAGGTAATGTGTTTAAGCTTTTCTCAACAACCATGAGGGCCAGAAACCCACTTTAAAAAAAAAAAAAAAACTCCCCCAAAAAACTGATATTCTCACATATTAACATGACTCCAAGAGCTGGGGCTTTAAGAAAAGCACCAATTATCACAAGATTTGCAATAAAACCACACTAGTGATGGCAACACAGTATTATAGGCATGCCTGTTACTACTTGAAAAACTTGCAGGCAAGTCCTGTCCACACTACAGCTCTGAATTGAGTTTGTGACCACTTACTGGCATGGTGAACTTTCAGTAGGATTTGTATCCTATTTTGTTTCTTACAATGGTATCAGAGCACCTGTACCCTCCCATCACATACTGGCACTTGTAACCAATTCTGCTGACTGTGCCTATAATCAATGTAAGCTCTTTAGAGCAGGGACTGTCTTTTTGTTCTGGTTTGGACAGTGCCTAGCACAATGGGGTCCTGGTCCGGGACTGGGTTTCCTAAGTGATACTGTAATAAAATAATAAATAATAACAACAACAACAGCTATAAAATCCCTAGTGTAACGTTGTAGTGTGGACAATGGCTTAATAGAAGAAGAGCTCTACAGCTATTCAGCAAGGTAACATACTTAGAGCTGTTTGGAGAGTTCACACTGAAATCCAGAACCACCCCATGAAGGCTGGTGAATATGAGCAGAATATGAGCAGATAAACCAGATACACTTTGGGGGCTTGATTTCAATTCACACTAAGGCCTCTTTGCACCGCCTTGGCAATTTTAAGAGGGTTTAGTGTAAATGAGAATCAGGCACCTACTGTTTTCCCAGAGACAATGTCCCATGTATTCCCTTTTTCTTCAGTTGCCTGCCTTTCATGTCACTCTGAAGTTTGTGCCACTAAACCTGGTCAGAAAATGTCCAGTTTGAAATGTTTTTTTTTCCCAATTAAAACGGGAAAATATGTTATGAAAATGTTCGTGTTTTCTTCTGTTGCTGTGGTTTTGTTGTGTTTTGTTTTTTGCGGGGGGGCGGGGATGGTTGTTTTTGGTTTTTCTTGCTGTTGTTGGGGTATTTTTAGCCAGCTGCTGTGCAGATTCACTGAAAATCCGTGGAGGCACTACTTACCATCTTCTTCTCTGTGGTATGATGAGTGGGACTGGAAAAAGAGGACCAGTTCCGGAGGGACTTCATGTGGAGTGATACGTGGAGCTCAAGAAAAGCTGTTTGGACAAACGCTGCCCTCTCAGCGAGTTCAATAAAAATCTCTTTCCCACAACTCTGTCTGCCCCTCCTGCATCACTTACTGCTAGCGAAATGTTCTGCATTAGTCACCTTGGCAACTGCCTGAATCTCACCTAGTTTTGAGGTTCAGTTACTCAGTCAGAGTAAATCAGGTTCTCTGTCAGTTTTGCTAAGGGTTGTGTAACTTCCTGAACTAACGCGGGCCCCGTTTTCAGCGATCTTCAACTGATTTATGGTTTTGGTTCTGAAATCCTGCAAAATGAATGGGTTTGAATGTTTTCGGTGCAGAGCCAGAAGAAACTCAACCATTTAGAATGAATTTTGCGTTCAATGTGAGTTCATTTGGTATCACAACTGATAGCAAATCTTGCAGAGCAAGGGAAGCAGACGAAATGAACTTTCAGAAGATAGAAACTGAAGGAAAGGTTTGCAGAAACCACTGTGAAGTAGTAGTCTCAGGTGTAACACAACCTAGTCAGAATGCACTGAGAAACACAGAATATTAATGGCACCATCTCAAAGCTTATATATTTCATCTTTGGACCAGGCCTCCTACTGTTTATGTTTACATTTGATTCATAAAAGGTAAGAGCCGGCATCACAGATATTGGGCTTTCTGCTTCTGTGGTTTAGCATGAAAAGACACTATGCAAACTGAAAGATGAACACTTCTGTGAGTGATTGTCCCAGAGAGACACATTTTCATCTTTCAAGACCTATCCTTTCATGGTATTGCATCATGTAACATAACAATGTGATGAGTCTGAAAAACAAATCACTGGCTCCCTGCTGAACCTGTAAAGAAATAATAAATATACTTTGCTTTCTCTTTTCTTTTCTTTTCTTTTCGGAGCTAATGACAATGTTTTAAATTTGGAGGACTGACAAAAAAAGGTTATTTTGCCAACATCCAAATTACCCAGGATTCAAATGTTTCATCGTTATTCAAACAAGGTGGTGAAGAATTCTGTCTTTATTTTTTAATGCAAGCATGACTCCATTTCTCTGTGGCTTTCCCACATGGCTCATCAGATGTACATTCTGCTTGGAAAATTGTCTTTTAGATGTTGAATGTTTATGCCTCTGCAGACTGGTTCTCATTGTAGTCATTAGGAAAGAACCAACTTAGCACCTTATAAAGTTAAGGTACAGTGGGTGTCTTGGGGTGGGTATGGCCAGAGTAGCGTAAGGGCACTTAATGTAAATGTGAATCTAGTCCTCTGAGACCATCATCCTAAATGAGAAGAGCACCTGTATCCCTAATGCTGTTGCTTTTGCAAATCAGATCTCCAATTCATCCTCTATTGCTAGTATTCTTGCTGGTAGTGGACAATTCTCTAGGCTGCAGTAAAAGTGAGGGAGAAGTACAACGGGACCAATTGTGCCCTTTTGCCATTGACCTTGATGGGTCCAGAATTTAGCACAAAGGCCTCCAAGCCCAGCAAAACATTTAAGTGCATGCTTAACGTTGAGCCTGCAAGGAGTCTGACCACAATTTTTAATTTTTTAAAATTTATGCATGGAAGCTGGTGACCTCTCTCACTGGCCCATACCCCAAAGAACATTCCCCATACACAGGATGTTCAGACCCTTTTTTGTTAAAATGAAACTAACAACACAAGTATCAATTATGTCCCCACTTCACTCTGTCCCAGGCTCCTGCAGAAGACCTTATCTGCTCCCTCCTGGTTTACACAGCACAGGCCATCTGCCTGGGAGTCAAGGGGAGCCTCTCTGCTCACATCTCCTTCCTAGGCTGCTCCCTACAGCTTTCCAACCTGCAGGCCAGCCAGCTGATAGTCACAGAGAAACAGAGTTCTTTCCCCTTCCCTCAGAGCCTCCTGTGGGAGCCTTCCCTTCCCACATCCTGCAGCTCTCCCTCTCAACTGAAGTACTTCCTGGCTTTTATGAAGACCAGGTGATCTTTACGCTATTACCTGCCCCCCAGCCTCACACCATCAGCTGGGAGGCAGCTGATTAGCTACAGGGGGGGCTAGACCCAACGCCCATTAAAAGAACACCCACGCTATGCCAAGGTCTTATAGACCTAATTGGATCACTGTTGCTGACATTACCCTGCAACAAACAGCCAGCATGGCTACCACATTTAAAAGGCGGAGTACAGGCCATGCTGCTATTTATTTTCATGGCCCCTCCGTTCCAAAAGCCACATGCTACCTTTGTAAGCGCTAACACAGGGGTTCTCAAATTGGGAGTCATGACCCCTCAGGGGGTCACAAGGTTATTATGTGGGGGTCATGAGCTGTCAGCCTCCACCCCCCAAGCCCACTTTGCCTCCAGCATTTGTAACAGTGTTTAATATTAAAAAATTGTGTTTCTAATTTAGAAGGCAGAGCTAATCAGGAAAACTTCCTGTCAAAGCCATTGTGTTGCTGGTTCACAGAGTGCTGGACACTGTGTGAAAGGGCAAAAAGAACAGGAGTACTTGTGGCACCTTAGAGACTAACAAATGCATCCGAAGAAGTGGGCTGTAGCCCACGAAAGCTTACGCTCTAATAAATTTGTTAGTCTCTAAGGTGCCACAAGTACTCCTGTTCTTTTTGCGGATACAGACTAACACGGCTGCTACTCTGAAACCTGTGTGAAAGGGGTCACCAATACAAAACTTTGAGACCCACTACGCTAGCAATTCTGCCAGTGACGTCTCTTGTACCATTGGAATGGACTTAAAGGAATTCAAGTGGTATTATAATAACAACAGATAGAAACGTTTACAAATTATCTCATTTGCTACAGAGAGCATGAAAGAAAAGCCACTCATGATCATCTGACATCTTCAGATCTATTCCAATCCTACTATATTGTAGTACACTGTAAAGCTGGTCATTGAAAGAAAAAAGCAGCCACGGGTGACAAAGAACATCTTAAGAAACTGCCCTCATCAGAAAGAACATGTAACAACCAAAGATGTGCTGTTTACAGTGTCACCTGTGATATTTTCCCAGTCTTATGACCTTCATTAAAAATTTCCCTAACTAGTCTAGTGATTGAAGTGATGAAAGGTCATTTAGTGCTTTCTCGTTCCTTTAAGGCATTCAGTCACACTTTGTGCTGCAAAGAACATTGGTCTTCTCTCAGGATGCTTAATTCCGTATAGAAGGCAGCCAACGTTGTCATGCTGAAAGAGTTGTTCATTTATCTTTCCCTGATTATTCTTTGTTACAGAGGCTGCCGTTGGCTCATTCTCTCCTTGTTTTGCTAGTTGATTACAGTGAAAAGCAAAGCTCATTCAAATTACTGATCAGACTCTTAGTCATCAATAACAGGGTCGGCCTGATTTCCTTACATAATGTCTTATCTAACCTGCTCTGGAGTATCTACAATACGGCTGTCTCCCTTTGTATTGGGTCTCCACAAATGTACTGACAAACTTTAATTCCTCTTGCAGTGGCCATTTCTCCAAAATATTCCAATAGACAGTTTTCTGCTCTATTTAGTTCACCATTTGATTAAAATAAAGTCTCATTCCTTTGTACCCAGGACAGTGTCCAGCACTCTGTGAACCAGCAACACAATGGCTTTGACAGGAAGTTTTCCTGATTAGCTCTGCCAAATCTGACCATAAAGTTTCTGAGGTGAAGTGACCTGAGGATGATAACTCAATTATCCAGACAATTTGTACGCAGTGTATTTGTAACCATGTCAATCCCAGGATATTAGAGAAACGAGGTGGGTGAGGGGATATCTTTTATTGGACCAACTTCAGTTGGTGAGAGAGACAAATTTTCAAGAGAAGAGCTCTATGTGGCTTGAAAGCTCTGTGTCTGTCTCACCAACAGAAGTTGGTCCAATAAAAGATATCCCTTCACTCCCTTGTCTATCTAGACAATGTTTAAGCAAATCCTGAGTGAAATGAATTTTCAGGAAGATGAAAATTAGACACTCAGTTCTCCTATTTATGTACAGAATGAGTACAACTCAGGCACCGTCAGTATTGTGTTTCCATCTCATTCCTTTGCCAATATGCATCAACTCTGATTTGCAGGGATCACTTCTGAAATGGGAGGAAAAATATCTGTCTGTTAAATATCCAAGGCCATCCTCCTTTATTTGTTTAGGCACTGGAAATTCGGTTTCTCTGTGGCAATTGGCAATCCTATTCCTCAGTGTGGAAAAATTCCTTGTGAAGTGCTGACTTCCCTTCCCAGATATTGACAGGCTTTGAATTTCAAAGCGATTGTTCGGGGCTTGGAAAGGAGTAAAGTGGCCAGGTTCCAATGTCAGTTGCCTGTTTAGAGGGTTTTTAAACATTACTCAAGATGGAAGGGATGGAGTAAAAAAACAAAAAGAAAAAAAAGGCAATTGCAGGAATAAAGAAGGTAGATAGATATGAGTAGGGAATGAACAACAGAGGAAGAAAGATAGTAATGTGTAAAAGCATACTGAGAAGGTTGAGGATTAAAACAGGAAATATTAGTGAAGAAATGAAAAAGTAAGCCATAAATGTAAGAATATTTACAAAATTCTGTGTTCCTGGAAAAGTATGATTTCTGGTTAAACAAGGAGGATGACCTTTGAATAAAAACCACCGATCTTGTGCCCCATCACCCAACTCCAACTCCCTCAAAACAACATATCCTCAGCTGTCCCTCTATATATTTGACTTTTGAGGACTCCTTCCTCAAGCCATTTTGTCTCTTGTTTGAAAGACACATTCCTGGCCTTACTTTTGTAAAGACTGTGATAACTGGGAATGGTGCCCTTGAATGTAATCATCATAAGGTTACTAGATACTGCACACAAGAAGGTGATTCATGGATATTTTGTATCAATGGCTTTGATGGAACTTTCTCCACACCAGCAGAGCACTTTTGACTGCCATTGAGAGGTATGAATATCCCAACCCATCTCTTCTGTACCCCATGCTGTTCCTCAGAGGTAAGAGGAAAGCTGGAAGGCCATTTCCAAAGATGTCTCAAGGTAAGGCTCTTTTCTGTTTTGTAATTGCTACCAAGGAAAGAGAGGAACTACAAATCACCCAAAACCAAAAGAAGGCTGGACTGGGCTGGGACGCAGTAGCGCTGGGTTCAATTCCCTGCTCTAATTTCCCAAGGGACTTTAGGCAAGTCAGTTAAACTGTCTGTGCCTAAGATTTCAATTTGTACAATGAGGTAACAATACTTACTTTCGACCACCCTTTGTTTTCTCAACTTAGATTGTAAACATTTTGGATCAGGGACTGTCTCTTATTATGTGTTTGCACTGGACCTAGCTCAGTGAGGTCCCAATCTTCTTTGGGACATTTACCATAATACAAATAATAAAATAAATTATAAATAAAATAATAATAATAATAATAACTACTATATAACTGTACCAAATACTAACCAGAAAATTCCATTCAACACAACAGTATTTCTGCAAAGAGTGGGCACAGATCCTTGTCGTTCTGGTTTACATTCTCTGCACTTTTCAAATGGAAAAAAAATGCAAAACTGACAGATTTCACTGTCTAACTTGGACACATCTCCATCATTTCATGACATACCCCAGTAACAACAGTCTGCTCAACCTCTATTGCATCTGATTTTCCTGTCATGGATTTATACAAAGAAGATCACTGCCTGAATTATCCGTGACTAGTGTGAAATGTGCAACATTCTTGGAGTATGAAATGAGAGAGGTTTAATGGCATTAGAGCAGCACTCACCTATTTTCTTTTAATTGTGAAGAAAAAAAGATATTCCCTTTAGGGGGAAAAAAAAGAGATCAAAAGATTGTGGGGGGGAAAACAAGTGTGTTTCATTCCTCTCTCTGGACTGATTTTAGCTTGTTGTAAGCTAACTTCACTGAAGTTAGTACACATTGTATCCATTTGCATCAAGGATAAATGTGACACTCTCTCTCTCTCTCTTTCTATTCAGTGTTATATACATTTTTAAAAAACCTAAATCTAAGCCATCCTGTTGCTACAGTTACCGATACTGATCAATGGATATCTTGGGAGAGAGGAGAAAACCAGATCCTCAGATGGTGTAAATCACTATGGAAGTCAGTGAAGCTACACTGATTTATATCAGCTGGCCTTTATTCATCCTATCCACTCTGCATCCAAGATATCTGAATTGCCAATGATATTTTATGACCACAATAGTTACTATTTTCTTGTATAGTTAAAGGATTTAACCAGTCAATATAAAGAAACAGAGAACACTGAAAATAAAAACACTGATGCAGGACTAAAAATCAAGAGCAGATTAAAAGGGGCTGCCTGTTTCTTTGAGACTTTGACTAGTAAAGATGAGAAAAGTACAACACATATTTTCTTTATAGACTGCACCTACTTTTCCTTTTAAAGTTATCAGCACAGTCTAATAGTGGCCTCTACTGAGCAGCATTTACATGGCAGGCAATGTAGAAACGATATTTGTTTTTCAACTTAGTTTAGACAAAGACATTTCAAGTTTAATGAGTAACAAACTACTCATTTGTAGTGGCAATGCATACATCAAGGAAGGCTTCTCTGCAATCAAGGTGTAATTTTGCAGCCTGGCCTTATTACCAAGCAGCTATTCAATGGGAGAAGGTTGCAGTCTGAGAGTCTGCTTAGCATCTTAATAAAAAACAAAGCCACATCTTTTAATGGGCTGTAGAGGGATTTATTTTTCTTTTCATCAGAAATAATTTAATACAATAAGCAATTAACCTACAATATTTGAATTACACAGATGTGCATCTTTGAAAATGTGAAATGCTGGAATGTCTTAAATAACAGAAGTAGCAGTCCTACTTGCTGGCTACTTCTTTCATTAGCACTTTGTTCTGTTTAGAGATAAAAAAAATCTCTCACACACACTTTTCACAGCATCCCTCCCGCCCCTTCTTGTTTACTTCATAGATGTGGAAAGCCTTATTCTCCATTCTGTTCTTCATTACTGTGGCATAGCTCTTCCCCATAAATTCCCAGTGATCAGTTTGGGTTGCTGGTGCTGGATGATTAGCACATTTGAAGCAGCCATTGGTCTGGCTGCCAGAAGAAGAGGCCATCAGCTATTCCAATGGAAACCAGAATGAGGACTGGGGCCCTAGGAATCTGGTGCTCCTCTCTAATAAATGTTATACTACAGTTGCACCTAAAGGCCCCAGCTGAGATCACAGCCCTGTTGTCCTGGATGCTGTATAAACACATAATAGGAAACAGTCTCTGCCATAAACAGCTAATAATCTTAACAGAAAAGGGATTCCAAGGATGGGAGGAAGAATGCATTATCATCTCCATTTTACAGGTGGGGCACTGAGGTCCAGAGAGATGTAAGTTATGTGCCCATGGTCACACAGAGTGTCTGTGCAGAGTCCAGAACTGATCTCAGATATCCTGAGTTCCATTCCAATGCCTTCCCATCCAAATATATGTCTGAGAGGGGAGGATCCCAGGTGACTGACAGATGATTGCCCGGGCACAATATAACCTTGGGAAGAGGAGGGGTTGGTGCTTTCAATACAGAGCTTTCTCCTTTCTCTTGTGCCAGAGGTGGGGGCAGCAGGTAGCAGAGAGATGCTCCAGGCAGTACTCTGGGTTTGCATCCATCACTTGGTTGGCAGATTGCTTTGCTGGTTTGAGAGTCCTTCATTCTTTTTAATGCTAATTTACATATGTTTGAATAAATTCATAAGCCCCTATTTTCCCAGTGTGATTCACTGTGTATGCTCTGGCTTCCCCTGGTATTGCAGTCTCAGTCCAGTACAGCTTTAGCTCATATAGTCCTACCAGACTGAACACCTCGAAGTTCAATAATAGGATTTAATAGTTATGATCATGATGATAATAATCGTCACAGTATGCTGGACCAAATTTAGACCAGCTGTAAAAGGTTTATCTCCCCTGGAAGTTGTATACCTCTTACACCAAGTCAGAATTTTGCCCAATCTTTGTTTTATTCCATGTGTGTATTTATATATTTTAATATTCCCTATCATGATATGGGAGGTCCCGCATGTACCATGCTCAATTGCTTGGCCATATGTAGTGAAATGAGCTAAGTAAGTTCCAACCTTTTTGGAGCATTGGAAATGGATACAGCATTGACTACCAGTCCAAACCGACTGTCTTTCCTGAGTTCTCTCACCCTGTGCTAAGGAGTACACCCATTCCCATTATATGACAGAGGTCGCTTCCTTATTGCTGCATTTGAGAGATGTGTCCATTTAGCACATAATAGACACAGTCATAAAGAGACCAGCATAGAAAGAGGAGAGATTCTGATCTCAGTTACATTGTGTAAATCCAAGTATCTCCACTGACTTCAATGGAATTACTCCAGATTTGCACCAGCATTACTAAGATCAGCATCTGGCTCTGGCTCTCCAGAAAACACAACCACCTTGTGGTAACTTTACAGCACTGATAGAGCAACATATTCTACCACATACAGTTGTACTGTAGAAAACTTACTATTCTTTATTATTTCCTATATTTTATTCCTGAACTATATGGACTATCTCAAACCATAAGGCTGATGACAACTATTTTAAAAAATCAGTGGAAAAGTTAGGGCTGTATGCGAGTATAAAATTGCTTGATGTATGACTAGCTTTTGCCAAGTCACCACCCTAATCTGTTTGGTAAATAATTGAGGTTTATAAAATAACAGAAGCTGAATAATTCATTTTCTCATTGGCTGATAATATGTTTGTGCAGTGTGCTACCAGCATAACCTTTCCTTTTGCTTCTGCTGCACAAACTGTTCTACTCATTGGAAATTTTTTAACAAACAGATTATTTCTAAAAAAATCCATGCTCATTTACAAATAATCTCCTACCAACAGCCTCCTTCCCCCCACACCCACACACACACCACATTACTGGTGTACAGGTATGGCGTTTCAGAAATTCTTTGTGGTGCAACTGTATCACACAGAAAACGTGTGGAGGAAAGATATGTACCATGGAAAAGTTAAAATAGTCAGCACTAACAATATTGCTGGTATAAAATGTTATATGGATTTTCCTGGCTTTATGATATGTTCAATATTAATTTTCCACCTCATTTTCTAACCCAAGTACTCATTGTGGTTTTCACAAACAGGGGAACTTGCTTCCTTTCACATGCCACATTTATAAAATCTGATCATTACAATTTAGTTGGAAGTTAGAGATTGAGTCTGAGTGCCACATAATTTTTTATCTTACTCTGGACATTAAATATGTCAAACCCTTCACCTTTCTATACTTACATTAAACTGCTTGCATTTTTTTAAGGAAAAAAGTTCTGTCCATCTATAAGGGAGACATTATTTTTTCCAATCTCGGCTTTGCTGGTGCAACTGCCGATTCTTATATAGTATTTGCCTATTAAATGCAACAGAGGTCTAGGATTGTATTCCCTTAGACTTCGGAACACTAAGGAGACTATTAGCAAACATCTATTGTATGCAATGTTATTGTAGCCGTGTCGGTCCCAGAGAGACAGGGTAGGTGAGATAATATATTTTACTGGACCAACTTCTATTGGTGAGAGAAAAAAGCTTTCGAGCTTCCTCAGGAAGAGCTTGGGTTAGCTCAAAAGCTTGTCTCTGTCACCAACAGAAGTTAGTCCAATAACAGATATTACCTCATCCACCTTGTCTCAAAGAACATCTATGTCAGTGTTTCTCAAACTGGGGTCGCAACTTGTGTAGGAAAAGCCTCTGGCAGACCGGGCCGGTTTGTTTACCTGCCCCGTCCGCAGGTCTGGCCGATCGCGGCTCCCACTGACCGCGGTTCGCCACTGCAGCCGAATGGGAGCTGCTGGATGTGGCTGCCAGTATGTCCTGCGCTACTTCCAGCAACTCCCATTGTCCCGGAGCAGCAAACTGCGGCCAGTGGGAGCCGCGATCGGCCGGACCTGCAGACGGGGCAGGTAAACAAACCAGCCCGGCCTGCCAGGGGCTTTTCCTACACAAGAGGCGACCCCAGTTTGAGAAACACTGATCTATGTGTTTTAAAGAGTCATACTGGTCAAATGCTGAACTTTGACAGGAGGTATCTTCTGAGGAACAATACTTATTTTTGCAAAGCTCATCTTGGAAAAACATTATTCTTTAAGAAAAGAACGGGCTTCGTCCACCACTTTTGTTTTGTCTAGTCACTCACCCACTCGTGGTGACAGCTGACTTTAGACCCCGGCTTGCCACCTTTCTATCTGTTGGAGATTCTATACAAGTTGGATAGAATAAAGATCTAATCCAGGTACTCAGGAGATGCCAATTCTCATATTTTGTTGCAGCCTGCGGGCAGTGGATAGTCATAGCAATTAGATATGAAAAAGACTTACTGGGGGATCTAACCATGGAAAGAATCCCATTGAATTCCATGGGAGATGTAATGGGCCCTAGTCCAACAAGTTCATTTTGCACATCTTAATATAGGGCTCATCAAACATTATATAGATACATTATATAGATGACATCCAATGCTGGTCAAAAAAATTTGGAGAGTTCACTAAAAACAGACAAAAATCCACATGAAAACCTTAGGAAAGGCCTGGCTTTCCAAGTTAGGCAAACAGCAGACCCAGTAGTAACTCAGTGCAAAGGGGGAAACCGCAAACTAAAATAAGATAAGAGATATCTTGCTACCTGGACATGAGTTGTGTATGTAGATTCATAGT
This sequence comes from Malaclemys terrapin pileata, assembly GCF_027887155.1. Taxonomy (NCBI): domain Eukaryota; kingdom Metazoa; phylum Chordata; order Testudines; family Emydidae; genus Malaclemys; species Malaclemys terrapin. Next base: position 11,935,006 of record NC_071516.1, on the reverse strand, counting down.
TACCATGCAAGATGCAAGATCCAAAAAGATATTTGGCCACATGCTATGAACTTCACACACAAATTCATGAAAATCAGACTCTTCATTTGCATTCATATTATTTATGTGATAAATTCAATATAAGACCTCAAAAGAAAGGTGTAAATTATGTACTTCCAAAATATTAACATGTTAGAGTTGAAATACAAGTTCACAGGATTTTCACCTAAAATGAGATAATGTATAAAATTTTAATATGATAACTACTAGTCAGCATAGCTGGTCAACAATATTTCAAATTCTACATTTTTTTTATGAAAAAGGGCATTTTTCATGAAAATATTTGTGAAAATATTCTCATTTTTCCGCTAAGTCTATTGGCCACATGAATTCACAATTTCTGAGATACCCGCCCTCCCAAATATAAAGTCTAGACAGCAATAAAGGCTCTCAACAAGTATCTTACATGGACTGCTTGCTTATTTGCCCCTTTTAATATAACAATGTTAATGTCAAAGGAGATCAAAAATGCCTACAAACATGTAATGAATGTTCAGTAACTGGCAAAGCACCTGTTAATATAACTGCTCTTTGAGTGGTTTCTTCTAACATGGCAAGGAATGGTTTTTGAATTCGCTTTATTTTTAAGCAAAAAAAAGCCACCATTTTCCCCTTTTCTCTCTCTTTTAAATAAAAAGGGGGTACAACTGTAGTTCCTATATTTGTCCACAGGAAAAAAGGATGGGTTAATCCAGCCCTGAATTTGTAACACATTTATATTTAGAATTTCTAAGGCTATAAAATTTTCATATTCCTCTAAATGACTCCCAGAAGTGTTCACCATAATTAATATTGCTCCAACGAGCACCCAAAAGAATGAATAATCATCTTAATACTAATTGAAGAGCATTGCCCATTTATTACAGGATTCAGTACTTTAGGAGAGAGACTTTGCTTTAAACAGACAGTATTAGTGGATTTCTTCTTGTGTTAGGTAAAGTACATCTCAGAGGTTTGGAATTCTTTAGTTCATTAGCTGGCCCTGAATCATAAAGAGTGGGTAATTTTGATCACTGCATTTCAAGGTTGTCTTGTTTTCTCCCCTTTGCACAGACCTTACCTCACATCAGTGTTTTTAAGATGCCCCTTGTTATTGGTATTAAAGCACATACCTGTTGGTTGAAAAGAAAGAGAAAAAGCAAATGAATGAGGAAAGGGAAGAGAAAGAAAGGGAAATTAAAAAGGAAAGAGAGGGAGGATAAATTGACTAAGTTCAGGATGTTTTCATATTTTCAGAGTTTTCATCCTCCCCTTCCTGAGGAGTGAACTGACTCACGCTGTTAAAGTCCTTGGCAATATGGATGGGAAAAAATGTTACCTTTCTCGCTATTGTCTGCATGCCAAAGGCTGCTCCTCAAAAGGCATTTGTGAAAATCTCACTGAGGTGGGATTTTATCACCAGAGTCAACAACAACAAAATGACATAGCTCTTCACGGCCAAATGATATCTGGCTGGGGTAGTATTAGCGGAAAGCAGAGTTCCATGGAGTATTTTTGTTGTGCTAGATTAAAGAAAATTCCCTCATTTCAGGTAGAACCCCATATTTCCCCTAGGCCAAAAGATGCCACTAGTACAATTTTGTCTCAAGAAAGAACATAATGAAACAATCAATCAAATCTTTTAAGTTTTAAAAATTGTAATGAACATTAGCACAATCATTTGTTATAATACAAAAGGACATATAAAAACCCAGCAGTTCTGGTGGATAATAGAATGATATTTTCAATTTACCAGGGTTACAGAGAACTGGCACCCTCTGTCTTACCTAGCATCAGCACTTCAGGAGAGCTGAAATGTCCTACAGTTTATAGAAATGCTTGTTTGCTGAAAGTGAACAGGACTGATTCCACTCCCACTGACACCAGCATAAATCAAAGGTAACTCCACTGAAGTCAGTGGGTCTGATTGTGAAGTGCACCATGCGTAGTCGTTTACACCAATGCAAAGTGAGGGTGACACACTACTAGTCTGACATGGTAGCATTTTTACATGGGGCAATGGAGAGCCAGGCCCAGTGGAGGTACACTGGTGTAAAACTAGTGTGAAATCAAAACCAGGCCCAATATATAGCCCATGAAGGACACTGGATTAGCAGCAATGGAAATTTAAACCCTCTTTACCCACAACATGGGTAGTAGTTGTGCGGGCTTCTTTATCCTACCTCCACAAAACATTTCATTCTCTTTCTACAAGGGAGAGAGGAAGCTTAAGAGTCCATGCCCATGCAAATCTTTGGCCTTTCTGATCAGAATACAAACAAGGGTGACAATTGAGCTGATGCTTTTGTAGTGTGAACAGCTGGCCTCTAAGAACTGAATCAGGAGAATTATTTGTGCACCTTTGCAAAATCAGTTATCAGGTGGTAATGAAGGACTTTCGTTTGCCAGCACCTTTATTCATCTCTGAACCAGTGTTCTCTAGAGGTCATAACAAGCTCCATATGTCAGTAACAATTCCCTGAGCTATGCCATCCCCTTAGATACCAGAGGTCAATTCTCTGCAGGTGTAAGATGGGAGATCTCCATCGAGTTTGATGGCCTTACACTGACATGACACTAAGGTAACAAACAAATAAGGCCCACGTTGCATATACAGAAATTAGGACAGTTTGGACAAGCAATTCACACACATAACAAGATACATATGTGCATTAAGGAAGGCAAGGATGCATGCATTTTAGAGGTACAATGGCAAGTCTAGATTTTAGGCCACAATTCATGATTCTGGAGCCTCTTTGCTAGTTCTGCTGCCTTTCTCACTGTTAAATTAATTTAATGTATTTTGTCACACAGAAAATCCACTCATCTATTTCCACATTCAAAAACACAGCCTCCACACAAGACTCATGTAAGGGTGAGTGATGCCACCACCAAATTTAGCAATCAGGCAGCCCTCTGCCGTACATCACACAGTCTGCTCAGCATTACAGCCCCCAGCATCCATTCACCCACCAACCCTGGGCATGCAACAGCAAGCACAACTGGAATGAAAACAGTTCAGCAGGACCCAGTACCAAGGAAGGAGGTTGAAAGCCAGAAACGTGCATGTTGAGTTGGCATTTGCATTCAGTGAAAAAGCAAAGGACTATTTTCCAGAATGATTTGGGAAATGTAGATGCTCAATCTGGTGTGATACTTTGCTCAGCATGGAACAATTAGCTAAACCACTTGGGTGGGTTGTTATTTTGTTATTGTTGTTTTCCTTCTTCGCTCTTCCTTCTTTGGAAAATTAGCACTTGAATGGGGAAGTCTAGCAGGATTGGTGAAGCTCTGCAGGCAAAAACAAGCATGAAGGTTTACTACACTAATCTGTGTCTAGAAAGGGAAAGGTGAAACAGTGGGCATTGGTATGCAATAGACATTTAATACAAAATTGCAAAGATCTACTGTCTCCAAGCACTAGTTTGCTCTTGAAACAACAGTTGGATGGCTAGTTTAAACATGACTTCAACTTTCATTGAAACCTATTCACAATTATGACCACATGACTGCATCGTTTCAAACTTTTTGCTTTAGCGTAGAATAGCAGACAGCAGAGAAAAAAGTTTGTGGGTTGGGAAACTGGTGATTATTATAAAGGAGACAGCAAATTAGAATGTCGGCACCAGCTGATGGGTTACAATGTGAAATCACAATACAAAGCCAAGCTGCCAAATCTTAACATTAAGCAAAGGGCGAGAGAGCAATTTCCACCTCTGCCTTAAACCAAGAAAAGCACAGGGTACGATTTGACCTGGCATTGATTCCCCTGGTGTACCATGGATAAATGGACAGCATCCCACAGCCTCTGCTGAAAGAGCTAGCGGTGTTGTAGCAGCCCCACTGCCGTGTGTGAATAAAAGCTGAGGTACCTGCATAATGGCAAAAGGGCTGGAAAACACCCAAAGATTGGAAATCACAGACAGAAAGGAACAATTTATGCATTCTGCTTTCAGTCTAAATACAGGTTTCTGTCATGATGGGTACAATTTTTATTGATTTAAGATGTACATGTACAAAGGGGATGGTCCCTAGGAAATGAATGGCTGGTAAATCAAGAACAAATAAAGGTGGCACTCCATACAGGCAGCACTGTAGAGTTAAATACTGCAAGTGGATTTTCAAATGGATTAGATCATTTTAGGACCAATCTGCAGTCATGCACACTATAATAAAGGCAATCGAACCTCATGCTTCAGGAAGAAAACTGTCAGCATAGTATCCAAGCCCCTTGGCACAAGCATCAAGAAGTACCATCAGCCTGCGCACCAGATGACTGGCAGATAGCTAATGTAATGCTGATTTTTTTAAATGGCTCCAGAGGAGATCCTGGCAATTATAGGCCAGTAACCCTACCCTTAGTACCAGGCAAACTGGTTGACACTATAGCCAGGGAATCTTTAAAGCAAATATTAGTACCTGATCCAAGACTACAAGTCTATTCTACTGGCTGCACCTGCTGAAATACAGCAAACAGTGATTTATTATGTATAGAATTATTATAGAAATGTATACCACATATTTCTCTTGTGGCTTGGGGAGAAGACGAATCTGCCACATCAACTACATTAAAATGACGGTTTTCCCATGGACATTGTAGCACAAACAATTAAAAACAATGTCTGCTGTTCATAAGGTAAGTCTGTGAAGCAGCTGGATAAACAGCACTGGTAGCCCACTGCATGAGTTACTACCTTTGTACTAGTCCATTGTGACAATTACCTGACGTGCCAATGGCTAGCTTTCCAATAATCACCATCCATCCCTTTTCTCATGCCTTACTTTATCCTCTTTATAGTGAGCTCCATTACAATATTTTCAAATCCCTGTTGTACATTAGAAATCAAACTGCCAGAACACCTCATGCGGCACTAGCAAATTACAGCCAAACACAACTGCTCAACACTTTGCTTGTATTTTGCTCAGTCTGGGCCTGATCCAAATCCTGTTGAAGTGAGCAGGAAGATTCCTATTGACTTTAATGGGCTTTGAATCATCCCCTTTCTCCCTTCCCTTTTCTGCCTTTTACCTGTTAGGATTGTAAGCATTTCAGGGCAGGGAATTTACCTTCTTGTATGTCTATAAGGTACCATACATACTGGTGGTGCTCTATAAAAAAGAAATGCCAAAACTACAGGTCCAACAGGTGCTTGCAGAAATTTCATGGGTTCAGCTCAACTTTGACAATTTGACCCTAATAGCCCCTGAATATGGATTATGTATTTTAAGTTACAGATCCAAATACACACGAGTGTTTATATCAAATAGCAAATGAAGGTATCTTACAGGAATCAAAATAATCTAGCAGACAGTGTTATATCATGTTGTAGGAGACAGAATTCAGGAGAGACTGTGCTATTCATGCTCACGGGGTAGTAAGTGTCATCCAAGAAAGCTCTCCTTGTTAAGTACACCACAATGAGTAACATTATTAAAGGAAGCAACAGAGGGTCCTGTGGCACCTTTAAGACTAACAGAAGTATTGGGAGCATAAGCTTTCGTGGGTAAGAACCTCACTTCTTCAGATGCAAGGAGTGAGGTTCTTACCCACGAAAGCTTATGCTCCCAATACTTCTGTTAGTCTTAAAGGTGCCACAGGACCCTCTGTTGCTTTTTACAGATTCAGACTAACACGGCTACCCCTCTGATTATTAAAGGAACAAAGATTTGAGTGCCACATCTGTGGGATAGCATGAGGCAGAAGATAAAAATGCCTTACTCAGATCAAACTGCTATCTTGAATCCCTCCCTAAAGGCAGTGAGGTCTTGCTTGGAGAGGATGATGACCTTGTGACTAAAATAAAGATCTGAAAACAAGGAACACGGGTTCTAGCTGTCACCAAGTTATTCTCTGTATAGATAAGTCACTTAGACCAAAATTGGATGCCCAAATTTAGACAATTAAACCTAATGTAGGCACCATATTTAGGCATCTAAATAGGTGACTTAACTTTCAGTGGTGCTGAACGTCTGCAGCTCTCATGATTCCAGCAGAAGATCCATGTTTGGAGAGATGAAAACAAATGGACCTAAGGAAACATAAAACTTAATGGCTTCATTTCACTGTCAGTGCTTCCTAAAATGGCTACAATTGCACATTTAAACTAACTAGAAATCATCTTTGTTCATTTCGTTTTACTGTGTTTGCATAAAAAGTGGGCACACCGCCATTCATGAGCATCACACTTCAGCAAGCAACCATAAGCTCGATCAGGGAGAGCGAGAGAGAGTCTTAATAGTTTTCCAGCCACTTACAAAAGACAGAAGGGAGTTGGTTTCATGTACAGGTATGCTGCAACACTACTCTAGAGAAAGTTAACCATCAAACTGAACTATTTCAAAAGGTGAATCTAGAAAAGAGCTGGATTCTGAATTGCAAAAAACAACCACCACGCAAGCAAATGTAGCATTGTTCTTATCTGACCTTGTTAGGATAGAAATAAACTGCCAATAAGAATTTAACATTATCTGTGCATATGTATTTAAATAGCTGGATCTCTATTGTACATCACTTTGTTTTAAGATGAAGGTGAATTTCAAAGCATAGAGAAACTTAATTTATGAGTTGCTACACTTTACGGTTGGTAACTCAGGCAGTAACTGCAGCTGATAGGTTTATCTGCACATCCAGTTAATGAAACTTCTATTTTACCAATCGCAACGAGAGATCAAAGGAACTATAAAGAGAAATTAAAAAGTTTAAAATGTCATAACTCAGCCAGACTGTTAACAGTCTAAAGAGAACTGTTAAAGTTCATTACCTTACAAATGTCTCTTTATTATTAAAGGAAGAAGGCAGATTTCTCAATACAGTACTTTCTTCTCAGCTTTCTTTAGCACCATTATTTCTCTCTTTTCCTCCTACATGTACAGAAGCCAAACTTTTATCAGTGAATTCAGGGTCACTTGGAGACTTGTCATTGACTTAATGAGAACAGGGTGAGGTTGTTTAACACTGTTCAACTATACAAAAACATTTGTCTCGTAAGTCAATTTTTTGCTTTCAAAAGATCAGATTTGATTCAATTCATATAAATCCATTTTACCTAAACTCGGTATCCTTTAATTTAACACCATGCATGTCAATAGACTGCCACTAACTCTAGCTTCTTTTCTCTCCTGCATCCATGACATAAAGAAGTGTCAAAATTGATATACATTCAAGACTAGGAAAATGAATTATTTCTAGTACAACACTCCAAAGAAATATGATGCTATAGCTTCAAGTGATGTTATCCTTCTTTTCTTATATCTGCAGAATATTGTGTATCTTATTTTCTTAACAAATGATTTTCTCATTCATGTCAAACAGAAAATGTTAGCTTATTTACTATGGCTATTATAGAAAAAAAGCTAGCATGCTTCAACACACAGACTTTGCCAAATACCCTATTATTGCTCTACAAACGTTAAATAGAGTCCATAATTTAAGCATTAAATAAGATGGTGGATTTGTAATGTCATTTTTTTTAAATCATACAACAAGCCATCTAGTGTATTATATGTAGCACTGCCCTGCATAGAATGTCAGATTTGATTAGGGTTTCAGTTCAGGCTCACAATGCGCATATGTATACAGAGTTCCAGGTGTGCGTCTACAGCCTTCCTGAAGCCCCTGCTACCATATCTTCACTGCTATTTTTAGCTATGCTAGCTAGATTAAAGCTAGCAAAGGTATGCCACACACAAGCTGCACCACACCTTCAATTGCAGTGTAGACATATCCTTAGTATGCATAATTATGTTGCTTCCCTAGTGACTTGCCTACAGCATATCTAAACCATAATACTGCCAGCAATAGACATTTTCCTTTAGCTTATATGGTAACGGCTTGTGTTTTGGGAGCAGAAGGCTCTTAGTTCAGTTCCTACCAATGACCAAGTCATTTATTTAGCGATGTAGATAAAGACCACAGAGTCTGCGTAACTGTAGAATCATTACAACCTGAATTCTAAATCAGACTATTGAAATTTTCCCTAGCTGGAATGAGAATTTTAAAAAATTGTGCTGACTTTGTTTTTTCTTCTAACATAGAACCTACTTCAATGCCCAATGATGTCAAGGGCTTCATTGACTTCATATATCACTGTTTTAAAGCCCATTGAACTCCCATTGATTCAAAGGGAAATATTTTATATTGTTTCATAAGCTAAAGAATATAACTAGAACAGCAATTCATGCTGTAATCCATACAACATACATTAGTGTTATTTATTCTCTCTATAGCCCAAAAATATTTGCATGGCTCTTTCAGAAATAAAAAAAAAACAAAAAACCCACAATCCTTGCCATGAAGTTTTAATAATAAAACTAAACTTGACACTTTTCTACTGATGTCAGTGGTCCAAGTCCCAACCTTCAATCTGCATATTAACAACAACAACAACTGAAGTTTGATGTTCATATTGGGATTTTAACAAGACAATTAAGTGCAGATATTTTTAATAACTTTGAGCTCAGTCTTTTATTTCCTGCAAATCCAAAACTCCTATTGCCATTCATGGGAAACTTGTGTGCCTGAGGAATCTACATAACTTTGGTTCCAGTAGCACACTCCTGATTCTGATACGGGATGTTTGTGTGTTAGCAAGGTTTGCACCCCTTATGAGAAATGTTTTAATATGCGGATGGTCTAACAAAGTCTGGGAGTGGTTTAAAAGGGGGCCTGATCCAAAGCCCACCATTGACTTCACTGGTCTTTGGATGAGGCCCACGGTCAACTCCTTGCTTCCTTGGGCAAGCTCCCTGCTGTTTCAGGGAGGGTTTTGCCTGTGTAAGGGCCTCAGTGTTTGGTTTTAATAGAAAGAAAGCCAACTGCTTCCAACCTGGACTCAGCAAGGTGAAGAGACAGTGGCCATTGCATTGGACCCGTTGTGGTTTGCAGCTGAGAGGCAGAGCAGAAGGAGAGTTAGCACAGCTGCACACGGTGCAATGATCCAAACATGGCTGAAAGCATAAATAATCTATTTTAAACATTTGTATGAAAAAATATGTTTACCGTGCATTGGTTTTCAAGTGCTGTCATTGTGCAAGGAGTAACATGTGCAGAGTTAAACATGCATCACGGCATTTGTGGAGCAGGTGCAAGGGTAGCTTGATACATTTTGTTTTGCTTTGCAGCCAATGAGAGCGAGAGAGAGAGAGAGAGCTGTTCATAGGGAAACGAGCTCTTCTTTATTGCAGTATTTTTTAATTTTAACGTACCATCAGTATCATTAATGCTCTTTCCGCTGCTCAGTCCAGACTGGTTTTGCTCCTGAGTTTCTCTATGTTTACTTCACCCTAAAAGGCTGATGAATCCATAAGCAGTGAGAGCTGCTCCATTTTTCATTTTCTCTTTTCTCAAAACTAGTAAAGTAAAACTGAAATGAATTAAAAGGCCCAGTTCTATTAAAGCAAGCACAGGAAGATACATAGCCTCCTGGAAATTAATTTCACTAACATTTTTACTTAGGAACAGAATATAGAGCCCTTGCTCAGCCTGGCAAGCATTTACTCATGAGAGTAAACTTACTGAAACCAGATGGACTTCTTGCATGCTAACCAATGTAGCTTAGGGCTTTACAATCTGGCTGTTGAACTGTAAACTCTTTGGGACAGAGACTCACTCTTAGTAAGAGTTTTACGACACTTAGCACAATGGGCCCTATCAATTGGAACTTAGGCACGACTGGAATATTAATCATCATTGTCATTATTACAGTATAGTATTATAGCAGAAATGCAAAAAATGAAAATTATTTTAAATCCTTACACAAGTAAATTGGTATTATATAATTCACAGGCTTAGAACTACCAACCCATTGACCTGTACTTAGCATAACTGATGGAAAATGGCAGCAGGATAGAATCAAGAGTGAATTCCTGCTGTTTTTACTCAGCCCTGATCTACACTAGAAAATTAGGTCAGTTTAACCAGGTTGATCAGGGATGTGAAAAATCCACACCCCCAAGTGGCGTAGTGAAAGCTGACCTCAGTCCCCACATAGTGCTCGATTGATGGAAGACTTCGGTCAACTTAACTACTGCCTCTCGGGGAGGTAGATTACCTACATCTATGGGAGAATCCCTCGCATCGAGTGTTTACACTGAAGCATTACGGCGGTGCAACTGTGCTGCGGTAGCATTTTTACTGCAGTCAAGCCCTCAGGCAGTCATCCAAGTTGGCTTCACGAGGAAGTTTGAATAAAGACTGAGAAAATTGAAGTCAAACACATACACAGGTGCTTTACATGCATGCATAGTGAGTAAGGTCACCAAAGACAATGGTACAACTCACCTATTTAATGTGAAGCATGTCTTTGCGAGATCAGCTCCTAAAAATAGTAGAACGATCATCCTGCACGTTCAACATTTCAAAACACACTCACTTAAAACTGAAAAGCTGAAAGTCTGCTTCTTCTTGGTCTCCTTAGTTAAAATTGTGTTTATTTATTTAGAGCAAGTAATTAACAGAGCTGTAAGATCACAGATAAGACTGCCTGGGTAGAATTTCAGCTTCAGCACACACATGCACACACTCACATGCACAGAATTCATCAAAGCAAGAGTTTTAAAAGCCTGGTGCACTGAAGACAGAAAATATTAAACTTTTCAAATCCTCATTTCCCTGCCCTTTTCCTCACCCCAGTCTTCTATCACTTTTTTCTTAAAAGACATTATGTGTTAGGAGAGCAAAGCAGCCTGGGGAGGTGATATTTTACCATCGTCTGTGCTATTAATGCAGTTAAAAAAATCCTCAGACTGGAAAAATCAGACAGATGCATCTTCCAGGTTCACATGTGCCAACTCCATCTGTTAAATCATTAAAACACAGTCTTGGCAGAGTCTAGAGAAAAACACATTTGTTTTCACTATAAAGAGGAAGAGTAAACTTTCTTTCTGTTCTTATAAGCTTTATTTCCAATTACTTTAATGTGAAAACCTCCCTGAATGGGTAACATTTAACATGCTACTGAGAAGTGATGGAGGCTTTCATTAAATTATATATATATATATTAAATTACATGTTATATAACTCAGATGGATTAACAACTATTTAATAGTAATAAGATCTATTATACCAAAACTTACAACTGCATTATGATGCTCCATCATTTGCCTTTTTCGAACATATATCTTTATACAGCATATAGTATGACAGGTTCTCAAACAATCCTGGGAAGAAAATAGACTAGCTCGGGTTATGTTTAAAGGGGAAATTTACATAAGGAATAGCAAATCAGACTGAAATATGAAAGGTAGGTAATCTTGGGGGCAATAATTGATGCCAGTAACCTTTGCTACATTTGGAATTGCTCCTTTTATAAAGAGCTGGTTAAAAGAATCCATTACTTAAACACAGGATATAAAAAAAAGAAGCAAAATGATAATCTAAATCCAATAACAGGAGCTTACATTTGCCAGAAATTGTTAGTAAAATTATTTGTGCAGGCATCATACAATAATAGTCCATTAAGATAATTCTTCGCTATAGCAACACCACATATGGAACATGCGTCTAACTACTGACATGTCTAGGATAATTGGATTTCATACATTTGGCAGCGTAAATATTTTAAGTCCCATGACCCTCCACAGCTACAGTAAAAGCCACATTGCAGGGGAATGCATTTTCTTCCTTTTTGTATTCCACTGGGGAAGTGAATTTTATTCTCTGGGCCTGGCCTCATCTTAAGAGCCCCCGAGGCTCTAATATCAAGACTATTGTTGCAATGACAACCATCTTTTACAGTACATCATAGTGCAGGATGCCACAGACTGGTCTATGCTTTTCAACAGCATTCGGGTTCTTGAAGCTGTGGCGGCAGGTGAGGGCAATTCAGCACCTTGCAGGATGGAACCACAAAGCTGTATTTATTGCGAAGCGCATGACATTTCAATAATAATAATATGCACATAACTTGCCACTCCAAACGCAGTTTCCCAAACACTTCAATTTAAACACATTGGATTAGATAAAACAATTATATTAAGTACAAAGAGATAGGTTTTAAGTGAGTACAAGTAATGAGGCATAAAAGTCAGAAATGGTTACGAGAAAAATAAAGATAAAATACAACTAGTGCCTAACTTAACTATGTTAAACTCAAAGCAAAATTTTCTCACCACATGCTTTCAGCAGTCTCACTGACCAAACTTTATAGGTTAGGACCCCAGTTGAGTGGCTGCTTTCTTTGTCCTTTCTGATGCAGTGAATCAATGGCAGAGAGAGAGAGAGAGAGAGGAGGGGTGCCTTGGGGAGTTTGTCCCTCCTTTTTATAGCGTCAGTCCCCCTTTTGGAAAACATTTCCAGTTGGCATTCAAGAGACAAAGGGGATGTTCTCTGCTGCTTTTTCCTGCTGGAGGTTCTTTTGTTTCCCTTCCTGCATGATGACTCTGTTTACTGTTTAAATGCAAATTAAACAGAGCATACATTCCGTTGTTTGAGACACACCTATTTGCCAACCTCAGTTTGGAACGTATGTTAATAACACCATACAGTGGAGACTTATTAGTTCACATACAAAGTTGCCACACACATTTTATTAGGACAATAATGACCAGCAAATTATGAGTTTTCAAGTGATACCTCACAAAGCATATTTTGTACAAAGATTATTACAATAGTGTGTAAGGTGTTGACACAGACGTGTATTCTATCATAAGAGGTCAACTCCACTATTAAGCCCCAGCAGATTCACAAATCTAAGGACATCTCAGACCTCTAACATTTTCATGAATACCAGTGACTAACAACACAGCAAAGGGATTAGATGCAGAGATGTATACATGACTACCTCATTCTAGATTTGACTCCACTGAGCTCAACACATGGGAGCTTATCTAAGTTTCTAAGGAAAAATTCTATTCTATTCTATTCAGCTTTACGGTGGGATAGCAGAGAAGAATATGGCCAATAGTCTGATATTATAAGCGTTAATAAGAAATGATGTGCAGAATGATCCCAGAAACAACTGAGCTTTCCCTCCAGTTGCAATGTATCAATTTTATCTATATACTAGGGGACTGTATAGGAGGAGCAAAAAGCAACCTTCTCTTCAACCTTAGGGAAACTTTAGCCCTTTTCTGTTCGATCTTATACAGGAATATTTATGCTTCCAATTGTTTGTTGGTTCACTTTCCTCTCATTTACAGTTTGCTCTCATCTGTATTCCTATAGGGTGCAGATTAATCATGTTTTGCTGCTACTTTTGAACTTGGTTTCTCAGGGGGCAATCTCATGTTAGAAAATGAGACCATGATTCTAATTGGTGTGCAGTTTTGCACCTCCTATGAATTTTTTATTTTTCTTTCCTATACCTTTCTTTACTTTGCAACAAAGGCGTAACGAGTGGGGTACCGCAGGGGTCTGTTTTGGGACCGGCTCTGTTCAATATCTTCATCAACGACTTAGATATTGGCATAGAAAGTACGCTTATTAAGTTTGCGGATGATACCAAACTGGGAGGGATTGCAACTACTTTGGAGGACAGGGTCATAATTCAAAATGATCTGGACAAATTGGAGAAATGGTCTGAGTTAAACAGGATGAAGTTTAACAAAGACAAATGCAAAGTGCTCCACTTAGGAAGGAAAAATCAATTTCACACATACAGAATGGGAAAAGACTGTCTAGGAAGGAGTACGGCAGAAAGGGATCTAGGGGTTATAGTGGACCACAAGCTAAATATGAGTCAACAGTGTGATGCTGTTGCAAAAAAAGCAAACATGATTCTGGGGTGCATTAACAGGTGTGTTGTGAGCAAGACACGAGAAGTCATTCTTCCGCTCTACTCTGCTCTGGTTAGGCCTCAGCTGGAGTATTGTGTCCAGTTCTGGGCGCCGCATTTTAAAAAAGATGTGGAGAAATTGGAAAGGGTCCAAAGAAGAGCAACAAGAATGATTAAAGGTCTTGAGAACATGACCTATGAAGGAAGGCTGAAAGAACTGGGTTTGTTTAGTTTGGAAAAGAGAAGACTGAGAGGGGACATGATAGCAGTTTTCAGGTATCTAAAAGGGTGTCATAAGGAGGAGGGAGAGAACTTGTTCACCTTAGCCTCTAAGGATAGAACCAGAAACAATGGGTTTAAACTGCAGCAAGGGAGGTCTAGGTTGGACATTAGGAAAAAGTTCCTAACTGTCAGGGTGGTTAAACACTGGAACAAATTGCCTAGGGAGGTTGTGGAATCTCCGTCTCTGGAGATATTTAAGAGTAGGTTAGATAAATGTCTATTAGGGATGGTCTAGGCAGTATTTGGTCCTGCCATGCGGGCAGGGGACTGGACTCGATGACCTCTCGAGGTCCCTTCCAGTCCTATAATCTATGAAATTAAAGCCACCTTCTCTCTTGCCTTAAAAAGAAAGCACTTCATTAGGGAACTTGTTTCTAAGAATGTTGGGAGATTTTTTTTAATACTCAAGAGCACTCAGGAGAGCAGGAAATGTGTGATATTCTCAGGCTGTGCTTATCTTTCCCAGTATTCATTAACAAATGCACAGAGATACTCGAGCATTATGTATCCTGTTTTCTCTGTGGGGGACCTTTAAGAATACCAAAAAAAGTAAAAATATATCCACTGAAAGGGGGATTTACAATAGACTGTAAAATGCATCCAAACACAAAACTAATGAAGTTACTAAAAATTAAGCCAATAAACCCCTTTTGAAATTGTAAATTCCATGTTTTTTTAAAAAAAAAAACCACCACCACCCAATTCAGTTATGATATTGAGGATCCTGTATCTTACCATTTGTGATTGTATCAAAAGTTTATTTATCTAAAATGCTTCATCTTACCCAAGTTAATACAAATAATTTTTGGAAAGCAACTAAAAACTGCCCCATTTTTTGGTAGGCTCTCTCTGAAACAAGTGTTTTCAGATGGGATTAGAAATAGTTACTATGCCTCCATGAGCTGCAGGTATATTGTTCATTCTTGTCTAACGTTCAGATCTACAAATCTTGCCAATGACATGCTTAAAAATTCATGTAAACAAAAAAAACAAAACAGAGCCTGACCAATAATGTCAAAGCTCCTAAGCTCTATAATTTAGTGTGCATGAAGCTTGTGATGTATATCCTAGAGGTCATTAATGCACACTTAAAACAACCTCAGATGACAGTGGCAAATTATTGTACTCTTTGCTCTTTAAAAATGCATAAGAATATTTTATATTTGAGTATCTAGAACAAATTTCTTTAAATATTTAAATACATGTCAAAATATTACTTTTACAAGTTCAACTACTAAAAATTTTATCACAAGCTTGAAAAATTTAGTGGTAGGATTATACGAGTCATCTTTACATTTGAGTAGGATTCTGACCCATGTTAATATTAAATAAAATTTATTCTGTTTAGACTGACATTTACATTTGGACAATTTCATCTGAGCCACCTTTGTGCATGTTCTTACACTTTTTTTCACCTGTTTCATTCTTATATGGTAGAGTTAACAGTTGTTTCCTCTTAGCAGTCTCAACAGCAAGGAACAGCCATTTCTTATGAAAATATCTGCTTCAGTACATTCAGTGATTTGAATGCAAGTCACCTCTTCGTCCTGATCTAACCATGAAAATCACAGTGGCTTATCAAAAAACTGAGGTGCATAGACAAAACCATAGAATGCAAATGAAGCAAAATGCACTTTGAATCCATTCACCGCTAAGGAAGGCCTTCTGCTAGCACTGCACCAAGACAGTAAAGGAACCCTTTCTTCTTCCACCATCACAACTGCAACCATCAGTTAGAAGTGCTACATTCCTCTTAGAGAGCAGCTAATAATCCCAGATTGTGTAATAAAACTCAAGCTTGGACCACTGTGAAGAGCATTCATCCTGCTTTGCAGAAAAGATCAACAAGATGAACTCATCAAGGCAGAAAACTCAAAACCTGACCCGCTGACATTAACCATCCCATTGTTGCCTATTGAGGTTGGCTCTGTCAACACGTGATGAAAGCACAAGAAGTCCTGAGAAATATCCTAGCCACTAAATGTGAAGCAAACCAGTGGCCCCCACTGGCTGGAGAAAGCCAGCAAAGAAAACTGTGCCCACTGCTTTGAAATTAATCAAAACTTCCTTCCAAGTGAATCGGCCAACATCCTTGGAAAGCATAATAGTCTGTCCTGTCCTCAGAAGGTCAAAATCCTATACAGAAATCCTCTCCAACCTCCAATTTCCAGGCAAAATTATTCAGAACATTCAAAAAGTAGTGACAGCCAAGTTCCGACAATGTGTGACATCTACTGACATCTGGATGCTTTACTACCAAGCTTCAGGCTGGGATGTGTCGTGGAGACAGCCTTAGTAGCACTAATGGATGACCTCCTTATTGAAATGGATAGAGGACTCAGGTTAATGCTCATATTTCTTGACCTATCTGAAGCTTTTAACACAGTTGCCCATGAGGTTTTGCTGACCCTGCTTGCTCATCATAGCTGGAGTAGATGACACAGAACTACAATGTTTGAAATCTTGATTACTCTCAACAATACACAGAGAATGGTTGTGGGCAACTGCTCATCTTTCCCAAAAGTGGTAGTTTGAAACAGGAGAGGGAACTTCACCACACAACCAAGGAGGAGGGGGAGCTCTCCCTCTGCTTTTAGCAAAGACAGGTAAAATGTGCCCTCCCACCCCCAGGCCCTTTTATTTTTACCCCTGCTACCTCCTCCCTCCCCCCCACAGAATTCAACACGGATTTATCCTGTCCCCACCAATCTTTTCACTATCTATATTAAATCACTTGTAGAGATGGTGAAGCATTATGGTCTCCACAGTCAACAATTCATTAACAATCGTCTGTGTGCCTATATACACAGAGCCCTAGGAGAGCTTCCCAGAATCAGGGAAGGGTAAAGACCAGAATACTCCATGAAGTCCACCATGGACCCCACATAATGCTGTTCTAATTTACCTGTGCAGCACTTAGTCGCGGAGGCTCATTTGTGGATCTATCCCTAAGTGCCTCTTTTGCAATGCCTCAGTCCCTTTGTTGATCTAACCTTTTGTTACTGCAGTGATGGGCACTACAGTAAGCCCTAAAACACATTAGACGGGTAAGATAAAGCCTCTCCACTGGAGCCAACCCCACATCAACATGTGTGTCATCTAAAGTGAAACAACAAGAGTTCTACCAATATTAAGATTCCAGAAACGGGGATATCTTGGTCCAGTCTCAGAAGACTAAATTCTGTCCTGTACTACCTTTGTAACACCATTGACTTCAACCTCATTCTCCAACCCTGCTGACAGAGACAATACAGTTGCATCGATATAATATAATGGAAGCTATTTAGAAACTAATGTGTAAGAGAGCAAGCAGAGTAGGATGTCTCACCAATCTATCATAATTCTTTGAGGGTGGCAACAAGCATGTGTACAACGGTTATCCAGTCGATATAGTTTACTTGGACTTTCAGAAAGCCTTTGACAAGGTCCCTCACCAAAGGCTCTTAAGCAAACTAAGCAGTCATGGAAAGTCCTCCCCTGGATAAGTAACTGGTTAAAAGATAAGAAAGGGTAGGAATAAGTGATAAGTTGTCATAGTGGAGAGTAGTAAATAGCGGGTCCCTCAAGGATCTTTACTGGGACCTGTGCTGTTCAACATATTGATAAATGATCTGGAAAAGGGAGGGAACAGTGAGGTGGCAAAATTTTCAGACAACACAAAATTACTCAAGATAGTGAAGTCCAAAGCTGCCTGAAAATTACAAAGGGATCTCATTAAACTAAATGGGCAAGAAAATAGCAGATGAAATTCAATGTTGATAAGCGCAAAGTAATCCACATCGTAAAAAATAATCCCAGCTATACATACAAAATGACTGGGTCTAAATTAGCTGTTACGACTCAAGAAACAGATATTGGAGTCATTGTGGAGAGTTCTCTGAAAACATCTGCTCAATGTGCAGCAGAAGTCAAAAAAGCTAACAGAATGTTAGGAACCATTAAGAAAGGGATATATAATAAAACAGATAATATCATAATGCCACTATATAAATTCATAGTACACGCACACCTGGTATACTGTGTAGTTCTGGTCACTCTCTGTCTCCAGAAAAATATATTAGAATTGGAAAAGATGCAGAGAGGGGCAACAAAAATGACTGGAGTATGAAACAGCTTCCATATGAAGAGAGATTTAAAACAGTGGTTCTCAAACTAGGGCTGCCGCTTGTTCAGGGAAAGCCCCTGGCGGGCCGGGCCGGTTTGTTTACCTGCCACGTCCACAGGTTCAGCCGATCGCAGCTCCCGCTGGTAGTGGTTCGCCACTCCAGGCCAATGGGGGCTGCAGGAAGTGGCACAGGCCGCAGCGTGGGCCAAGAGATGTGCTGGCCATCCTTCCTGCAGCCCCCATTGGCCTGGAGCAGCGAACTGCGGCCAGTGGGAGCCGCGATTGGCCAAACCTGCGGATGCGGCAGGTAAACAAACCGGCCCAGCCCACCAGGGGCTTTCCCTGAACAAGTGGCAGCCCTAGTTTGAGAACCACTGATTTAAAAGGCAGGGGCTGTTTGTTTTAGAAAAGAGATGACATGGGGGTAATATGATAGAGGTCTATAAAATTATGAATGGAATGGAGAAAGTGAATAAGGAAGTGTTATTTACCCCTTCACATAACACAAGAATCAGAGGTTGCCCGATAAGAATAACAGACAGCATGTTTAAAATAAACAAAAGGAAGTACTTCTTCACACCACACAGAGTCAACCTGTAGAACTCATTGCCATGGGAAGCTGTGAAGGCCAAAAGTATGACTGCATTCAAAAAAGAATTAGATAAGTTTACGGAGGACAGAAGACAGGATACTGGGATAGATGGACCACTGGTCTGACCCACTATGGCCATTCTTATGTTCTGAGTGGAAAGAGAACATTGATACATCCCAGGACTCAGGACAGAACTGAAGTGTATTTGTTCATGTGTTCCAGAGGAAATAAATTTTAATTACTTGCAACAAAAAATTAGTAATTTAGAGTTTCATTTTTATCAAATATTTCTAATTTACTTGCTCAAAGTATGCCCAGTGAGATATAGCTAGACAGACAGGGCTGATGATAACTTCACCATGCTACAGGTGCCATTTGTGTGTAGGAAAATCTGAAGCTAATAACACGTTTCCTTAAATTAGAAGAAAATTAGATGCTGAAATCCATCACTGCCTATGATCATCCATAAGGGAAGCAAAACAGCACGAGACTAACAAAATGAAGATCACTTGTTTTTACGTTTACAGGAGACTCAGAAAAAGTTTCACATGCATATTACTTCAGAAACAAAGTGCTATTTATTCTTCCTAGCAATGATATTTTACATAGCATTCTGGGATCAAGATGTAATTTCAACAATAATATATTTTCTGACATCCTCCAAGGAAAAATTACCAGTTTCTTCCCTCTAAAAGGATTTAGATGGAATAACATCTGTGTTGAGATTATTGTGAATATGTTAAACTGACAGCAAGTCTCGAAGGGGCACTGCTCATTAAAGTTCTGTGCATAAAATTAAAACCTGAAATATATTTTTCAATCCATTTTGAATCATTTAAGCAATTCTCATGCAAAGAAACTATTGTGCTGCAATAATATATTTGAAGAGTGGAATATGAAAGCTATTAAAATGTCTTAGACTCTCTGACTAACACACACATACAAAAAAAAGGTAACTCTCTCCTGATTTGAAACTTGCACTGTATGAGACACAGAAAACTACTTTGAAATAACATTAAGAGTTTGATTTCAAACCATCTAATTCAACAAATTCATAGTTAAATCTTCTCACTTCATCCTTAATTCATGCTCTTATGCCTAGGTACTCTAGCATGTGTGAGCAATATTCTTATAAGTACTTGTGGCACCTTAGAGACTAACAAATTTATTAGAGCATAAGCTTTCGTGGACTACAGCCCACTTCTTCGGATGCATATATACGAAAGCTTATGCTCTAATAAATTTGTTAGTCTCTAAGGTGCCACAAGTACTCCTGTTCTTTTTGCAGATACAGACTAACACGGCTGCTACTCTGAAACCTATTCTTACAAGTGTTGCCTTTAGGCACCAACAAAAATAATCCTCACCAAGCACAGGCTGGAAGTTGGCTGCCCATGTTCTGTCTTCCTTCAAATCTCAGTGAAAGATCATTATGCAGGCTCTTTGCAACATGATTTGGGAACCGTGTTCAGGGATAGGGTTGAAGAGCAGGGCCGGCTCTGGCTTTTTGGCCACCCCAAGCAAAAAAAAAAAACAGGGCGGCCAGAACGGCAAAGCAAAAAAAAAAAAAAAAAAACTGCGGTGTGTCCAGAGCACGGGTGCAGGAGGACTGGCTGGGGGGGGAAGGGTGAGGGAGCGGGCGGGAGAGAGAGAGAAGGAGGCGTCCAGAGCTGCCACGCGGCCCCTCCCACTCCGCTGCCTCCTGCCACCTGCCGCGAGGGCTCTGCTCCGGTCGGCGGGGAGGGAAGGAAGAGGACTGCCCTGCAGGGCACTCTGGTTCTCTGCGTTGCCGCCCCCTACAGGGCGGCCAGAGCGGAACAAGAACAAAAAAATAATAATAATAAAAGCGGCCGTGCCACCCTAGGATTAGGCAGAATGCCGCCTCCAACAATCTGCCGCCCCAAGCACCAGCTTGCTCAGCTGGTGCCTGGAGCCAGCCCTGTTGAAGAGTCAAGGGCCATGCTTTCATGCAAAGCGCCACGTATGCAGAGTCCCCTATGCTGTTGGAAGAAATAATCTACACATGGATGTTCTGTCAACCAGATTATAGATATGCGTACCCCTCTGGGGGTAAGAGCCAAAATCTAGTATGCCTTTGTGACCTCTGAAGCATCCATGGAAATTGCAAAGTTATTTACAAATGTCCAAATTCAATTTAAAATTATTCCAGCTTCAGCAGCATGAAAGCCTGCAAAAGACTGCTGTTGTCAGTGTCATTTTATGGACAGAAAAAGAACAGTTAATCATTGAGAAAGTGAAGACAACATTGTTCAAAGCAATGGCATCATTACAGTCACATTAAGATGGTGACAGCTCCAAATGTTACCATAAACTCTAATGGTTCCATTAAGAGTTCCATCAAATGGTACCATAAACACCATTGGGACCATTGTTAAAATGGATATTCCGTGCTTTAATTAATGTATTCGTGACGTGACAGGTCTTAGCAGCTTATACTGGAGTGGAGCCACCAGTCTATAACATCAATAGAATTTTGTCTACTTCAAAGAAATCATAGTAATCATAACGAAGAACTGTACAATTTAAGGTACCTAAATTGAAACAGTAATGTTAAAACATTAGTGAAACAGGCTGAAGTCATGTGTACAGTTTCTTCTCTTAGGGTACTACACTGTTAACAACCCAAACAATATCACAACAACAGGCACAGAACTGCCAATGGTAAACACTCTGAAATGTGATTAAAATAATAATTAATAGAAACCTCCTGTAACTGGAAGGGACCTTGAAAGGTCATCAAGTCCAGCCCCCTGCCTTCACTAGCAGGACCAAATACTGATTTTACCCAAGACTCCTAAGTGGCCTCCTTAAGGATTGAACTCATAACCCTGGGTTTAGCAGGCCAATGCTCAAACCCCTGAGCTATCCCCTTAAATGTATAGTTAGGCACCTGAATAAGGTGCCTGATTTTCAGAAACACCCACAGCTCCTACAGACTTCAGTGGGAGCTGGGGATGTTCAACTTGTCTAAAAATCAAGCCGCTTTTTAGGTGCCTACATATACATTCAAGTGCCTAACTTTATAGTTTGAAATGGAGGCTTCAAAAAATTAAAAATGTCTGACCCCTGGACTGATGATATATAGAGCCAGAGAGAGAGAGAGAACTATTCTACATAAGTCCTACCTCTCTATATAAAACATACCGCCTATACACTAACAGATTTTTAGAATTACTATTGTGTGTTTCAAAAATGTCAGCTAAAGACAAACATATAATTCAAGCTTTTTCTTAGTGACACATGCTTCCTACCTTGAGCAATTCTAGGCTGTTGAGATGAAAAATATTCTCATATATTTTCATTTTTAGGATTTTGTTCACAATATATATGTGAGTTAGCACAGTAGGTCATGAAGCACATACAATTTTGTCATGAAAAATGGGGATGGATGAGGAGGATGTCTCTGAGCCACCTTTATGCTGCTCCAATCCTGGATCTGCCAAGAGCTGAAACCATCCCCAGTGTAATTTATGGTCGAAGAGCTCTTCTAAATTGTACTAGATGGGACAGTTCCATAGCAACTATTCTGCCAGACCAGGATCTACAAGAGCACTGTGAGCTCTAGTTCCATGTTCACCTGCCCTCAACAGACCCCCTCCCTACTCCCAACATACCACCTACACTTGTGGGGAGAGTAAAACAGCTACATCATCTTTACAACACCCGAGGCTTCCCCTATATAAGGGGATTCTCAGCTGCCCCTTTAAGGCAGTTTTCCAGCTTGCACAGCACAAAGCAACTAGAACAGGGGCCAAAAATCTAGCCCTATAATTGCCACTTCACTTTTTCCTGAACAATTCAAAGTACCGACGGACTAAGAGCTAGCAAAATATAAAGCCCCTCAAAAGTTCCTTTTATAACAACAGCTTTTCTTTTGCATTACTAACCTCTGATGAAAGCCATCCATAGTAACACTCTTGTCTCTACTGCCAAGTATAGCAAGTGATGTAAAACCTCTTCAGTTGATGATATGGTATAATATTGGAACTGGGAACCCAATCTTAGCTATAAATAAGAAGCCCGGTTTTGTAACTGAAGCTGAAAACTACAGAATAGATACTTTAGAGTCCAATAAAAGGAAAAGTACTTTATGTCTATATCTGTACTACTTGAGTGTAAGGTATACAATATAATCATCTATCTCAGTTCACTTGGATGGGAGTGAAAACACCCATAAATAGTACTTATGGGCTACTTATATAGAGTCCATGTGAGATGAACCCTGGTCATGGCATATAACTTCAGTGAACAGATTATCCCACAGAAAGCTCCTGTGTATGAGTTCAGATTCTTTCCCCCAATGAATACTGTACAAAGCATCAAATACAATATGTTTGCATCAATTTAGGATAAACATTATAAATGGATTTCAGATCTGGAAGACAATCAGTCCCAGCATTTTAGAATTATGTTCACAAGTACACATACACTTTTGCACAGTCTTGGATGGGGTAAATGTATGTAGAGGATTTTTTTTAAAATGTGGATATTATAAAAGTCCTAAAACTTATAGTCATGTTTTACATTTGCTTTCTCATATCTGAAAACTCTGATTCCATTCAATAATGGTGTCAGGAAAATTGTTTTGCTATAATTTAGTTATTAATATTCAAATATAAAATTTCATTCCATATGACAGAGAATTAAAGCAATTCCTTTATTGTGCTTTAGAATTTAAGTTCTGATTTTGGTTGTTTTTGTTAACAGATTATTTTTCTCCCATACAGTGGCATAGACTACATTAAGAAGGTTCCAGGAGATAAATGTGACTAAGCAGCAGGAGCTAATTAAATAGGACAATGAGTAACCTTTTCTGAGTATGATTGGAGACTCAACCGATTTAATTGCTAAAGTAATTGATAATTAGACACAGTATAGAATCAGGCACCTAGGTGCAAGTGAGATAGCTGTTGTATTTTAGGTAGTTTAATGATTTTGGAGACCCCAAAGAGCAATAATAACTGCTATTTTGGGTGTACAGAGTGCTGCTTATTTTTCTGCTAAACAAATAAAAGTTCTTTTGTACATCTAAAATGACTACTGAAGGTGTTTACAGTCTTTTGGTATTCAAGGCCATTAGATCCCTTGCCCTAGGAAAAAAATAACTTGGCAATTAAACAGTCGAATATATTGCTTGTAAACTGGTACGTTTAGTTTTATACCCTCCCTGCATTCATTTTACAGAATGAATAAAAAACTGTTGCATGGCGTGAAAAAGCTACATTAGGCTTTAACAATTCATTGCACAAAACGGTTTTCAGACAAAAAGGAGGCAAACTATTCAAGCACATTAGTGGAGAGAGCCAGTTGGCTTTATTTGTTGTTGAAATGTTTTATAAAGCAACTGCAAGAAGAAAAACTGTACTGAAAAATTGATTGAGGGCCAAAAATATTAATATACTGGAACATAGTGAACTTTTTGCAAGCTGTAAATATTTTCTCAGGTTCCCACATATAACCATAAAGCATGTTGAGTCCTTTCTTTCTCAAACCTTCCAGTAAAAGTTTGCAGTCCATGATAAATAACAGCTACAAAAAACAAAATAAATATAAAAAAAAATATTTTGGAAAGTCATTGTGTTTGTCAAAAGGCCTACATATTTCCCATTACAGATATCAGAAGTAAGATCCTTTTTATATTTACCAAAACTATCTAGGAATTGGAGGATAGTGAGTTAAAAAATTCAGGAAATAAGAACTAAGATCCATCATTGCAGATACTGATTGGCTAGCTTTCTGGACCTTGGACATATTAGCAAGTTGATTCCTACCAAGATAATAAACAGCATCCGGGAAAGATCTTATTACAAATTGAATAAAATTTAAAATATCATTCTTGTAAAAATTCTTAACTGTGGTACAAACTTGCATGTTCAGATTTAAACCAAGTCTAACAGTTAGAATATGGGAGAGTATTTTACTATTTGCTTTCTATTAAAAAGAAGCTGATTTAGATTCAATAAAACCTCAAATTTACGGAAGCACCGCTATTTGTGACAAGGCCCACTAAAGCCCCAGATGATATGTCAGCTTTCCATCAGATTAATTCAAATATATTTTATAAGCAAGAAAGAACAATGAAGTTGTAAACAAATTTTAGCACATTCTTAAAATAAAAGATGAAGATATTCTTACGAATATCTCCCTTTCCAACCTTCTAAACCAGTTCCACTCTTTCTCCTCAGCAACTATACACGGGAAATGCAATATTAAGAGGAAATTATGAAAAATTGCTACCACAATGGATGTGGCTACTTGGTTTCTATACAACATTCCCACAGATATCACCTATTCTAAATATTAGGGGAAGTTAGTAATCTCACACATCATTGCATGGTAACTATTGACAACTGTTAACTTTTTATAACTGCTGTTTATTTCCTCTCCCTGAGTATAGGTTGCATTTATTAATGTTGAATATCAATCCCCATTGTCTGCAGACTCAACTGCTCTTTCCAACTCATGTTGTAGTTTGATTATGTCTTCTTTACTCCCCCTACATACCCCAAATTTTGGTGTGGTCTGCAAACTTGATTATGTTTGAATATAAAACACTGGACAAATATAAGAAGCAGCTACCAAGGGTGCAGAAGAGGTGTTCATTTGTTATTAGTTTCATTAGTTTAAAATATCCTCTGGAAAGCAGGCTACAACTAACAGAAAATAACCTTTCATATATACTAATGCACTGATCTTGCAAACTGCTCCACATGGGCAGATTCCAGCATCTGTGAGGCAACCGCTCCATATAGTTCTACCTATACAGACAGAGATGTCGCACAAAGTAAAATAAGCAGCTTCAAAGACCAGTTTGAGAACTCCTGCACAAGACAGGATCGTTGTACATAGGTCCAGCAAAACCAGGAACTAAATCCAAGCAGAATCCATCTTAAAAAAAGATATGTTTACATATTGTTTGCAACAACCTTATTCTAATAGCAACTGCAGAAATTTATTCTCAGCCTGTAATTTGCCCATCTACTATACATACATTTAGTTACTCTTTCTTCTTTATAGTTGCAACCACGTATTTTAATATACCTGGTTTCTGGAGCTATCTTCACCCTACAAAAACATGGTGCTATTTCACAGTCTATTATTTTGTATAACAAATCATGAAAGAAGGACTGTAGTAAACTTTATGTACATAAAAGAATGTATCTTACTGTGCAACATTTTAAAAGTGAGCTTCAAAGAAAAAAAAGGGGGGGAGAGTTGGTTGGTTTTTTTTGCTGCTTCTTCTACAGGAGCCAGAAAGGTGGTGTTCATAGCTACTTATTTTTTAAAGTTTCTTTTTCTGCCCTTTTTTTTAAAAAAAACTTAGAAATATCATCACCAAATATGCTCTTCCCTGGTTTTGCTGAAGGACTCATTGGATGACTTGGTAATGGAGACTGAGAGTTTTTTAGCCTTTATCTCAAGGACCTATGTTACTGGATCCTTAAAAAAAGTGACCTTTTATCTCAGGTGTTTTCATTAAATAGTTATTAACAAAATAAGTGAAAAACAGAGGTGTAAATTGTCTGAATGAAACCCCTTTCCCCCTCAGATGATTTGGTTTCACTTCCTTGGTACTAATTCTCTAATCATTACAATTTTCCATGGTGGACTTTCTAATGTAAACAAGGAATGGTGGGAAACCTTCAAAATCAAAACCAATCCTTACTGGACTTCTTCACACATAATAAAGAAGCAAAAAAGCCACATTTGCCCCCTCACCCTTAAAATTCCTCTTCTACTATTTTTGCTCTGTCCCTCATTTTTGTTTTTGCCACTCTTCACAAAGACGAGCACATTTTAGGGCTTGGAGGGGGAGCTGAGAAGAAAAACACCATCTGTAAAATAACAAACACTTCAAATTACAACTCTGTTAAAAAGAGTGTTGGGGAGCAGGGGGAGGGAAGAATAACAACAAGAATGGTCATCAGAATAAATAATCAGGCCATTGAACCTGGGAAAACACCCTATCAGATTACACCTTGACAATGTACTGATGCATCAAATTCCATTTGTCAAATGAAAATAATTAGCAAATCTAATAGTTGCATGCAGGACGCTTGCACAACCAAAGGCTTTCTAAAGCTGGATCATGACACCTGTTTATGTTGCTATTCAGAAAGCACCACAATTAAGTAGTAATAATCCCGGTGTTCCTTAATTGCATTGTTTTGCAGAGCTGTGTCAGGGGTCACTGTGTTTTGGGGAGGTGGGTGGCGGTGGTGTACCTGCCAACAGTGAAAAGCTATATACACCACCAGGACAATAGATTGCATTAGCTGGATTGTAAATTCTTTGGGGCAGGGCTCACCTTTTGGTTCTGTGTTTGCACAGCACAATAGGGTCTTTATCCGTGACAGGGGTTCCTAGATCCCACTGCAATATAAATAATAATAAATAAAAAATCATGCCCATACATTTTTGTTCCCTTTGAAATACATAAAGGATGGAGATAGAGCAGATAGTCAATATTCTGGGGAAATTAAAACGGAAGGCTGGCATGTGCTAAAAATGATTTTGGGATTTAGGGTGGTAATGTGGGTCTTGAGGGGGTAAGGACTAACAGTGATTACGGTTGGTGGTTCAGGCTTCTTTTGGGAAGGCACTGAGCCCTATCAGTCGTTTGGGGGCATTGAAGGGGGCGTGGTTCTCAATGGTTTCTGGAATAGGAAGGCAAAGTTTTAGAGTGGTTTTCTGTGGGGACTGCTGGCTTTCCGGCTTTGGGGCTATGAGTTTCAGTGGTGTGTGGGCTTGGGGTGGCTTTTTGTGGGGGTTATAGCTTTCGGTGACTCCCGGGCTGCGACCTGAGGTTTTGGAAATGCTGTTCTCTCTCAGCAACCTCTGGACTTGGAGGGCTATTGCTTGGTGACTGGGGGTAGGACACTGTGTGTTGAGGAGGGAAGATGCTGAGCTGGATTTGGGAGTGATCAGAGTGTGGGGGGTCAGGGGAGGTGCTGAGGAGCTGGGTTAGGGCTAGGTGCTGCAGGAGGAGGGAAGCTGCTGAGATGTATTGAGGATCACAGCTATGGGTTGGGGTCCTGGGAAAAGGGGAGATCCAAGCAGCAGGCTCTAGGGGGCTCGTTACAGGGAGAGGCAGCGGTAGCCTGGGAACCGGGTGCCAGGCCTTATTCACTCCTCCCTGGAGCCTGAACATGCCGCCGTCTCCTAGCAACGCCTGAGATGGCAAAGGGCAGGGCCAGGCTGGCTCAGTCCCAGGCATCAGGCTGTACCGGAGCCGCTGGAGGGCTCAGCCCAGCCGCTAGGGGGCGCTAGTGGGGGCAGGGGTGAGCCATGGCACAGAGAAGCACCAACCCCACCCAGCAATTCAACTTTGTGGCTCAGGATAATATCTGGTAAGGTCCCCCCACTCCTCTCACTCTGACTCGCCCCCTCCAAGTCACTACTGAATCTCCTGCCCCCCATCCCAATCCTCATTCTGGCTCGCCCCCCCCCCTCGTGTCACGACCCAAAAATCCTCCCCCACTCCCTCGCTCCAACTCCCCCCACCCTGGGTCACCCCCCGAATCTCCTCCCCCAACCCCTTGCTTTGACCCCCCCTCCTGGGTCTCTACCCCAATCTCCCCCCTCCACTGCGGTCTCCAACCCCCTCTTTCCAACTCCAAAGCCCCATCCCCTAAACTTCTCCTCTCACCCTGTGGCCTCTATACCAGCTTCAATTCTAGACACAACCCCCTCCCCGCACAAGAAGCCCACCCCAACACACACACACCCTACCACATGGCTCACCCCATCCCACATGGCTCCTGGCCCCAATCCTGCAGACACAGTTCTGGTACCCATGCCTCCCCTCCTGTAGCCTCAAACACATTGCACACCTTTCCCCCTCTCATGCCCATTCCCAGGACCTTATCCTAATGACCTTCCCTATCCCAATCCTCATTTCCTCCCATCACTGATTCCACTGACCTCGGGGCTCTCGGGTTTCCTGATAAATACTTATTTATCTAAATGGCCTATTATATATAGCACTGCCTTTGTTAATATTCCCTTCCTTCTCTCTCTATTTTCTCTCATCTCTGAATATATATGACAGATTTTGCCTGATAAGTGTTATACCGTGTAAAACTCTTGAAAAGCTTTGATGTCTCTGTGAAATTAAATACCTGTTTTAATTTAAAAAAAAACGTAGCAAGTACAGTCCTGAACAGAAAAGCTAAGCTGATGAGACATGAATGTGAGGTGGGCTGCATATGAATTTCATTCATCAATACACTCAGCACTCCGCAGTCATTGGTATGATTCTTGTTACACCCATTTTTCTCATGTATATGTGCGTGATGTGGAGTGGCAGGTACCAATAGTAATTGGGAAAAATAGCAAGTAAAGTCCTTTTTCTTAAGGTAAGAAAAAAATAAATGAATGGTCAACAAGAAGTGTAGTAAATGCAATTCTGAGCAGAGTTTTTGCTTAAAGTCTAAGCAATGGTCATAGTTATTTTGGTGTGTGTTTATTAAATTAGTTTATCTGTAGTTCATTCTTAACAGGTATATTTGGTTAATTGAGACATATGAAATATGAAATCAGGTCTGTTCTCATTGACAGGTTCATAGAGTCACTTTTTCCATGGATTACTGGCCACTACTGTAACAAAATCTGCCAGTGTTATTGAGTCAGGATTCCCAAATGATTATGTTTCTGAGACTTCATCTGAGCATGAATTCTAAACATGAATCTAATTTAGCAGGGGACATATTCAGTCTTACTTTTCTCTGATAAGATCCTTGGCTGAGACTTCTTGAGCCTTACATTTTTAATACAGATACTTCTGGTTTAAGTTGGGGGGACTACAACTTAATAATTTACATTTCTCATCATCCTAAATTGTGTTTTGTGACTAGAATTTTTATTTTAATGATAACTGGGAAAGAGTTTTCAAACATAATTTCTGTCTGCTTCAGGAAATACCACGTTGAAACTGAGTTTGAAGCTGCAAAGAAATGGTCCATCAAATGGGGATTTTTAACAACACCTTTTGAGGAGGTAAAACTAAATTTGATGTAGTATGTGTATGAAATTTACTTGAATAGTATACCCAGAATAGCTAGGTACAACTTTCAGTTAAGATGTCCCAGTTTAGAATCATTATTATTGAAAGCCAAGCTGTAACAGGCTGCACACCGTGCCCCTCTGGTTCAGCCCTTCTCCCCCTCTTCTCAGGGGGACTTCAGGTTGGTGCAACACCCATGCTCTTTATTTGTGATCAAGTCCCCACCACCAGTTCCCAACTATATCCAGCCTTTTTACAGCAGTTTAGCCTACCACAGACCTGGCCAGCAACAGACTGGGTTGGGTCGGGTCGGGTCCGGTCCGATCCGATCCGGGCCCGTCTCTGCCCTCTCCTCTCCTCTCCCTTCCTCCCAGCCTTATAGCTCCTGCTAACGAGGCTGGCAGCCATGGTCAGTTATCAAACAAGCATCAGGCTATCTACCCAGCCCCAATCCAATCCCCCTAATTGGGGCTGGAATGGCAGGACTTGACTAAGGTCTCTCTAGCAGCAAAATATATTTCTTCAAAGAATCTTGGTCTTCTTTTGCAGACAACATGAATGGAGCATATAAGTATAGATAAGCACTGATAACTTGGAGCCCTATTTGTAGGAGTACTAACAAATGGGGTTCTTTTAAGGTGATAGTTCCAGTTTCTTTCAGAATAAAATATGACAAGTTGTACTTTGTATGTTGCACATATTCTAATATTTCTCTTGATGCACATCACTCTCAGTGGTGCTGACCAGAACTAGATGCACTGACAGGAGAATATTTCCCCTTTGTTTGTCTATGAGATGCTTTTAAAATGGAAGGAGGGCAAGGATTTAGCTAATTTAATTTTTAGTAAGGAATTTTACCATGTGCTAAAATAATCTCTACTGAAATAGGGTTAATGTTGCCACTGAATTTAATGGCAAACCTCCCACTGGTTTAAATGGGAAGAGGTTCATGGCCTGTATATTTAAACATTACAGGATGCAGATTAAGTGACTCATATTTTACTGAATTTAATTGACTATCTGATACGATCTTCTCTGTGAGACTAGTTTCTGCATAATATTTCCTGTATTGAATGGCTTGAAAGAATGATTAAGTGCACCTAAAACAAATTGTAACAAATGTGAACACAAGCAGCAATAACAGAAAGGGGCTGCAGCGTTGCAAGTTTATATATTATGATCCAATGGTTAGAGCATGGATTGGATGGCAGGGCATGTGGATTCTGTTCCCAACTCTGCCACTGATTTGTGTGACTTTGGACAAGACTCTTAATCTCTTTGGGTCAGATTTTCAAAGGTACTTAGACTCTTGGAGATGCAAATAGATGCCTAGTGGGATTTTCAAAAGTGCCTAAGAAGGATAGGTGCCTAAGTCCTATTGTCAATCTACATCTTTAGGTGCCTATGTACCTTTGAAAATCTGGCCCTCTGGGTTTCAGTATCCCTTCTTTACAAACAGGGTAAATTACATTTTGTACAGCACTTGGAGATCTACAGATGAAAAGCATGATATAAGCTTTAACCAATATGTTTAATGCCATATACTACTATTCGCTGTATATTGCAAATGTATTTGGCACTTTTATTACGAATTTTTAGTTTATTGTCACACAAAACAAATGTGCAGGTGTCTTCGATTCAGTGAAGTAAGTGAGAGTTGAGGGCGCTCAGCAAAATTCAGCCTGTCTTCAATTCAGAATTAAAGCCCTTTCTGAAACTGAAAAGTGCATTAGAACAGCTTCCAAAGCTGTATAATAAATAGTCCTGTATTGGGGGCCAAGAACACAGTGCACAGATACCATAGTGATGGGAATGGTTTAGAGATCAGCTATTAAAATGCTAGGACAACACATTTCTTAGCCTGAAGTGTTAATTTTTGATTAATGTTGATATTCTATTTTTAGTTGATAAAAGACGAAAGGAAAGAACCCACTAAGCCTAAGATAGAGCTTCCAGAACATTTACAAATCCGACCTGTAACACCAGTGGAAAAATATATTAAGGTTAGACAATAGAGTTAAAAATGGCAATATAGGTTAAATCGGTCTTAAGCAGCCACCCAAGGGCTAAAAGTCAGTCACCTTGTAGAGGTGGGTCTTCCACTAAAGGTCAGACTAAATTGTATTGGAAACCTCAGGGATACTTTAAAGGGTTCGCTTAAGCCAGGGAATTTCTCTTTAGATGTGGTTGTTACTATGGGTTTCACTGTACAACAATCAACTGTTATGGTAAAGCACCTCCTCTTTAACCTTCTGTGTAACATAAGGTTTATATAGTATCAGATCAGTCATCTAATGTGGGGAGGAGGGGGGAGTAGTATTTATAAGGTGCTCTATGGAGTCCCCTCGCCCCCTCCATCTCTCAATGATTTCAAGATGTATCATAACCCATTTTTAAGAGCCATTTTTCAACTTCAACATTGTAAAAACAAATCCTTACTCTGTCTTTATTGAAACAAATCATTTTTTCTGGATTTTATTTATTTTAAGCCCTCTTAGTGGCACAAATTAGATTTTCTTGCTACTCCTACTGGGCTATATTCTAACTGATGATTCAGCAATTTGGTTTTCTAGCAGGTCGTTGCTACTCATATTCCTGAATGCCAGTGGGAGTTGTACACACACCTGTTTCTGACAGTGGAACCTGGCACATTGTTTAATTCATAATTGTACAGTGTTTGTACTTCAAGTGGATGTCCCCACCCAGGCAATCTTCTGCTCAGTAGCCAAAAGAGCAGCATGTAGCCACAAAACAAAGCAAAAATAAAAGCACATGAGAAGGGAAAGATTAAAAGGCAGAAGAGAACAGAAGAGAAAATGGGCAGAATAAAATTGGTGGCAATGGTGCCAACCTGTAATGTGAGAAGACTCTCACTCATCCTTTTCAAGAGGGCACCAACGGAAGACATTTGGCAGCTGCTAGGTTAATAGATAGTAGAATTTACAGAGACCCCCGGGGCTTTAAAGGGATTACTTGTGTGAATAAGGATTGAAAGCCCCATAAGCCCCAATCCTACAAAGACATCCACCGCCACAGACCCTTATTTCACCCCACTGAACTGACCAGAACTGTGCTGGAGTAAAAGATGGCATGGGCAGATTTCTTTAAGTCAGGGCCTTATATCATAATTTCCTTGGGAGAGCGCTCCTGTTTCATATATCTATAAAGAGCTATGAATACCTGTCTCTCTATCAGTACTACTACAGAATCTGCTGTAACATTGCATCAGTGTCTGTAACTAGGAAGTGAATTCTTCTTCCTCCTTTGGCTTGGTTATTGTAGCCTTTTCCTTATAGCAGTAGATCCATTGATCACTGGTGGTCTGCTGAGAGCTGACTTGTGACATGGTATTGGCTGTTCTTGGTTCCTGCTGTTGGCTCATATTAAAGAAGCCAACAATACATTCAATTTCTTAATATTTCTCTTCCATGTAAGCAATTAAGTAACTGCTAATTGCCAGTGAGCAGGATACTCAGTCAGAAACAGGTGGTGAGCTGGGGGTCATGCGATTGCCAATGGGAGGGGAGGTTAGTCCATGAGACAATATCTCTATTGAGATGCGTACCATATTATGGAAGAAAGTAACATTAGAAACCCCACTTCTTGGTGGAAAAAAAATTTTTTAAAGGATTTACAAAAATAATAAGCCACAAAGCTGCTATCAAAATCAAAATAACTGAAACTTAAAGAAAAAGTTAGTGCAGAATGTTAGAATTGGAAAAGTGCCACCCTTTCTGCTGTTAGAGCTTCACATTCTTAAATCATGTTGTAAGTCCAAATATTCAAGTCAGAGCCAAGCTTACCTATGTCTGCACTTTTAGGGTATGCCTACACAGCAGCTGGAAGATGTGAAGCTCGGTTAGACGCACTCTCACAGGCTCTGCTTGAGCTAGTGCACAAAAAATAACTGTGGCCATAGCAGCATGATTGGCGGCTCGGGCGAGCTGTCCGAGTACATATCTTGGACGGGGTTATACCCAGGCAGCTAGCCTGAGCTGCCACCCATGCCGCTGTGACCATATTGCTTCTTTTAGCATGCTAGCTCGAGCAGAGCTAGTGCACACGCAGCTACCTGAGCTGTGAATTACACTTCTTAGCTGCAGGGTGGACCTACCCTTAATTTGTAGGCACAAGTAATTGCACCTGCACCTGTCTTGGGCATTCAACGTGTGTATTACAAATTCGACAGTTGGTCACTCAGTTGCAAGATTAGCATGTGCAGCCAATGGTGTGTGCACAGAAACAGAGGCCAAGGCTTCAGATTTGACCTTTGCCAAGGAGAGCAAGAATTAGTTTGGGATCTATGCAGCAGTTCATCCTTTTACATGAAGATCCATATTCATGGTTTCTAAATCGGTGATTTGAAATGATCCCATTTGCTCTCTCTCATGGCAATGCACAGTAATGACATGTCCGTTCCTTTGGCTGGGTTAGACATGCAATCCCCTTGCCTTCTCGTCCCCTTCTCTTTCCTGCAGAATAGAGGTGGGACATTGTTTTCGCCATTATCCTGCTCAGTGGGTGGCGTTTATGGCAATAGAAAATCATCTCTTCAAAGGACGTGCTCCACCTAAATATCAAAAACATTTTTCAGTCTTGGCCCAGGAACAAAGCAAAACAACTCTGGCAAAAGAATAAACTGAAACATGGTTCTCTCCCTGTGTATTTCTCTACTGAGTAAGTCCCCAGATGTTAAAGTGGTACAACAGAGAGCACTTCTAATGTGCCTTAGTAGGCTGATTCAGCCAAAGTAAGCAGCGCAGTCAGTGATCGGAGAACGCTGGCTTTTGTTTTGTTTCCTTCTTACTGATTAACTTGATGCAGAACCATCTTTTATGCTAGAAACAGACTTTAAAGGATAAGTAGTTCTCGGTGCAAGAGCCAGCTTCAGTAATAGCTTCAGCGTTTGGCCTTAGAACTATTATTTCTTTGCTATGTTACATCCAATTTGGTACCAAAATGTCTGCTTCCCTTGTTTAGAAATGTTACCTACCCAGAGATTATTTTAATATTTGATAGTTGGGAAACAATTAAAGCATTGGCTTAAATTTTGCTTCTAACAGTGAAAACCAAACAAAGGCTCTAGTAATTTATTAAACAAAGATAATGATGAGACGCTATAATCTAAAATATATTAAACACTTAAGTCTTTCCTGCCAAATTAAGTTAAAGCTAATTTTCATACTCTTCTTTTTGCTTAAGGTGCCTTTCAATAGTAGAGAAAACTTGAAAAATCAGATGTATGTTGATAAAAACTGAGGATTGGATGGCAAATGGAATGCTTTCCTTTTAACTTCTGATTACCTCTTGTTTATTACCTTTGGAACTAGCTTATTTTCTTCCATACACACTGATTTAGGCATTACAATAATTTTTAAGCCTGTTGGTCAAAAAAAAAAAACCAATCGCTTAACCAGAACCTTTTAATATTTTCCATTGCTATTAAAAATATTTTCAACATAGCTTGCTGTAGAATGGGCCCCCAAAATATTCTAGATGCTTTTTAATGATGACCTCTGTATTATGGGCTCAATCCGGTAGGGTGCTAGTCAACTCTTGGAAGTTGAAGGTTATTCAGCACTATGCAGGATGGCACAGCATATAATTGGCACTACTTTAAAGACAGAATTCACTTAAACTTTGAAGTAGTATTAGTATTCATCAATTTTCATTAAAAAAAAAAAACTATTTGAAAAAAAATTGTCCATTCCATCAACACTAGAATACAAAAGAGCATGTTGCATGGCAGTACAATAGAAATGGACAATAAATATACTTAATTTTATTTATTTACTCTTATTTCAGGTCTACCCATCTCCTCCAATCCCTAAAACAACTCAAGGATTTATTGGCTGGAGATCATCTGTGCCAGGACTGGAACTTGAACGTTATTATCAGATCAGAAGCTGCAAAGGTGCCTTTCACAAGGATCTGAAGTGGCCTGATGAACCCTCTGATTGACATTAAGAAATAATGAATAGGCATATTGAGCCATTTTTTCTTAATCTAAGTTAATATTCAGTAGAACAAATGTCAGATTTGCATAAATTGATATTAGAGGATAAATGTTTGTGCATAATGTCAGGAATAGATTAGGTGAGAGGTATATGTGAGAAATGTAGCATGTCAGTTATTACTGTTTTATTGAAGTCTACTGTATACATACTGTTAGTGCACATTTTGGAATGTTTTATCCAGGAAAGCAGCTCTAATTTAAACACCTTATATTCTGCAATAAGTTTTCCTGTAAAAGAATCTTAGGAAGATTATTTAAGTAGCACCCTTCTAATTGTCTGCATTACAACTCATCTATGACTGTGCTGGTGAGTCAGATGTGTAACTAAGCCATAAATTACTAAATACATTGTATATTGCATTGTGTATGCTTTATAGGTAGTTTGTGTAATGAACACATTTGTGTTATTTAGTGGATCCCTGTTGAGCTGTGTAGTCGGTCCTAGCCGGGGCTCGACCCTTCCGGACAGGAGGGGAGCCACACCGACTCACTACTGTGGGAACAAGTAGTCAGTTAGTCCCGAAACTCCGGCTCTTTAGTGCAGAGTCGGAGCAACCACAGTTAAAGCTCAGGCCCTTGACTGCAGGGGCTGAGCGAGCAAATAGTTCAGAGCCCAGGCCCTGGATCAGGGCGGGGCAAACACAGTTAGGCTCAGGCCCTTGTTTTCAGGGGCTGAGCGAGCAAAGAGTTCAAAGCCCAGGCCCTGGATCAGGGCGGGGCAAACACAGTTAGGCTCAGGCCCTTGTTTGCAGGGGCTGAGCGAGCAAATAGTTCAGAGCCCAGGCCCTGGATCAGGGCGGGGCAAACACAGTTAGGCTCAGGCCCTTGTTTTCAGGGGCTGAGCGAGCAAAGAGTTCAAAGCCCAGGCCCTGGATCAGGGCGGGGCAAACACAGTTAGGCTCAGGCCCTTGTTTGCAGGGGCTGAGCGAGCAAATAGTTCAGAGCCCAGGCCCTGGATCAGGGCGGGGCAAACACAGTTAGGCTCAGGCCCTTGTTTTCAGGGGCTGAGCGAGCAAAGAGTTCAAAGCCCAGGCCCTGGATCAGGGCGGGGCAAACACAGTAAGGTTCAGGCCCTTGTTGCAGGGGCTGAGCGAGCAAATAGTTCAAAGCCCAGGCCCTGGATCAGGGCAGGGCAAACACAGTAAGGCTCAGGCCCTTGTTGCAGGGGCTGAGCGAGCAAATAGCTCAAAAGGTACGCCTAGGCTTGCTGTAGCCGAGCGTTGGGTGAGGGGGAAGCCTGCCACCCGTGCAGGGGGTGGCAGGGGGGAACGCAGGCCCACCCACTCCACTGCGTTCCAGCCCGGGGCCCTAACAGCGGTTGCTGCCGCTGCTGGTCAGTGGGGTATCCAGACCGCAACACACTGACATAGGCTCACACTCAGTTGCAGCCGGACCGGGGTCGGCTATCCCCGGGCTACTTCCGTGATCCCCCTCACAGCCTACCTCGTTCGTTACGCCGGGATCGGGCCAGTCCATCTCCATGGGCTCCTCTCTGCCCGGGCTCGGCGGCAAGTCTGGTAGCTCTGCCGGGAAGTCCGGCCAATGGTCCTCAGGCGGCTCCTCTGGATAGCAGCAGGGGTGAAGGGGTTCGGGTCCAGTCTCACCCTCAGGGTTAGTGGGGTCCGGTTCCCAGGGGTTCTCCCAGTGGCGGGCGTGAACGGGCTCCGGCGGCTCCTCCTCGTAGTGGGCCCGGGGTAGCTCAGGCCAGCCAGGGTCCAAGCCCCGGTCTTCGACGGTCTCCTGGCCAGGAGCTACCGGCCACACGTCTGCTCCCTGTGGTGGCTGAGACCCAACTGAGCTCTGGCGGCTGGCCTTTATACTTCCTGTCCCGCCCCTTGACTTCTGGGGGGCGGGGACAGGCGGTGGTGGTTCCACCCACTCCGGTGCCGGCACGTGGGCTCCCTCTTCTGGACAGGAGGGGAGCCACACCGACTCACTACAAGCTGCCTGATCCGTATAAATAGTTCCCATAGATTCTATGTATCTGCATGCAAGCAGGTCGCTTTCAAGATCAGTTATTTTAGTATCAGAACCACTTAGATGAATGATCAAAAAGGTATCCATATGTACACTGGTGATCATTTAACTGTATATAATATTACAATGATTTCTCAAGCAATTGAATTAGAGTAATTATATTTAAATAATTTACATAATCTAGAGTTGGTCAGGGACTCAGAAATAGTTTGTTGAAAAAACTGACAAAAGCAACAAAGTTGGCAAAATACAAGTAATTGTATTGCATTCAAACACCTCCAAAGCCATCCAGCAATGTACAAAACATGTACATTTTACAGAAGCAAACACAATGCCTCGTGTTTCAACCAAAACCAAACAAAAAACCCTCACACTAATTTTTCAGAAACATTGTGGGTTTGAAAAAAGAAAGAAAAACAAAAAAATCACACAAACCCATTAGCATTGCCTATAGGTCACTGAGTAACCCACTGAACAGCCGTCAGGTTACAGAACGACTCACTCTTTGATTGAAAATGCTTGTCACATGACGTTTAGAGAGCTTATAGAGTGCACCCTGTGTCCCCCTTATCAAACAGGCACATTAGTCTCACAGTTGCATAGCTGAGTGCAATATAACATGCACAGGTTTAAAATTAAAAGCACTTTGCTACTGCACATAAATTAGGCCTGAATGCAAACCAGAATGAGGTTTCTCTGCCTCACCTGATACATTTGAGGGTCTGATCCACCTGACATTAAAATCAATGGAAAGATTCCTATTCCTATTGAGTTTACTGGGCATTGGTACTGAGTTCTTTCAGTGGGTCTCAAATAATTATGTGCAAACTGGTCCCTCTCATCTGTGCTGAGAAATCACTGGCTTCTAACAGGTACCCGTTTCCTCTTGCTGTTGGTACAAAGGACTTTATAATAATCATTGTGGTGTTACCAAATGTGGGGATCAGGGACCAGTCTCACTTGTTTGGGTTTACATTTGGGGACAAATGAGCTGCTGTACTGTTCAAGGTGGAAAAACTTGTGTCATACCAGTCTGGCTATTATAGCATGGCTTCTTTATTTCTGAAATCAGTCGCCTGTATCAGAGCCATGCACCAGTGCAAGTCACACTTTACACTGGTGCAGTGTGGAATCAACATTATGATTTGCCCTGTGCAGCTACAGTGGTTTAGCTATCCCAGTGAAAACGAGCTGTTGTTGCAGGGTTCAGTCCTGTTTTACTGTGTTAACACTTCAATACACGCCACCTAGCTGAAAGTCCATTAAAGGACCATTACAAAATGAGGAATAATTGGGTAGGCAATAGTACTGCAGAAAAGGATCTAGAGGCGATAGTGGCCAGAGGAGGGCAAAATAAGTGATAAAAGGTTTAATAACTCCAACCTATTTATTTAGCGTGTGCATAGTCATCTAGCCAAGCGATGGCATCTTCAGTGGTGTGATGCAGTTCTTCTAAGCCACCACTGAACCTTGTCAGCAGGCATTCACTGACAACTTGCATCATAGTCTGTGTTGCGCTGCGGCTGCACAAAGGGCTGTCACGAAGACCCCGGTGATACCGGTTGGCTGCACATAGACCTTGCCCGGTCCGGAACCTGTTCAACAGGGACCATTGGTGACAGGGCAGGTCAAAACCAGGCAGGCAAATTGTGGGGTCAGTGACGAGGGACTGGTTGGGGATTATAACATATATCCATTCCTCTCGCCAGAGTGTTTCCATCCTAACATCCTGGCATGGCAGATGAGTCCATAATGGGCGACGTGACAGCAGACGTGCAGCTGGTGGTTTAAAAAGGTCATTGTGCAGCAGCAGGCTTGAGTTGTCACCTACTTTCTCCAGTAACTTGCCAGTGGCAACCTCTCGTCTGATATGAAGAGCAATATTGCTCAGAACTGGAAGCCATGGGAGTGGAGTCAGATGCAGGGTGCCAGTGATGATACGCGACCTATGAGGAAAGGTTAAAAAACTGGGCATGTTTAGTCTTGAAAAAAAAAAAAAAAACCTGATGGTGGACCCGATAATCTTCAACTATGTTAAGACTGCTATAAAGAAGCCGGTGATCAATTGTTCTCCATGTCCATTGAGGGTAGGCCATGAAGTAAGGGATTTAATCTGAAGCATGGGAGATTTAGGTTAGATATTAGGAACAATGTTCTAACTGTAAGAATAGTTAAGTAATGGAATAGGCTTCCAAAGGAGGTGTGGAATCCCCATCATTGGAGGTTTTGAAGAACAAATTGGACAAACAACTGTCAGGGATGGTCTAGGTTTACTTGGTCCTGCCTTAGTACAGGGGGCTTGACTTTATGACCACTTGAGGTCCCTTTCCAGCCCTATATTTTTATGATTATTTTGATTTACAGCCATTTGCAGGTTGTTTAACTTGTGAAGATATTTGAAATTAAAGGAAGATTTAAAAAATCCCAGAAATTAACAGGTGACTTCTCCCTACCTCAAAAATCCTCTATTTGTAGTATTGCTATCAAAACTCCAGTGCATCCTGCAGCTGTCAATACCTACTTCTTGAGTCAGCAACAACCCGCTGGCACAAATGGCAGTAGGTCAGCTGTTAGTGAGGAGTTGTTTTTCTTTCCTGCTTCCCAAGAAGTGACTCATGATGATCAACAGCCCATCTATTTTTTTACTTTAACATCCCACTCCAAATGCCCACAAAAGAACATTTGACTTTCTCCATATTCTTTACAAATAATGGAGAGGTGACTCACATCCTTTGGAAAGATTACCCAAAGAATGAGAACCCATATCAGAAATCACCCCCAGACAATTTACTTTAGAACCAGAGTAAGGAGTAATTTAAAATCAGACTCTGGAAAGTATCTGAAGTTTCAAGTTTGCTACAAACAACACAGCGTTAAAAAGAAAACACAGTGCTCAGTGAACAGATAGGGCCATACTAGAAGTCAGTGTTTTTGATCAATGTCTTCCTTCCTTCCTTGCCAGAGCTGTGTTTATATTGCTGTCAGGAAGGTGGCCCATTTTGATTATATTTAACAAATTTTCCATTAAATGGTTCTCAGACTTATTTTAAAGGCAAGTGTAAACTGACCCTTGAATTCCAATCTGGTTTCAGATAAATGTTTGTGCTGTAGAGGAACCTGTAATTTAATAGCTGAAAAGGCACATAAAATTCAGAGAGCACTATTTTAAATGCCAGGGTAGATGGAGCCAAACAAAGGAGAGACAACACTGTTGAGATTGTATTTTGAATTTTTTTAATACTGACTGACTCGAGAAGAACCAGAAATGGCACCCTGTATCCTGTGGGTGATTTGTATAAAATGTGGTTCAGCTCCAAACAACTCCTGGGTTTTTATTTTGCAAAACCAAAACAAGACTGACAACATTTTACAAACCCAAAATAATTCCCAGCTTGCCAATCTGCAACTGTAAATTGCTGGTGTTTATAACTGATACCTGAAAACTAACTCAAGACCAAGAATAAGTATTTGTGTTCTACTTTGCTTCGGTTAAGAGGCCTTTTGATGGTAACCTAACTGTAAGGCTACGATTTAGTCACGGGTATTTTTACTAAAAGTCATGGACAGGTCATGGGCAATAAACAAAAATTCACAGCCCGTGGCCTGTCCATGACTTATACTATAAATATCCCTGACTAAATCTTGGGGGAGGGATCACTGCTGGGGTAGGGGGTGCCCCGGGGGGCTGCTACTGGGCAGGTGTCTGGGGGGGGGGGGGGACGCTGCTGGGGGAGGTGCTCTGGGGGGCTGCCCCGGGACCACAGCCGGGGGCCGGCGAGCAGCGGCAGCTCTGGACACCCCGGGACCACTGCTGGGGGCCGCCAAGCAGTGACTGCTTTGGCCGCCCCCGGGACCGCTGCTCAGGCAGTCCCAGGACCCAGTTGCAACGGCCCCGGCTCCTGCGCTCCCTGGCTCCAGGGTTGCTCCAGCAGTGGTTGGTGCGGCTGGCTGAGGGGCTGCCCGAGTGGCTGGCTGAGGAACCACTCCAGCAGTGGCCGGTGTGACTGTCCCTGAGGCCACCTGAGCAGCTGGCCCCTGAAGCCAGCTGCTTGCGCAGCCCTGGGGTCAGCCACACTGGCTGCCGCAGAAGTCCCAGAGTTCGCAGAAAGTCACAGAATCCGTGACCTCCATGATCTCCGTGACAACACGGAGCCCTACCTAGCAGTGATGTTCAAATACTCGTTCGCAGGATCTGAATTACTTCATCTAATCTGAATTAATCATTACTTGATCCACAAATCAGCGGAGGGTTTTTTTTGTTTAATGAAACTTTTGAAAAAAATCATTTTGTATTGCTCTGATTGTATCTACTTTCCCAAGATTCCTCTTTTGCCTTTTCTGTATTTAATACAATTTCTTTTGTAACTGTACTAGAGAGAACTGTCCAGTCAACTGCTCCAACCATGAGTGCAAATGGACAACGTAGAAGTACTAAATTACCTTGTACTGTTTCAAACTTGACATATAATCTATGAAAATTAACATCTTTTTTGGAATCCAACAGGGCACATAAATGTCACTGCACACTGTAAAATAGCACACCATTTTGAAGGTCAGTACAGTGTTAGTAAACTCAATGTACACATTAGTGGAATATCAAGACAATGAACTCCCCGATTTTTAAACGATTAAACTCAAAAATGAAGCAAAAGGCAAGACAGTTGTAATTCTGTTTGTACAGCTTTTACATACATAGTTCTGCATGAGTCAAAGCTTGAATGTACACAAAAATTACAGTTTGCTAATTTTTAAGCCCAA
The DNA here is from genome assembly GCF_027887155.1 of Malaclemys terrapin pileata. Classification (NCBI taxonomy): domain Eukaryota; kingdom Metazoa; phylum Chordata; order Testudines; family Emydidae; genus Malaclemys; species Malaclemys terrapin. Next base: position 11,892,520 of record NC_071516.1, on the reverse strand, counting down.
AATTGCACTTGAGTATATAAAAATCTGCTATTTTTCAATTAAAGTTTCATTGAGTAATGTGTTTCTCAAAACCTTTGACTAACACAAATAGAGTTAAATAATCTCATTAGCCAAGGAATATATATTAGCGGTTCCCTAGTTTTCTAACATTTTCACAGACCATTGAAGCCATCCTGTCCTTTAAACATTGCTTGTAGACAAGGTTCTTACGCGTTAATAGCAGTATTCTTAAGCAGGGAAATAGATGCATTTTTTAAAAAATGTGTGTACAAAAGATTGTTTATGTGTACAGTCAGCATGAGCTTAAAGTGCCTAAATCCAACATATAAGTGCCACCGAGATCCTCAAAACACCTCATTCAGCTGCAACCTGATCCTGGAGGCACCTCCAAAGCTTCCATCACTAGGCATGTGCAAAGCTGCCTAACTCTAAGACACCGCCAACCTGCTCAGCACCCTAGCTCACGCTCTAAGCTCTGGTAGGATTTTCAAACCAGGCATTTCTCCAACTATCTCAGACAAAAGGACAGCCAGGAATTTTCTGGGAAGGGGCCTGTCCAGTTATGCCCAATACACCAGCAGTTTGACCACTCATCTGGAGTGTGGGAGACGAATCTCCATTTTGTGTGATTTGGAGCAGGAACCTGGACCTGACTTTCCTACATCCCAGGGAGTGCCCTAACCCCTGAGTTATCAAGTCAATCTCTCTCTGCATCTCTCTTCCCCGTCCCCAACCCATGAATTATTTCATACAAAGTGAAATGGCTTCTACGGGAAATATGGAGGGTATGTCTACATTTGAGCTGGGAGAGGTGATTCCCAACTTACACAGACATACCTGTACTAGCTCTGCTTGAGCTAACACCTAAAAATAGCACTGTGTCCGTGGCAACAGAGGTGGCTGCTGCTTAGCCTAGCCACCCTGAGTACAATCCCACCTACCCCCGGGTATGTACTCTATAGGCACACTCGAGCTACCGTGGACACACTGCTACTTTGTGTGGTAGCTCAAGCAGAACTAGCATGGGTCCATATATGCAAGCTGGGTATAACACCTCCCAGTTCAAATACAGACATACCCAGAAACTCAACCCAGAATACCCTGGTAGCTAGAGCATTCTCTTGCAATGTGGTAGATCTGGTCCGTGCTCCACAGCAGGTAGAGCAGAGATTTAAGAACAGGTCTCCCATATCCCAGGTATGTGCCCAAACCACTGGATATTGGCCATAATGGGGTGTGGGGGGGAGGCAGGTGTCTGTGTTTTCACAAGAAAGGACTGACCTGATTTAGGAGCCTAACTCCAACAGAGGGTTCATAGCTGGGAATCTCAAGCAGAGAAAGGTGCCTCCCTCCAGCCCATAATTAAACACTTAACTGCCTTGGAGGGCTTAGGCCCCATCCCTCTCCTGGGTATTTCCTACTGGCTAGTTTAAGAGGTGCCTCCATCAGCTTGTTGGCTTCAGTGAATCCCTTTCTTAGGCACCTAATTTTCCTGGTACAATACACAAGGAGCCTTAACTCTGAGCTTTAAATTCCATGGGGCAGCAGGATAACTAAGAGTTAAGGTATAACAAAGCAAAGAGCCCTTTGTGGCTCTAGGCCCAGGACTAGTTATGCAAACTAAACACTCATGCACACTTGGCAGACCCCTATTGTTTACCCACACAGTTACTTGAACGCCTTGCACAAACTGGGTGCGCGCTTGCCACTTGCACATATCTTTTGTGGTATATAATTGGCCATGCAACGTTTTGCATATAAGGGTTTCAGCTACAATTTACCATACAATACTCCTATTAACATCGAATTAACTTGTCCACAAGCAACAGTTACTTTATTTACAGGCCAACGAAATTAGGTCACAAAAACTTTGTGCATCTTCCATTCACATTTTGTGCTGTTAAAATATGCATGGAAAACCTAGAATTGACACTTGCTACATATAATTGCACTAATACAAGATGATTTATATGAGACTTAGTTTTAGGAGATTGTTATTTGTTTTGAAAGCTGCATTCTGCATCAGAGGATAGAGATTTTGATTAGATGAAAGGCAAATGATGATTCTGAATAAGCAACACTGCTGGAATTCCAGTCACCAGTCAAGTGCTGCTGTACATTTTGAGAGGTGAGAGGACTACATAAGCAGCTGCGGTGTGTGTATATGTGATAGACTTACTGTGCAAGGAGGACTCTCAATTAGAAAATAACTCTCACTAGTATTGTATAACTGACATATCTGTTTCTGGAAAACAGCACATTGTTTGTATTATCATAGCGTTGAAAAGTCCAAGTCATGGACCAGGACCCCATTGTGCTAGGTGCTGTACAAACACAGAACCAAAAGGACTGTTCCTGTCCCAAATCACAATCTAAGTATTAGACAAGAGACAACAGGTGGATACAAATTAATAGGAAAGTACAAGGAAACAAGGAGACAATTGGTCAGCCTGGCTGTATTAAATTCAACGGTACTGTAAACTGACACTGTTGTACAATGCACTGTTGTGCATTTGTGACCGTCGGAAGACAGGATACTGGCCTAGATGGCCTATTTGTCTGACCCAGTATAGCCGTTCTTTTGTTCTTAAGTACTCGGAAACTGGTTCGTTTATAGATAGGCAAACCTGCATCCCTTTCGTCTTCTCTCACTGAGGACTCCACTGTACGTGAGAATGATCAGCAGTAAACAATATGGGAAATACTTAAAACAAAACTAGAAAGCCTGCGTAAACAATAAGGAAACTGCAAGGATCCGGTTCTTATAGTATCAAAGTAAAACACTGGATAGGGTCATTATTTTTCAGATGGATTGGAGCTAGATTTACATTACGGCTTCAAGCTGAAGTCTTGCTCTTGGCACCAGATAGACCAGATACAGAGTTTAAAGAACGATCTTTCCTATCCACAGCAGTGCAGGATTTATTTCTATAAAGATTTCCAACTAGAAATTCACTGGTATAATCTGAACAGTACTGCAGGGTATATGCAGGAGTGCTGCCAGCTTTTCTGCTGCCCTAGGCAGCGGAAGGTCCCGCCCCAAAATGCCGCCCCTCACAGAGGCGGCGGAAGGTCCTGCCGCAGAAATACCGCCGCGGTCGCCACCCCCCAAATTGTAGCGCCCTAGTGGGTTGCGCCGGCCCTGGGTATATGTTCATCTCAGTACAGCAAGATTTATAGTGCTACCCCTTTGAAAGTGAGACACTCCTCACACAGAGCACTGGGTTTTGCAGGCTCCTGTGGGAGTGAGGAAATCTGTAGAAAGCAAATCCAAGGTAGTGGTGCCCTCCAGATGCCACTTTAGTCTTGCATCACCTGACCACCAATATGGAAAGAGCACCAGAGTTCCTAGTTATGCACTGAAGGGTGACTTAAAGCCCCTAAACATTCCACAGCACCATCCACCTATGCCTGTAGCTTCAGACTGCCTCAGGCTATCTGAGAGTGGATGAGCCTCGCATGTCCAGGCAGTGGGCTCCCCAGATCTTCTGAGAAGGATCACATGGGGTCAGACATTACAATAAATGCAGCAGGTTAATTATAATGCCTAATCATTTAAACAAATGCAGCTATATTTACTGTATCATGCAAAGCTCCAGCTAGACATGTGACTCCGCATGCCCTTCTCTGGAACCCCTCACCTTCAGAAGATTGTGAGCAGATAAGCAGAGATCAGTGCACTATGCCTGAAATACACTATAAGATTTTCCATGGTTTAGTACTTCCTTTTTTATTATTATAATGAAGTTGATCTCTCAAAAGCAGTTTAGCACAACCCGGGGTTAATTATGGCATATGTGAAGAGTTTGCTGTGTGTTTAGAAAACAGCCCAAGCTTTTGTTTTAAAGATAAGAGCATCTGAAAATAGTGCTGAAAATAAAATGAAAGTGCTTCCTCCTCTTTAACTGTTAATACATAATATAGGCTACTCTTTATGGGAAAGATGTTCCAGGTGCAGTATAGTACAATATGTTAAATCATCCTTTTTAGAGAGCACCTCTAAGGATAACAAAATGTCATATCATTTAAATTAATTACCCCTGACTTGTACCAATAACAAAGAAAAGGTCAGGCTAAAGCCAGAATACTAGAGATGGTCAAAAAAAGATCATTATGTTCTGTGGGGGGAAAATGGGGGAAAAAACCAAACCAAAAGATTTTCATTTGGTTCCCAAGTTTTCACAAACATTTCCATTTTTCAACAACAAATTATAAAATGAAATGTTTCCCTTTGAAATGTTTTGCTTTGTTTTGGCATTTCCCCCACCATTTCAAAAGGAAAAGGTCTGAATATTTTGTAAGCGTTCTTGAATTTTTTTCTTTTCAAAATGTCAATGACAATGAAAAGTCATTGCCATCAAAATCCCATTATTTTACAGCATTCTTTAGAGAAAAAAATTCAGCCAGCTTTCTGGACACATAGTATAAAATACAGCAGCGTAATACAGAGAAAATTTAGCAGATTTCCCAAAAGATTCTTCATTTAGGCCCTCTAAACTTTCTAAATAGAGATGGTCTTGAATCAGAGCCCAGCTCCAGCTCCCCCCCTCACACCAATGATCCAAACGTTAGGCCTGAACGATACTCTTTTGTGGGCTGAACCAATCCCTCTGAACTGATTTTACTCACCCTACTGTAATTTCCACACCGCCGCCAGGACGAAACACAGCAAACTTTGAATTCAGGCTGAGTTTGAGCTGGCTGAGACAAGGGTCAAGTATGAACATTTTGCACAGCTCTGCCGGTGGAATTCAGACAAGCTGTGACGAACTTCACAGCCTTCGTGTATGCATAGCAAAAGTGAGCAAAGCCATCATTTTAGGAGATTTTTGTCTTGCTTCAGAATGGAGAGGAGGAAGGGGATTACCTCAGAACCTCAGACCTTCAGAACCATGGAGTTCAGGGACTGAGCACCAGAGAAGGATATGGTCTTGTGCTTACCCCTGGAAGCCAGGACACCTGACTTCTATTCTCGACGCCACCACTGATACATGACTCGCTTAATCATGTAGCTGTACAAAAATCTGGGTGAATTTCAGAGGTGATGTGTCCGTCTAAGGTACTTTGCATTGGTGTAACTTACACCTTGCGGTCCCTGACTGTGTAAGTTATGTCAATTTACATTCAACTCTGAATTTGTCTGTCTCCGTCTCACATTTTCCCATGTGCCCAGTACCTACCTGACAGGAGTGTGCCGTGACTCACTTAATCCTGAGACCTTGGGATGTAAGGCACTATGGAAAGCACAATGGTAAAAGGAATGTAAAGAATGGGCCCCACCCTGAAACCCTTGCTCATTTCGATGTCATCTTCCTTGAGTCTGAATGAGTAAGGACTGTAGGATCAGGTCTTGTTGTCATCAGCATTGGTACATATCTGAACAGGAATCTCATGGAGAAATGTTTGTAAGAGCTCAAGGAGAGACAACCACAACTTTAGTTACAATTACAGTTTAAGGACTAGAAACATGGCCATTTCCTCTCCAGTCCAAATTCCTTGGTACGGTTTCTTTACACAAACCAGTCTTTCTGAATCTGCTTTCCAGAAAGATCATTGTCAGAGAGAACAGCCTTGCATCACAAGGAAACATGGCAATTTCCCCAATCTCCCCCACCCCATTCCTGGGGGTTCTCACTTTTCCTGTGCTTTGCCTCCAGGCTGCCGTCTCACATCAGACTAATCTGGCCTACTGAGAGAACCAAACAGCCCCCTGCTACCACCTGACCTAAACCTGACAATGCCTTCACACTTCTCGCAGGCTGAAAACACCCCCTCCTCCTTCCCTGGTGAAGTGAGAGACGGTTAAATGCTTTTTACTCCTCACTGGGGAGAGAAATGAACTCAGCTGTGCTAGTGAATCCTCTTTCCTTGCTGACATGCATCAGACACAACATTCTCATCCTTCAAAGCTGGAACAGAAAACAAAACAATGAACAACAAGTTCCTGTCTGAGAAATTAAACAGCCATTCTCCTCCTATTGCCAAGGCATGGTTATGTCCTTTGTTACAATGTAAGCTGCAGCCACTCTCTGTGCTCCCCACGATGCACTGCTCACAGTTGCCAGCTCAGTTTTATGTTTATTTCATAAACAAAAACAAAATATTTAGTGTCTCTTAAAAAAAAAAGACACTTTTTGTAAGTGCTCTGCTCCAAATTGCCACTGCAGATGTTTTGTGCTTTCAAGAACCATATTCTTAATCGTGTGAATGAGATCTCATAAGCAGATGTCCTGTAACAAGCCATAGATTGAAAACTAGGAATTTTGAATACAGAAAAATAAAATTCCAACTTCCCCTAGGATTAGGGGGAGAACATTTCACAGCATGGGCAAGCTACATAGAACTAGTCTTGGAACATCACAGGAGCCCCTCTGAACCAACTGTAAGCAAATGAACAAAGGCTGTGATTTTCCTAGCATAACTTTGTGCCTGTAGTTTCCTTTAAAAAGTGTCTTATGGGCTCTTTCTTCCCTTTGTAAAATGTAGAAGCACTGAGTGGGTAAGAAACCTAACTGGGATTTTCACAAGAAAATGGAGATTCAGGAGTAGCTGTGAGCCATGGACCCACTGGCTTGGATATATGCATAATAGTGCACCAAAGGGTGGCATGTGAGGTCTCTGCTGAGAACAAGTAGCCCATCACCGGTCATCATGTGCAATGTATGTGGGGATAATATTTAAGGAGCTATACTAAAAAGTATGTTCTTAAGGTCTTGGAGTTAAGGCAGGCCATGAGGAGGTAATGTACCTCAGAAATGTTCCTTTTGGGCAGGAGGTAACAGACACCCAGGGGTGGCTCCAGGCACCAAGTGTGTGCCTGGGGCGGCAAACTGCGGGGGGTGGCCTGCCGCCACCAGTCCCATGGCTTTGGCGACAATTTGGCGGCAGGTACACTGAAGGTGCGGGACCGGCGGACCTCCCGCAGGCATGCCGCCGAATGCTGCCTGACTGCCATGCTTAGGGTGGCAAAATACCTATCTCCGTGTCTGATCATTTGTGTATTGTAAGTCCCACACTATAGGCCTAGTTGCATACAGAGCAACAGACAAAATAAGAGATTGTGAAATCTACAAGAAAGGAAATCTACAAGATGAACCAGACAGTAGGGTGCAGGGGTTCCTGTTTATGAAAAAAGACAAAAAGATTGTTCTGGTATATCTTGGAGTGAAAGGAAACACACAGGGTCCTTCACCTAGGAGGTAAGCTGACAGTGTCTATCTCATAAAAGGAGAATCACAGCCTATGTGGCTGCAAAGTGCTGCAAGATTTTGGGTGAGCAATACTCTAGCAGACATAAAAGTGTATCTAGTTAATGCAGTCTGTGTTCTTGAATGTGTATTACAGTTTTATTTTCTAGGTAACCATTTGTTTTTGTTTGTTGTTATTACTTGAATCTCTTTGTTTTGTTAAATAAACTTATACTTGATTTCACTATAAACATATCTCAGTGCTGTGTGTTAAGTGGAATGGTGATCTGAGGTAGAACTAGTAATGACTACCTACAATGGGATAGTCATTGAGCACAAGAGAAAAAAAGAGAAAATGACTGTGTATTCCCATGGTTAGGGCACCTACCTGGGAGGTTGGAGACCCTAGGTCCAGTCCTCCTGCTCCAGCCACTCTTATTATTTATCCAGAGTTCAATAGCAGAGTTGAGGGAGCCCCACAACAGAATATCCCATAGCTTAGTGGGCAGAGCACTCTCCCTCTTCAAATTCTCTCTCACCATCTGGCAGCAAGGGGAGAATTGAACCTGAGTCTTTCACATCCCAAGGGAGTGCTCTACCGCCTGACCTAAAAGCTACACTGTAGGCCCCACACCACCCCCACTTTTGTGTGGGCAAGGCCAGCACCTAATTCATTCCCTCAAGAAACGCCTTAGGTGCCTATGTCATCTGACTCCAAGCAGTGGGTCTGCACGTGTGGGCTGCTAGCAAAGCTAGGTGCCTTCCTGCAGCCCAGACTTACGTGCCTATCTCAGAGAGAGGGGAAGGGCTTAGCACACACCTCTCTAGTCGGCATCTCCCATTGGCTGGTTTAGGCAGCTCCCCGCCTAGGGTGCTGGCTTTTGTGGATCACATCTGTAAGCATCTGTCGCTCCCTCTTCATTGATAGGGAGTGTAAGTGTCTAACTCAGCTCTGTAGATCACAGTGTTGTTCCTGTGGTTTTCTAGGTGCCTAAAAGTTAGTCTCCATTGTGCTCAGCATGGCAACACCTAAGTCCCTTCATGGATCCCACCCTTATTGCTTACTCAGTCAAAATTCCCATACTTCTCTGTATAAGGAGTCTGCACTTGGGCTTTTAATTTGTCATTTAGTTTATTACACTTTGTTAGGGTATAATCAGTGGCTAAGTGTGAGTGACCATGTCTCCCTCTACAGAATGGCCCACATGAGGCTAGGTGACTGCTACTTACAAACAGCTAATGAGTTTCTCTTTTAGCTCAAGTGGCAGGAGTGTGTGCTTTTGATACTAAAGGGCGTGGGTTCAATCTCTGCTAAGCCAGATGCCCGTGGGCACATGGCATAAAACATATCTACCGACTGATGACAAGGTTAGAAACGGGTTGGATTGTTAACATCCCCAAATCTGTGCTTGCTCAGCTGTGGGGTGTTTGATTCAGCTCCCTGTAAAATTAGGGGCTACTTCTAAGACACAGCTCTGGATTTGGATTTCTAACAGACCCAGAGTTTGAGGGATGCTTAGATCTGGGATTTTGAATTGGGCTCATTTGTGTTTATCAGTGGCTCTTATTTGAAGCTTTGAGCAAGATCACATCTATCCAGATGTGCTGAAAATGGATTTGTAGCCATCTCTAAGCCATAATGGTCCTATTACACTTAGGATGAGATGGAGGAGCAAAGTAGCAACAGAAGACAAAGGAATAAACGAAGTAAGGGGAAGCAGGAGAGAAAGAGATGCAGACCAATAACAAGGTGATAAGAGAGCAAGGCAGAAGAGAAGGGTTGAGGGAAAGGCCACCAGGCAACTGTAATAAACAGTATGGAGAGAAAAAGGAGTCCTTTCTAATTACAATGAAGCATCATAAAATATTAAAGACATTGAAATTGTGCATGTAATGCTGCAATTCCAGGCAAGGTTCACTCTCCTAGTTTATGACGACTCCAAACCCTCACAATAGAATTACTGCTGTTTAATGTACAATTGGCTGTATAAAATTCCATAAACTGTTTTTCTTTATTATCCCTGCTAATTCTGCATGCATATACCTGTCACGTATTAGAACACACCATTATGTCCAGAGAACTGTGCAGAAGAGAACTTATTTCCAAAACAAACAGCACCAAAACATTGTACATCAACTCAGGAATTACACACACACACACACACACACACACACTCCATATTTGGAGCAGTTTACCTGTACCAGCAGTTTCCTGTACATCCAAAAGGTCAGTGGCACCTACAAAGTCAGCTCTCAGAAATATCCTATATAGTTTTGATATTGCATGGCCCCCATTACTGTTATATTAGAGAAACCCACTGTCTTTAACAAATCACATTTTTACAATTGAGGAAATAAAGATTAAGTGATGCACCCAAGATCACACAGGAAATCAGTGGCATAGTAGAAAACTGAACTCAGGTCCCCAGAGTCCCAAGTTAGTACCTTACCCACTGGGCCAAACTTCCACCACCTAGAAAATATTAGCACAGAATGCAGCCAGACAAAATCCTTCAGCTACTTTTCTAAACAAATATTTGCTTGCCTAAAAGAGCAGAATTCATTTTTTCTGTATTTGTAGTTAGCCTATATCCAGTTACCATGGAGCAGCACAAGAGGGATATATACTGAGTATAGGATATATGCATACAAGTCTTTCCTTCCTTCCCCAAATAATGAAGAAACTTGACAGGCCACTTTTATTGAAGGCTTTGTTTGTTTATTGTATTGACTGATAATTTATTATGTGCCAAGTACCACTCGATGCCTGGGTGCATTGGGATAACACCCACAGCCACATAACTGGGCCAAAACACTCAACCGCTGAGGAGGCAGCCACCCAACTAATGGAACAATGGACTGCCATCTCCACTCCAGTCTACAGCTATTCCTTGGCTGGTTAAAACACCAATGGGAAGGGTTGAATCTCACATCAAGCTTCTCAGGTGGATGGTTCATGGAATAAATACTAATAATGTTTTGCATCCAGTGTGTTAGCTCCAGCCTTTAGATGCACTAACTGACACAAGCCCCCGACGTCAGAATTCGGCTCATTAAACACATGTAGTGCCTGTATGACACCTCATCCTAATTCCCCCTTCAGCTGTAATAGGGAAAGGAAGGATGATCTTGAGATGAAGGCAGCAGAGTGGGAATGAAGAGTTCTGGGTTCAGTTCCTAGCCCTGTCACTGGCAACTGAGATAAAAGGAGTCTAACTGTAAAATGGGGAGAATTCGCCTTCGTTCCATTCTTTACCCTCTTCTCTATTTAGATGGCAAACTCTTTGAGGCAGCATCTCTTACTGGGTATAAGTACAGCACCTATCACAATGGGACCCTGATTTTGGTCAGGCTTCTCACCATTACAGTAAAAATAATACGCTAGAATTTATAATATTTAAAGACGATATGGTCAATACAACACCGAAGCAACACAACAAATAACTGGAGATTTTGCAGGATGAATGTGGCTCTTTCCAGTAAATGTCTGTAGTGGTCTTACCATCATAGAGCTCGCTCTTGTGGCACCGTCATCAATCTCATGTAATGGCCAGGTCCCTCTGGAGTCCCATCCCTTCCAGGGCATCTGTGACCGTAATGACCTTCATCCCTATTAAAACACAGGTAGCAAATCAAAATGTCTTCTTCCCCAGCTGAGGGTCTTACTTCGGTTCCTCTCTCTTCGCCTAGTGACATCAAAACAATAAAACACTAACCAATTCACTACCTCCATTGCAGGTCTGAGATTTCTGTCTCTCTCCCAATTTCCCATTGTGCTCAGTCCTGTTATTAGGACAAAGATCTATGGGGACAGTTGCTTCAAGTTCTGCCCCACCCTAGCGGCCCACCTAGACACTAATCCTGACTCCTGCAACTTATTCCTCTCTTACTCCCTATGTCCTTCCTCAGACTCTCCACCAGGAGACAAGTTCCAACCTGCTACTCTCTTGGGCCTTAGGCAGTGTCTCCTCAGGTTGAGGTCTCCCCTCACAACTGCTCTGAACTTACGGCAACCAGCCAGCCTCTCCCCTGCTGGGTCTAATACTAAATTGAGGCTGACAGACCTGCTGAGTGCAATAAAGTGGGCTAACTGGGCTCTCAGGCTCTTGTTCACTCTTTATGGGCCTGTAGGGGCTGTATACACCCCATCACGGTATCATATATATTTGTCAAGACATGAGCAATATATTACCTGAGCCTAGAACAGTGAACTCTTGATATCTTTAGACATGTTTCATTTCAACCAATACGCTTGTCAAAGACCTCCAATAGTCTGTGACACTAAATAAGAGGTGTTACATTGTAATGACAAATATTAGATACCAGTCTGCTTGATTAACATAATTTGTTTCTTTGTTTCATATTTTAATTCCTGATGAGTGGTTTTTCATCCACTCTATCTGGGGGGAGAGGGGGGCAGGAGGCAATGTTTTCTGACATGGAACTCTAATGTGGCCTTTGCAGAGACCTCTCATCTGCAACTTTTCATTCTCACCTCCCTTTCCCTTCAGCACATGAAATTAGCTCCAGCAGCAGCTACTGGTCAAGAGCCTCACACTTTGGATATCTCCTAAGGCTTTGGGGTTTAGCATGAGCAAAAGGTCCTTCCCTATGGCACACACATTTAAATTTAGCACTAAACTGGGGTGGGGAGGCAGGGGGAGGAAAATATGTAAAATGTCAGTTTCTGACAGGCAGAAAATTAGAATTCATTCCCCCTGAGAACTAAATGGACTTTTCTGCTTCCAGTCACTAGCTATGACAAGGTTAACATTTCTCAGTTTAATGACTAAGGACATTAAGAGTGCATGTGAATAAGGAATAAAAGTGCTAGAGGGTATTAGCTAACTCTGTGACAACAGCCTGAACTGACAACAAAGAAAAAGTCGCCAATTCCAACAAGTAATGACCATTCGACGTGGTGGATCGACAGCAAGCGAAAACACAGAGCAATAGGATGTGGAGACGATTCTTTGTCACCCTCATTATTAGGCACAGGAGTTAGATGGACATAAGGGACAAAGAACAGCTGCTGGGCAACTGTAGAGAGATACGACGCCAGTAGCAGGTGTGGCAGGATAACCCCTCACTTAAAGTGCATTCTGCAAGACAATGTGCTCCCAGTTGTTTCAGGAAGTGCCAGTGTACCAGGCAGCAACTAAGCCCTAAGAAACCCAGAATAGAAGCATTTCCAGATGTGTCTCAGACATCTTCTGAGTGTTCCGCCACCCCCTCACACTCTGGGCCCAGCTAATCTCAAATCAGCTTGGAGTCAATGGAGTTACTCCACGCTTATGCCTGTGTAACTGTTAGCAGAATGTGGCCCTCAGTTTTATACAAATGAACTTCACAGTGCTGTGCAATGATCTGAGGTGCGGTTCATCCTCACGCAGATTGCCCTACAGACAGGCATGCAGCCTCCCACCCACTGGCAGCTAAGGGTGAGAGTTTTAGGTAAAGTGCCAGTCCACAACTTGCCTTAGCTGCCCAGGAGGTGGGTAACAGAGGGCACTTAACATGTCCTTAAGTCCTCTGCTATGCTAGCCTATGAAGTTCTGATGCTGCTTTTTACCCCCGTAAGAATGGGCACACGTGAATGACACACACAGGAACACCTGAGCACTACACTTCCATGGATCCTTCACCCAGAAGGACAATTGTGTTAATGACGGAGCTCTGAATGAACTAGAAGGAAGGAATATTTTTCTTACTCTGGTTTCATTTTCTCCGTTTTCTGAGTGAAGCCTTCCTCCAGTTCCCCAATGACAGAAACACCCCTGCAAACATAACTCATGCAGCCACACTTCCTAGGTCAAATCTGAACCAGATTACATGGACAATCCCAGACATCAGTCTAATGCTGCACCAAACCACAGGACTGGTAAAGCAGTGGCCAAAGAGAAGCCTAAATGTTACTGATATTTCAGGATGGTTCAGAAGCTTGAAATAATCAAATATGGGGCTTTTTCTGGATATAAATTAAACTGCAATGGTTAGAAATATTTGGTCTGAAAAGCGATTTCTAAATTTCTAAGGTTAAGCAAAAAATCTAAGTGGAAAACGGATATTCAGAAATATGATTTTAAGGTTGATGGTGTACCTTTACATAGGAGTAGTTAAGGTGCTATTTAATAAAATGAAGTGATGCTTTAGATGAGTCGATATATTTTAAATTCAGAAAGAGATACAAATTCTCCTTTTCTGTAATTATCTCTCTCCTTGACTAGATTTCAAAAGCTTTTTGGCTACATTTCAAGTGAGATCAAAAACGTATCGTTTAGGGGGGAAATGAAGACCGTTTTAAAAGTTAAGATATGCAGAAATAAGTTTAAAAAGAAAAATAGAAGAAACCAAATGTTTTAATAACCTTGGTAACTTACCTCCAAATGCTGGAGACACTTCATCGACTATTGTTTGTTTTGCTTCTGACTATCAATAGTACTTTGCATCTGCCCATCAGCAGCACTTTAGACTGAGTTCACATTAACCAGATTGATAGCAGGGAGCCAAGCTGAAAAAATGTGGCTTTACATTTTTCCGACAAGACAAGTGATATGAGGTTCTAGCATATCAAATCATAAGCAGAGGTGATGGAATGTCAGATAGCTCATTAGATATTTAACATTTCCTTTGGAGAAGGACAGTGAGTATCAATTTGACCAATGGGTAAGTCAAATTTGGGCGGAATTCTATTAAAATTGGATTGGCAAGAACCACTCAAAGTCCTTGGTGAATCTCTAACACAGTCAAATATGTAGAGAGCATAGAAGTGAAAGTAAAAGGAGTCCTGGGTGGTTTTATACATATAGATAAGGCCTAATTCTGTCCTCCTTACCAATGCGGAGTGGGCTTTATTCCACATATACTTCCTTTGAAATTAATTGGATTGCTCAGAGAGTAAGGCGCCAGTCTACAAAGGGGAATTAAAACGGGGGGGATGGGACATTAAAACAATCTGATCTACAAGCCAGTTCATGAAACAGTCATACTGAGCAGAAGCCTTTTTGGAGGAACCAACAGAATCCCAGCCAGGTTGCAGTCGCAGTGGTGGAAGTGGTCTCTTGAAGGGAGGAGGCGCCCTGGTGTCTGTTAGGCCATCCATCGTAAACAAAACCTACCCCAAAACCATGCGTGCCTTTCTGCCACGCTCCAATCTGTATTCTGCATTGTTCTCATACTCAGGCTGCAGACACGGATTAGTTTTGGTCCCTGGCCTCATTACCTCGCACTTCTTTACAACGAACTGCATAAGCCACTTATCAGCCCATAATCCCAATATATCCAAATCGTTTTGAACGTGTTTGTTCTGTTCCTCTGCCCCCTCCTCACTCCACCCCCTTTGTATGTGTGTGTGTGTGTGTGTGTGTGTGTGTGTGTGTCAGCATATTTAAGTCACTTTTGAAATTACATCCTGCTCAAGATCACTGCGTTGAATTTAAATGTTTTCCATATAACACATCAATATACCTGCTTTAACTCACATCAGGTTTATTTATCCTGTTTATTATAAGAGACCAATTCAATCAATATAAGCTGGAATTCAAACACACGCATGCACTTGAATTATGCATACAAACGCTCATCAGGGATATAAGACAACTTCTGTACTACAGATCACTCCTCTAATTTATAGCCTAGTATATAAAACAAGGAGTTTTTACACCTTGACTTTTACTTGACTTTCACAGTAGTTTGGTTACCTGGAAAACCACAGAAATTGAAATAGATCACAAATTCCACTGCAGAGGTTTGGCAGTGGAGTGTCTGCCTTTCTTCATCCAGACCGGAGATGGCAGGTTTTAAGATTTACTTTTTGAAAGTTGACCGTTAGTTTTTCAGCTTCTGTGCATGCAGGAATCCTTCCAAAATACACAAGGCAACAATGTCAACCACATTTTGCAACCTTTTCTTATTCCCTGAATTTTTTTCTTTACAACACAGCAAAGTCAACATTTGAGCCTTACATTTAATGTAAAGTAAGAGATACAATGCAGAAAGCAAATAGAATGATATATGGTGAACTGGAGCTCCAAAACACTAACCTCAGGTAATCCTCCATTTGAAGTCTAGGGTAGGCATCAACCAACACAAAAGAGATCCTGAAAGCATACTTGGAGGTGTACCTTTTTTAGCTTCCTTCTGAAAATGCCATCCCTTCTAAATGTTAATGGCCAACATGATCCTCACAGCAGAACTCTGATCCCCTTTGAACATAGTACACCAAAGGAATATAGCAAATTTAGAAACCAAATATACAAAGGCAGAGAAATGTGCCTAAGAGAGCAACCCCAGTGGAGGAGGGAAATGATGCAAACTGGATGATGACTTTTAAAAGACCCAGGATATAACAACAACTCAACCAGAAGATAGTGGAATATTGTGATGAGACCTAGGAAACCTTGGAAGAAACCAACACAGTTTGGTCCATACAACTAAACACCCATATCTGGCTGGTTAGCATTAGCCTCTCCATCTAGGCACTTATATGCCCCTCATCACTGTTGCATCCAACATCTCACAAACATTGGTGAATTTATCCTGTGAAGGATGGAAATGTTATCGCCATTTTATAGATGGGAAACTGAAGCACAGAGAAATTAAGTAACTTGTCTACGGTCATACAGAACACCTACAGCACAGCTACGTATTGAACTCAGAACTCTTGCGTCACAAGTCTTAATCACAAAATCATCCTTCATCACAGTCATTAGCCTGCATTTCAGATAAACCCTGACCCCACTGAAGTCACTGGGAGTTTTGCCATTGATCTCAATGGGGTCAGAATCTCACCCAAGTTTAAACATTAGTACCATCCATATTAACAAGATGATGCTTTTAGTGACACCAACTTGTTGGTCCAAAGTGGGAATGTGGATACACAATATAAATATTGGCCAAATCCTGCTGTTCCTACTCAGGCAAAATTCCTATTGAAATCATTGGGAGCATTACCTAAGGAAGGCTGTGGGAGTTGGTCCTCAAGGTGCACATGCAAACAGACCCATTATTGTTATTAATTGGTTGCATTACAGTAGGACCGAGAGGCCTGCATGGAGAGAACATACTCACATTTACTCTTGGGAAGATAAGCAAAAGACAAGGAAGCACCACTTGTGATTTCATAATCAAGTTGAGTTCATCCAAGTTATACACTTAAAGCAGGAATTCAACTGTCTGGTTACCTATGAAGGATCCAGCAGCTCCTCCCCAAAATTACAGCGCTTGCTCTTTGGGCACAGAATACATTTTTGAGAATTTACAAGTCAGTGACTTAGCTTAAGAGTTACATTAATTTTAAAATGAGTCCTTTGGGTTCTTTAAGAGATTGAGCACCTGGCGTCAGAAATGATCACTTATGTCTGGAGAGATCTTAATAATGGAACAACAGAGAGGCTTCAAACTTCCCATATGGTTAAAGCTCACTGATCTCTTATATACTAGCTGCCTTTAAGACTTTTGTTTTGTTCTAGGATGAGCTGTCATTTTTTTGCCATTATTCTTTGTTCTCTTTTAGCCCAGGTTAATGACTAATGTTCTACTTCAGAGAATTCACATGGGGGCATGAGCAGAGACAAATACTTTTTAAGACGCAAGCCAGTGGAAAAAAAAAAAAAAACAGACCATAAGGCCATGTGGTATCAAGATCCCAGCAAGTGACCAAGGAAGTCTAGACCTCTTCCTCCTTCACATAGAAACACAGATATTTGACAGATACTCAGCTATTCCAACAAGCTCCCACTTCTGGCTTTCACATTTTCATTTCATTTTTGATGTGTTTGATCAAAATTAAACCCAAAGCTATTAGTAGCCTGACTGAAGATTTAATGTTCCTCTCTTCTACAACTGGCATGTTTATAAGCAGTTGATTTGCTATCCATGACTCTTCCTATATTTCCCACCTGATGTGATATTCTTGTAGGCCTTAAGATTTAAGGGAAAAAATTATTACTGCTTTTCAGAATTTCCAATTCCATTCTGCTGAAGACACAGTACAGCCGGAAGTCTATTGATAACAAATATCTCTCTCCGGGCATTCTACCTCCAAAACTAAAAACCCTCACCTTGTGTGACTGGGTATCGTTCAACTGACCTCAACTGAGCTGCACCAATTCACACCAGCTGGGGATCTAGCCCAATAATTCCTCCAGGAGCTAAGTTATCATGAACAAAGTCATAGCCCCATTGACTTCAGTGGAGCCTGGGTTCACCACATGTGTCTTCCCAGACTCATAGTTAGAAACAGGTGCATGGAGTATCTTTGCAATCCTTTTAATAATTCATCCATTTATATACATGGAATATTTGGCTTCTCCATCACTATGTTGATGCTCAGTAACTCCCAGCTTAAATGCTGAGTCTGTTTTGCATAAAATTAACTAAATTGCAGTCGTTCTCTTTCGCTGGTGCTTTTTCTTTGCTGCCTCCATGAACAATGTCAGGAAGATTGCAAGCTAACGACAATTCTCTTTCTAAAGTGAGAGGAAAACAACATCTAAGAGCTTTCCTGATATCTACTGGGAGATTTTTCTTTTTAAAACCATATTGTACTCTGGAATTTAAATTTTTTTGTTCATTTGATTCATTTTAAGGAATGAACGTAGTGGAGAAATGTTGCAATGGTTCTTTGCTGCCTACTGCTTAACACAGGGCATCCCATTATGGAATAGATTTAATAATGACCTGGAGTGGCTGGGTATTTTCTATTTAAAATACTTCATCAAACTAGCAAGTTATACAAGCTTTGACAAAGTGCAAGACAGACAGTAATCCTAGGCCTCTGTTGGATGGATCTCATCATTAGACAAATACACAGATCCCAACAGGGAAGGGAAATGTGGTCTTTCCCTGTTGTTGTAGTCCGTATTTCACCTGAGCAGTGACTTGGTCACTATGGGCCAGAGATCCAAAGCCTCCAGAAGTCAATGGAAAGATTCCTACTGACTTCAACCAACTTTGCATCAGGCCTTGCACATAGCCTCTTTGAGAGATGTGCCTGGTGATTCGGGCTTTTGGATTACATTCTCAATGAAGAATCTTCTGATCCATTCTCACTATAATCCAAAACCACTGACCACCATGCAAATGCTGGGAGTCTCTCCAAACAAGGCTGTGTTAAGACCTGATCCAAAGCTGGCTATTGTGAAAAGGAGCTTGTGGAGAGGAGAAGGATGTATTTGGACAATTAGTTAACTATTAGTTAGGATTACTGAGTTCCCACCAAAAAAGGGTAGAAAAGCACAGGCAATGGGGAAATGAAGAAAGGCCTTTTTGTGTCACAGACTGGCTGGGAGTTTGGAGAACAAGACCGACGTATGCAAGTGCTATTAGGAACTAGAGGTTTTGCAAATTAGTGAACAAAGTTTTTCATGTTTAAGTGGAAAAGCCAGAATGTATGACTTAACCTAGAGTGGCGGTAGGTGTGGCAGACCATGCAAAAAGTCTTATGGGCCTCTAGTCACACAGATTCTCTGCTTTAATATCACAACTTGATTTTTTTTAATCCCCAAATGTTTCTCTTCTCTCTTTTGGCTCAAGCTATTGACATAAGAATAGAGCAAGTCAGCTGATTTCTAATGTCACTTCCATTTACAGATGCTCGCATTTAAATCTGCCCCTGATACATATCATGATAAGTAGCCTTATGGGAGGCTGTTGGGTTGGCTGAGGCAGGCAGTATTTTTACTGCAGCCAAAGGAAAAGGAGGGGATGTGGTTAGCCTCAATTACCTTTTAATAAAACAATTTCTGGAGATCTACCTCCCTCCACTCATGTGTGCCTGGTTTCCACTCTTCTCTGCTTATTATAGTTGAATAGCTCAAGAGATTTTGGTGGAGGTATTGGAGTCTTACTGTTATGTTTAATTGTCTCTGGTACAGTCCTTGAAAAAGTGTGTCCATGCACTGATATCAACCAAGTGGTACCTTTGCTAGCTGGTATCAGTAAAAAAAATTAACAGGTGGCTAGACCTGTAACATGCAAAGGAACCTTGTCCTACCTTTCCTATCCCCTCTGCTGCTGCCGCCCTTGGGACCATAAAGTTCATTGCTGATTGGAGGGAATTGTGACCCCCAGAAACAAGTCTCCCATGGAACAGGTCACTGCAGAGAGGTGCGATTGTGATGTCAGAGGTAAGTGGGAAACACTACAGATGGGAGCAGGTGAGACAAACAGAAAGACATGTGACTGTATAGAGAAGAGGTTGTTTTAGATTATACGGAATTACGAGTCATATTGACTTCATTACCTACCTTTATAGATTCACCTGTTTCCTAACTGGACTTTCTCTGGTCTGTCCAAGCTAGGTAGGAGCCGAGTAGGTGTCAGAGCTCTGGCCATTCCCCCTGGCCATGTCTCCTTTGCAGGAGCACATATGTAGAAACTTGATGTAGAGCTGCCATGCTACACTGGGGTTCCTCCTATGCTGGGAGTACTTCCCTATGCCCAGATGCACCAGCTGTGCAGCCCCTTTTATGCCACCAGAGAAGTTTAAAGGGGCCACTATAGAAAGGAGGATTTGGACCTCTGTATCTAAACATGTCCTATATTCATGATGAAAGCGACTGTGATGGGGTGGACTAGGTTGTGGCCCCGGCCTCACCCCACCCCAGAAAGAGCAGAGGAGAAGTCCTCCAGGCAGCCTAGAGTGGCTGCAGGAGAGCAGCCAATCAGAGGGGCTGCTGGAGTGACCAATCAGGGGACAGAAAGCAGCAGAGGCAGAGCAGGTAGATGCTGCCTGGAGCTCAAAGAGGAGTCAGAGAGCGACCTGCTTTTTTGCAGCCAGGTTACCACATTGCTTCACTCTCCATGGTACTGTACTCGGTACTCCATGGGAGGGTTAACCCATGCAGCTTAGCCAACTTCCAGTTCCAACAGTGACATTGTGTTCTTCAGCTATGTTTGCTTCTGCATTTCAGTGCATTGTTATTTACTTAAGGCCTAATCCCACTTACTTTACCTTGTCAATGCGGCTGTGACAAAGAACCTCTGAGCAATGCCATTAGCTACGAGAGTCTTTTGTTGAGGTCAGAGAGTAGCTGATTTTAACAACTGTGCCAAAAGATCCTGCTAACTTGCACCATCCACATAGGAGGAATTTGGACCAAAAAGAGGAATTCTATCACATAACAAATATAAGCAAGATCAAAATGTAATTCTGGAGCAGATGGGAATGAAGAAGAAACCTCTAGGGCATCCTATATGGAGGAACTGCCAGAACACGCTGCAAAATTTCACCAACAAATGGCACGGAAGGTGACAATTAGGAGACTTGTAGGACACGTACTGCTCAAGGTAACTTTATTCCTAAATAGCAAGGGTCAGATATTTCAGGATCTCTGAACCTTTGCTTTATCAAGCTTCTAGTGAAAACATTCAACGTGATGGCCCAAGGCAGCACTGGAGAGGCCCTTCCCACACAGAGAAAGGAGTAGAGCTGGTAACACAGAGGAAGTGTGATGGGTTATTGCTGTGCTTGTCATTACTATTAA
The DNA here is from genome assembly GCF_027887155.1 of Malaclemys terrapin pileata. Taxonomy (NCBI): domain Eukaryota; kingdom Metazoa; phylum Chordata; order Testudines; family Emydidae; genus Malaclemys; species Malaclemys terrapin. The sequence continues at coordinate 11,871,846 of NC_071516.1, read as the reverse complement.
CTTACACTCTTATTGCCTTTCACATCCAGCGGAAACCAGCTGCTTCATATTTCTTAATATTGTGAAGCAAAAGCAGACATTGCATGTTTCCTAATCCTGTGTTTTAGGGATTGCAGCCTCTTGTTTATAATCATCTCACTTTTGCCTTCTAGAACAACATTTCTCCAGGGATCTCAAAGCATTTTTCAAACTTTAATGAAGCTTCGCAAGAGCCCTGTGGGGTAGATCAGCATTACTATCCCCACTTTACAGAAAGGGAAAGAGAGGTTAAGGAATGCATGCAAAAATACATGTGTATTTGCACGCCAAATTTGCACATTGATACCATAGTTGCACTAGCAAATCAGGTATTTGCATGTATAAATGGCCAGTTAGAGATATACCTTGCCATTTGCCCAGGTAACCAGTTTATGTACACAGCTGTACCACGCGCACAATGCATTTGTATATTTTTATACAGAATCACATTGATGTTTGTAAATCAGACCCAAGAACAGATGTTTGACATCGTGTAATAAAACAGTGGCAGAACTAAGAACAGCAACCAGGAAACTAGACTCCAGCCCCTTCACTAGCTGCTAGAACACACTTTCTTTCTAGTGATTTCTACCCCTCGAGATGCTCTTTTTCATGGATATCTATGTATTGATAAGCATCATGGCATGGTTCACTGCCCAATTTTCAAACAAGCAACATGCTCCCTTCATCCACACTGAGCTAGAATTTTTGTTCTTTCGAATAGTTAAAGCAAAAACTGCAAAAGGTGCTGGTAATTCTGTGGATTCAGCAGCCCCATTTGGTCTTTCCTGATACCAAAGGTGAATGCACCGGTTATCATTCCTCAGAAACAAACGGTTCAGAAAAAGCTCCAAATCATCTGCATGTTTCTAGGATCTTGGATGTAGATTAAATGACAGTCTATGCAGATAAAAGAAGGGAAGGATAAAGGACTTCCAGAGACACCAGCTGTATATTCTTCCTTGGAATATGCAACTACTCAGCAAAATGCCGGCAGCAACCTCTTTTATATCAGCTCCATTGATTGTCACTTATATAACGTAGGGCCTATCATTCCCAGTCAGCTGTCATTTTACAACAATTTTTAAGCATTTTTAAACCTTGAAGTATTAAGGAACAGAGTGAACAGAGGAAGGTTTCCAGGAAACCATCTCACTTCCTACTAAAATTATTTTTTTGTTTTCAAGAGCAGAACATCGCTAAACACTTACTTTGGAGCCCTTGGATTGTCGAAATCTATGCTCAGATTGTTAGAATTATGCTTGGTTGGTGTAAGCAATATGGAATATTTACCAGAATGAAGGTAGTTACCCCCACGTACAAATTATGCACCCAATGTTTTAAACATCTGAACCTTCATTTACTGTTTCACGAGAGCAACAACACAGGAAGCTATGTGAACTTATCACATAGCATTTTCACAGGCACATATGTCACTTAGGTCCAGAAAGTCGATGGGAGTTGGCCGCCTTTGAAAGTCTCCCCCAAACTCAGCATGTTCTGTTTTACGATAGACAGGAACAATAAAAATATACCTGAATCATAAATGAAGTGAGTTAAAAAGTGAGTTGTTTTTCCCCCAACATGAATGGCAAACAATATTACACCAACAGTGTGTCTGCTTCCTTAAACATCAACGTCTTCTCCGGTATTTCAAATGTAATACTAAGGATGTTTTGGCATCCAAATTACTGGAATAAATTGCCTAGGGAGGTTGTGGAATCTTCCATCATTGGAGATTTTTAAGAGCAGGTTGGACAAACACCTGTCAGGAATGGTTTAGAGATAATACTTAGTCCTGCCATGAGTGCGGGGGATGGGACTAGATGACCTCTCGAGGTCCCTTCCAGTCCTATGAGTCTATGAAAACACAGGCTTTACTAATAATCCTGTTTCTAAATAGGAGTGACCTATTGTATCATTATGTCTGATCCCAGAGTGCCCTCTGCTGTGAATTTTAAGAATGATCACCTAATTCCATATCATGCCATTTCTGTTGTACAACTTTTATTAATAGGATTGAAAAAAAAACCTGGAGCTTTTCCTTGAGGTTGAAACACATTTTAAACGTGGGGGGAGGGGAAACTGTTTATAAAGTAAAACTGAGCTGATGTAGTTGCATTGGAAATTGGAAATACATCTCTCAGCTGTATAAGCTCTATTTCTCCATGCATCTCTCCACCCACCGTGTATTTGCAGTGTGGTCACGCCTGGGATGGAATGAGTGTGAAAGAACGCGAAATCGGATCACTATCTTGTGTCTCCAGCACAGTAATGCTGCTTTGTTCTCGCACACTGCCTTTTACCCATAGCTTTTTAAAGCGCCTTATAAACATGGATTATTTAAACCTCACAGAGTCTTGTGAAGTAGGTAAGAATTAGTATCTCTGTTTTACAGATGGGGTGAGTATGGTAGAGAAAGGTTAAGGGCCTGATGTTTAGAGGGAATGAGCGGGCACAACGACTCCGAAGTCGATGAAATGTGCCAGAGCTCAGTGTTTTTGAGAAATCAGACTCTAGGGGTAGGAGCCACAGAAGTGCTAAGGCCCATAACCCCCAGACTTGGGCATCTAAGTTCCAGTTTTGGGTTCCCTGTGAATCACAAAACTCCCACCAAACCCTGTAGGCACCTAAAGATGCACGGGGTATGTCACTGCTGCAATAAAAGACCGGCACAGCCACAGCTGGCCCAGGCTCACAGGGCTTGGGCTGTGGGGCTAGAAAATGGCAGCATAGACGTTCGGGGTTGGGCTGGAGCCCAGGCTCTGAGACCCCACAAGCGGGGAGGGTTTCAGAGTCCGGCCTCCAGCCCAAACGTCTACACTGTTATTTTATAGCCCCATAGCCTGAGTCAGCTGAGACTCGGTGTCGTAGGTTTTTTTTATCGCATTGTAGACAAACCCTCAGAGTCTACGTTTGCAATGTAAAAAGTGTCCCAGGCACCTATGTTCCTGCCTCTGAGCATGCAGACTGCTGCCTTACTTCATGCATCTGGATGACTAAGCCCCAGAGCGATCCATGAATCAGGGAAAGACAGGCATTTGGTCACCTAACTTGCACGCAGGACCAATCCAGTAGGCTGCCTTCTGAACACACCTACCAGATCAAGCCCCGTTCAAAATCCAGAGGAGGAGGTGGGGCCAGCACCACCCACCTTGAAACTGCTAGACCAGTGGTTAGAGCACTCACCTGGGAGGTGGGAGACTCAGGTTCAACTCCTCCCTCTCTCACCTACCAGGAGGGTGCGCTAACAACTGAGCTATGTGATGTTCTGCTGTGGGGCAGGCCAGGGGCTCCCTCCATTGTTCCACTGTGGATAAATAATGAACCAGTGATTGGAGCAGGGGAACTGAACCCAGGGTAGTTCAGTATTTAGTGAACAGTCATTGGGCCAGAGAGAGAATGCCTCTGTCGCCTGCAGCAGAGGGTTCCCTAATCCTGGTACAGGGAGCCAAGGCACCGAACCCAAAAATTAAAATGGGATTTTCTTAATGAATCCAAGTTGGGTGCCCAGCACCTCTTGAAAGTCAATGGAAGTTGCGTGTGGCATTCCCTTAGGTGCTTTTGAAAACCCACCCTCCTCCAGACCTAATTGTTTAAAAAGCTGGGGACCCAATGGCCTGTCTAATTTCCATGCACAATTATCCTGATTACACCTGCCAGTGACCATAATTAGCCACTCGCCTGCATACCTGATTTACATACAGTCATGGGAAGAGAACCCCCCCATGTCTGAATAAAGCAAGCCTTAAGTGACCGGCCAGACATTACATAGAAAGTCAGCAGGAAAACGGAGTTAATAACCTAGAAGTCCTAATTCCTAGCCCTCTGATACACCCACTAGACAATACTGTCACAACCTAGTGCCAACCATCAGAAAATTACCCCAACACTGAGCATTCCAAGGTGAGTTCACAGGCAGGTCTGAGGTCTCACTACTAAGTGTATTAATTAAATGGGTATGTAACAATTTTCCAGATCCCTATAACCTACAAATTAAGAGCGTGTCTAGGAGCTGTGCTGTCAAGCCTTCTGTCATCGAGGCTGCAGCATCACCAACACAAGAGCTCATTTAGTATCTGAACCACACGGATTCCCCCCCCTCCCCAATATTTAACATGTGGCTTTCTGGGAGAATTATTGACTGTCCCCTGAAACTGGCCAGCACTAAATAAATTAGCCCACGTGTATTTTAGCACGTGACTGAGACCCCTGTGCCCTGGAATCCAACTTCTGATGTAAGTTCCGACTTGGTGAGGGTGACGTGCTGCCAGTTGCTCTCTGCTGCCACTGGAAATGGAACAGTCTGCGTTCGCTTTGCTTCTGGCCCCAGAGGCGGGCTAGGCTCACTGCACTTTGTCCCTCATTGTCTGGGTCAGAAGTTTGTGCCCCCCAGCTAAGGAGCAGATCAATGCAGTCACATCGGCCCATGACAGTGGCAGCATGAAGAGCAGTCCTCCCCAGTGGTGTTTTAGCATGCAAATCTGCACCTGCGGAGAAGATAATGCACACTCAGAACCCAATAAGCCAGAAGAGGAGAATGCACGTCCCTTGGCATGTTCAAGGACGGTGAAAATTAAATTCTCCTTAAGAAAGGATCTTGAATAAATCGCCCTTATTTAAATGAACAAATATCTACAGGCCAAATGCTCTCTCTGCCTTGGTTTTGGGTAGCATCATGTCTGAGAACTGATATACACCTGTTCTGTTCAGGGCACCAGAGTCTGCCCATGCCTCATGTAGGGCACATGAAGAATTATTATTTAACCAGATTTTTTTCTGGAGCTCCTGATGGCTGATCAAACCATTACAAGGATGATAATCAGGGCGGGAACAGCCATCTTTATCAAGGTTGGGTGTGAGAACCTTGGACCGGAAGAGCATTGCTGGATCCTTTTCCTCGCCTCTTAGCAGCTCCCCAGTAAGACATGTCAGTGATGGTAAAGCAATGTCCTTCCATTTAGGGGATTTGGGTGACATGAGTAAACCACTCACGCTTTGCTCTTGTGTTGCATGGATTCACAGCCTGAATAGGTACAGCTGAGGCCATGTTATAAAAACATCGGGGATGCTCTTCAGTGCCATTTGTTAATACTCTAGGTTAAACTGTATTAATGTCTCCTTAATGTCAAGAACCACATTTTCCCAACTGAATCAATATATCATTTATAAGATTCATGACAGTAAAATGTGTAAGGCAAATGTTGAATGGTAGGCACAAATTCCCGCACTTTACAGGACATGTGCAGAATCCTGCACTTAGGACGGAAGAATCCCATGCACTGCTACAGGCTGGGGACCGACTGGCTAAGCAGCAGTTCTGTAGAAAAGGATCTGGGGATTACAGTGGATGAGAAGCTGGATGAGTCAACAGTGTGCCCTTGTTGCCAAGAAGGCTAACGGCATATTGGGCTGCATTAGTAGGAGCATTGCCAGCAGACTGAGGGAAGTGATTATTCCTCTCTATTTGGCACTGGTGAGGCCACATCTGGAATACTGCATCCAGTTTTGGGCCCCCCACTACAGAAAGGATGTGGACAAATTGGAAAGAGTCCAGAGGAGGGCAACGAAAATGATTAGGGGGCTGGGGCACATGACTTGCGAGGAGAGGCTGAGGTAACTGGGCTTGTTTAGTCTTCAGAAAAGAAGAGTGAGGGGGGATTTGATATCAGCCTTCAACCACCTGAAGGGGGGTTCCAAAGAGGATGGAGCTAGGTTGTTCTCAGTAGTGGCAGATGACAGAACAAGGAGCAATAGTCTCAAGTTGCAGTGGGGGAGGTCTAGGTTGGATATTAGGAAAAACTATTTCACTAGGAGGGTGGTGAAGCACTGGAATGGGTTACCTAGGGAGGTGGTGGAATCTTCATCCTTAGAGGTTTTTAAGGCCCGGCTTGACAAAGCCCTGGCTGGGATGATTTAGTTGGGATTGGTGTTGCTTTGAGCGAGGTGTTGGACTAGATGACCTCCTGAGGTCTCTTCCAACCCTAATCTTCTATGATTCTATGTAGTTCCTAGCTAACTTCAGTGGTGGGGTCAAGTATTTATTGAGGTTTAAAGCAATAGACTTCAGGATCTGAGCACAGCTGTTAACGATGGAGATTGCCTCACCAGAAGCAAAACAGTGATGGAGTAATACTCATGCAGTACAGATGGGAAAGTGTAGGGGTTGGATCACAGTGCACACTGGCAGCAGAAGTAGAAAGGCTGGCATACAGCCTGAAAACCCCAGCGAAGCCAATAGAAAGGATCCCATTTTTTTCCAATGCACTTTGGATCAGACTCCTAGTGTCATATGAAGATATAATAAAATACAAAAACGGTGTTTGACTGGCCCGGCTTTTGCTCAGTATGGGAACAACCTGAGACGAAACATCTGGCTTTTCAAAGCACATGGCTGAGTGTGTGATTTCCCATATATTGATTGCCTGTGGGCAAGACAAGCAAGGCTAGGTTTAGTAAGGGGGGGGGGGGAGGAACGACAGCTAAATAGTCTTGAGGAGCCAGTCAATAGCCTCGGAGTCACCAAGGTTCACCTTAAGAGGACTCCAGGGAGCCCATCACAAAAAGAGGACATGTGCAGCATCTTCCACATGCCCTACAGAGGGCTGCCCTGGTTGGTCTTATTTTCATTGTCAATTTTCATAGGACCAGCCGGATGGTGAAGTTATATATGGGTTAGATCAGGGATGGGCACATTTTTTGGCCCGAGGGCCACAGCTGGGGATGGAAATTGTATGGCGGGCCATGAATGCTCATGAAATTGGGGGTTGGGGTGCGGGAGGGGGTGATGGCTCCAGCTGGGGATGGGGGCTCTGGAGTGGGGCCAGAAATGAAGAGTTCAGGGTGCAGGAGGGGTGTTCGGACTGAGGCAAGGGGTAGGGTGCAGGGTGGAGGGCTCCGGCTGGGGTTGCGAGCTCTGAGGAGTTTGGGGTGCAGGAGGGTGCTCTGGGCTCGGACCAAGGAGTTTGGAGGGCGGGAGGGGGGATGAGGGCTGGGGCAGGGGGTTGGGGCATGCAGGAGGTGTGAGGGCTTTGGCGGGGGTGTGGGCTCTGGGGTGGGACTGGGGATGAGGGGTTTGGGGTGCAGGAGGGTGCTTTGGGCTGGGACCAAGGGGTTCAGAGGGCAGGAGGGGGATCAGGGCTGGGGCAGGAGGTTGGGGCACAGGGTCTCAGGGGTGCAGGCTCTGGGTGGCGCTTACCTCAAGCAGCTCCCAGAAGCAGTGTCATGTCCCTGCAGTGGCATGTCCCCACTCCAACTCCTATGTGGAGGCGCAGCCAGGCAGCTCTGCGGGCTGCCCTCTCTGCAGGCGCCGCCCCTGCAGCCAATGGGAGCTGCGGCGGCGGCGCTTGGGGCGAGGGCAGCATGTGGAGCCCCCCGGCTGTCCCTACGCATAGGAGCCAGAGGGGGGACGTGTCACTGCTTCTGGGAGCCGCATGGAGTGGGGCAAGCCCGCTACCCCACTCCCCGGCTGGAGGGCCAGAGTGGGGCAAGCCCCAGACCCCGCTCCCCAGCGGGAACTCGAGGGCCGAATTAAAACGTCTGAACGGCTGGATGCAGTCCCAGGGCCATAGTTTGCCTACCCCGGGTTAGAAGGTAGAAAAACAAATCACTTCTTTAGTCTCTATAGCAGATTCTCCAAAGAAAACTAGGTGGGGAGGGGAATACCAGATTTTAAGCAAATAAGAATAACTATGTAAAGGTGCTGCAGACTGCAAACTTAACAGGTCCCAGCTGGTCACATGGCTGCTCCAGGCAGAGTATAAAAAGGAGGGGAAGGGTGTGTGTCTCCCCCTGGCTGGCTGGCTGCCAGCAGGGGAAATCTCTGGGGGTTATTGCCTAGTGGTTTTCAGTTGGTTTGCTTTTGTGTGTGACCACGCAGGCCCTGAGGACAGGCCTTCAAAGAATAATTCTGGGTGCTTTTTCCCCCTTCCCTGGCTGGTGAAGCCACCCAAGAGCTGAAAGTGACTACAGGTGCTATGGGAATAAATATGACAAATAACGACGAAATTCAGTGGCTGAAGCTGAAGTCAGAAAAATCCAAATTGGAAATGAGATGCCCATTTTTAACCGTGAAGGTCTTGAACTATAGGAACAGTTTACCAGGGCTGGGGTGGATTCTTCTTCCCACTGAATGCCTTTCGAAAAGTTGACTTGCGCTTGAACTAAAGCGGGCATTTGGCTTGATTCAGGAATCACTGGGGAAAATTCTACCCCTGCCTTATGCAGGAAATCAGTCCAGATGATCATAAGGGCCCCTTAAAAATGAATGAATATTACCATTTTCCAGGAGAAATTCTACAGCTGGAACGTGACCTCTGTGGCTGGCAACGTACAATGCCACAAATGCTCGATGCGCGATCCATTCCCTTTTCTCTTCTGGTCTCAGTAACTGTGAATTTGGAGTGTTGCATGTGGATCCCTTTGTAACTCCTAAACTTATTAGCTGGAAAATAAATGAAAACATCACACAAATGCTGACCGATTATTCAATCAATCAATTCCAATATTAAAGGTGTGTAGATACCTATAAAGACTCAAACTACAGGGTCTTACATTCTAAACTTAAAGTGACCCTTGTGCATTGGAACCAGGAAAAAAAGAAGTCTAGAAGACTTTGGGTCTTCAGATCTTCTGGTAGGTGGAATTATAATTACAGCTGATCTGAAAAGATTTCTCCTCCGTAGAGGAGCGGATTCACCCCTGCAGCGCCTCCTGCTGGCGACTTCCGGGAATTATCTCGTTCCAGCTCTGGAGCACCCTCTGCAGGCCGGTGATCCGCCTGTCCTCTGGCCCCCGTGTCCTTCCCTGGATCCCGGTGCCCTGTTAGCTGGGGTGCTGCTCCCTGGCAGTAACCCCTTTCTCTCAGGGTCTCCCCTCCCCGGGAAACCCCCACCCACCTCGCCTCAGTATAAGGCTACTGCCAATCATCATCTAGCCCCCACACCCTGGGGCAGACTGCAGTATCAGCCTACTCATCGCTGGCAAGGTTGGGTTTGTACCTGCTGCCTTTGCCTACCCCTGGGCTGCCCTCTGCAACCCCCAGTTACCGGTTGGCCTTATGCTAGGCCGCAGCGTGGGGCTTTCCAGGCTGGAGCTCCCCGGCTCCTCTGCCTTTCTCCAGCCCTGCTCCATTCAGGTACCCTGTCTCTAGCTCCCGGCAGCCAGGCCCTTCTCTCTCTGAATGCAGAGAGAGACTGTTGAGTGCCTGGCTCCCAGCCCAGCTGCGGCCGCTTCCCCAATCAGCCGAGGCTTGCTACTTTCCTAGCAGCAGCCCTCTCGCAGTCTCAGCCCTCTCCCAGGGCTGATTTCAAGCCCTTCAGGGCAGAAGCAGGTGTCCACCCCACTACACCCTCCCATCCACCTCCACAGAACGCTTTAGAGTTTTTGATGAAAAATCGAAAACCCAAATATTTCAATTCTGAAAAGCTGCCATGGTGCCTCATGGGAGTTGTAGTTTAGGTGTCTCATGCTCAATAGGCTGGATTGCCTGGTCAGATTAGATCTCCAATGAGGCACCATCGTCATTCCTCTTGGTGAAGGGAGGTAACGTATCATGGCACTCTCAGGGTCGTTTAGTTGAAAATCCAATTTTGGGGCAAAAAAAGTTTTTACAGGAATTTTTTTGATCAGCTAAAAGTATAATGCATAAAATAAAACACTGCATGTTTCATCTCAGAAGACACCATAGCATTTGTGACCCACTCCTATGTTGCCTGCCCAGCCAATACAGGATTGGTAGGAATTTTGGGTGCACACGGAACATAGAATCAGGCCTTCAAACTGACATATACACTATAACCAATTTCAGTTTACCTAACAGTGAAATACAGCCACCTCTGGCTCAAAACATAGCAGCTACTTACCAGTGCATTGCTACATTACACAACAGTGTAAAACAGGAAGTGAAGGACACCTCTGTATCCATGTCAACCAGTTGTGGAAATGTAGATGAGCACAATGTAATTAGCCAAGTTGGAATTTAGCCAAGACAACTGGGTAAAGAGCCCTCCTAACATGCCATGGGATATTTCATAACCACAGCTAGTCAGGACCTTGAATTTACAGCACATTACCCTCTAATTCAGACCCTGGTTCAGTACTAATTCCAGAGAGAAGAATGCCATCTTCTGAATCACTGAAGACTGTGTGTTCCACAGAGATCTCCCCTCTCAGAACTGACCCAGCCAAAGCCTACTTAGCTAGTCAAAGATCACAGCTCAAGATAGTATGGCTGCAGACCAATGGAACTCCCAGGAACTGTGGAGAAGATGCAGATTTTGCTACAATAGTCCCTCCCTTCCGTTGATTTTGGAAGCTTCATGAGCTTTGAAGGAGTCCTTAGCCTATGGTCCTTACTCAGGAGTCAGTGGATAAAGGACCACGTGAGATGGGTTATATTCACAGCTCTGCCATTGACTCACATGACTTTGGGCAACTCACATATCCTGTGTGCCTCAGTTTCCCTAGCTATAACTGTGATAATAAAGGTTTACTCACCTTTTTAAAACACTTGGAGATATATGGATGAAAAGTGCTATGTAAATACCAAGTATTATTATTATTGGCACCCACAGGAAAAGCATGGTGATAAAAAGTGTCAGAAGAGAAGAGATATTTAAAATAGTGGCAATTTGCAATGAGAATAATAAAGACTCTCCCATGTGGTCGTATATTGCTCAAACAGTAGTATGACTGTGCGCAGGAAAAAGAATTGGGAAATACCACTTCCAAAAATAAAGCCAAATTGTAGTGGCGACAGAAGGAAGTCCACTACAACTAAGGCCATAGCTAACCAAAACAAGCGGGCTGGCTGCTAAAGTGAACCAACTGCATCAAAGATCTTCTCCCCTCCTTCCCAAAGCTGTTCATCCTCTTTGGATTCCCAGTTGTCCATAAACTTCCCTCAGAAATGGATGGACATATTGAAGTCCTGGAGTATTCCTGTGGTCAACCTTTCATTGGGTTTTGACCTAGAACCCCATAGATAGCCTCCCCACTATTTGCTGCTCTCTGAAGATATTCATCTAGTACATGAATCTTTTCACAATCCCCCTTTTAGAGCGTTTGCACAAAGCAGACCTATCGTTTACAAAAGCAATGGAATCAACCTGGGTAATATCTCCTTCAGCAGCAGCTGCCACAAGAAGCCCCCAGCCATCTTGTCGCCAGATGCGTATAGTAATTGTTCCGCCAGGGACAATATCATTGTACTTAAACGTAGACTCATCTGGCAGATCTACTGGAGGGAATGAAAAACAAGAAGTCAAGACAGCATTTGCAAAGACCTGGGTTATTAAGAGAGAAATGAATATGCACATCAACTGAAGAGATTCCCTCGCTACGAGACCATTAGATGGTGGATATCATCCATTTGAAAAGCTCTTGGTTTTTCTCTAGTAAACTGAACATTGAACTGGCTTTGCAGTTTGCTCATTTATTGTTTTGAGAACTAGGTCGCAAAAGCACCCAGATGCACCAGCCAGGATCAAAGCCCTATTGTGCTAGTGCTGGGCAAACACAAACACAAACACAGGCTTCCTGCCTGGAATAGTTTATCATCTAAAGCCCTGATTCTGCAAAAAGCTCCATGTGAGTAGACCCATTTCAACACAGAGCTCATTGAAGGATCAGGGCCTAAGACGGCATGTAACATATGAAAGGTGGAATGGTGGGGGGAAGGTAAGAGGTAAAGAGGGATACAGTCAAAATATATACAGAGCATGTGTGTGTCACAAACAACTGTTTGCTTTTTATTCTAAAAACAAAGGGGGCGGGGAGAGAAGGAGCTGTTTGTTTTGAAATGGGTGTTAAGGTATAGGTGGGTTTTGAAGAGGGGATCCCTGACAAACATTTGGATAAACTCTCCAAAAATATGAAGTTGTGCAGCAAAAGTAACTCTGGACAGTTATCACTGGGTTCTAAAGAGCAGCAGGGAAACTGACCAGAAATCTTGTTAGTTTCATGGTGCTGCAGCTTGGCAAAACTCTGAGCTGCCTTTCTGCAGGCTCAAGAAGAGGGTCTTGCTTCAGTTTGCACTCTGTTCACAAAAAACCCCCACAGTGATCTGTGCGCCGGAGCGCGAGTGCAGGGGGACCGGCTACCAGGGGGGCTGGGGAGAGAGAGAGAGAGAGAGAGGGGGGGGGGCGGCCAGGGCTACCGCGGGGCGCTGCCATGCGGCCCCTCCCACCGCACCGCCTGCCGGGAGGGCTCCGCTCCGGTCAGCAGGGAGGGAAGGATGCAGGGCACTCCCGTCCTCCACTCCGCCGCCCCCTACAGGGCGACCGGAGCAGAACAACAACAAAAAATAATAAGCGGCCGTGCCACCCTAGGATTGGGCGGAATGCCACCTCGTTCAATCTGCCGCCCCAAGCACCAGCTTGCTCGGCTGGTGCCTGGAGCCGGCCCTGAGCACTAGGCAATTAAAAAAAATAGTGAAAGGTTAAATTCTGCCAAAATTGAGAGCTCAGTCCTGGCATCCATTAGGGAAAGCTCCCAAGCAGCTATGGGTGAGTGGGGTTTCCAAGCCCTGCAGGGCATCCCAGGGCTGGAGGAGAGAATGCTAAGGATTGAAGCAAGAGATGGGTTCCAGGAATGGAGTAGGAAAAAAGAAAGGTCTCGGATCTTCATCCAGGTACTAATGTCACTGGAATTGACAGGGGTGGCTCCTGACCTTAAAGCAGGTACTGGGGACACCAGATGTGGCAAGGACCCCAGACTGTTAACCCCCAGGATGTTAGAAGTCCCCACCTTCATCCAGGTACTGGAGGCGTTGGAAATGCAGGGGGATGCCAGTCAGCAGCTCCAGATGGTGCTTCAACTTCAACACAGTCAAGTCGCCGTAGCACCCGGCTAACGGGAAAGTCTCACTAGTTTCAGCCAGGTGGAGTGTGATGCTGAAGAGCCGGTGGGGCAAACTGCTGCTCGGGACCACTTCGTGGCTCTTTCCCCACTTGGAGTGGGGGTTGAACCAAAACATAGTACCACCTAAGGGTAGGGGTTGGACCTGGTGGTGGCCACTCCCTCCTCCTGCCAATGGGCTGTTGCTATTAAACACCCTCCAGGTGAAGTTACCTGGGCAGCATTAGCATGTCATAATACACCTGGGCAGCATGAAGGACGTGGCTCAGATGTACACCATACATGTGACATAATAGCTAGCTAGGCAGCTTAAGTATGAGGTCATGTTGCAATCACAGTGGCATGGGTGTGTCATCATAGCTCCTCTGAACATATGTTCCATCAGGGCACATGCAGTGTGATTAAAGGGGGGCCTGTTTGCTCAGTCTCACCCCCCCCCCCAACTTTCACTGAGGATGACAAGAGCTTTTAGTTGGCTGGAGGGCAGCCAGGGAAGGGGAGAGGGAGCGAGCCTGCTGGGAGCAGTAACTCAGCCAACTCGGTTCCTTCTTTCTGTACTAAGATGCTCACTGGGGAGCAGGGTGAAGGCTGCATCTAAGGGTATGTCTACACTGGCAAGTTTCTGCGCCACAAGTCATACCACTTTTATTAAACCACTGGAATTAAACCACTGTTGCGTGTCCACACTGTGCTCCTTGTGATGCTGGAGCGCATCCACATCAGCAGCTCTTGCAACGGCAAAGACAGCAGTGCATTGTGGTAGCTATCCCATGGTGCAACTGGCCGCAGGGTGCTTTGGGAAGGGTTTGCAATGCCTCAGGGGCAGGCACAGCATCACATGATGCAGGTTTCCCAATCCCATTGGCCCATGGGCATCCTACGACATTGCCAGCTGCTTTTCAACTGAAGTGGGGGGTGGGGGAAAGTGTGTGACAGGGAGAGTGTGCGCATGTATAGGGGGGGAGAGAGTGTGTTTTGGGGGACAGAGTGTGTCAGCATGTTCAGACAGCAGCAGGAAGCAATCAGTACAGAGGCAGGGGGGACCCCACCATCAGCCCCCACCTCCCTCACACACACACACGCACACACACACACACACACACACACACCCTCTGTGTTCAACAGCACAAGCATTCCACATTAATGGTTTGCTTTGTGTCCCGGAGCAGATCAGCACAGCACACTAGGGCTATCAGCAACGGTGCTTTGAAAGGAGAGGGGCGCATGTCTCCAAGGCAGCCATGTTCAAAACAATGAGCAGAGTGGTCACTTGAGGCATTATGGGACAGCTCTGGAGGCCAATTACAGCGCAGAAAGCAATCAAGTGTCTACACTGGGAATAGAGCACTGGAGCCTCTGCGCAAATAGCCTTACGACTCATCAAGGTGGGTTTTTTGCAGCGCTGCAGCTGAGCCGTTTCTGCGCACAAAGTGGCTTGGCAGCGTGGACACCTCGGCAGTTTGAGTGCAAAAAGCTGCTTTACAGCGCAGAAACTTGCCAGTGTAGACAAGCCCTAAGTCTCTGCTCTGCAGGACTGGGGTCCTTCCTGTCTTCCTGCTCAGAGGGGAACAGAGGCCAGAGCCCCAAAGGGCAGCAGTTGAGACGGCCAGGGAGGAGTCACAGCCACCAGCCTGCTCCCCAGCAGCAGCTTCGTTTCCTCGTTCACAGAAGCCAGATAGAGGGTGGAGGCGATAGGTAGAGAGTTCTCATTTATGATAATGTGGAGGAGTCTGACAGAGGAATGCCAAGAAGAGTTGCTCTTTGGTGAAGGCAGGAGTGGGGAATAGACACAGGGGGATCTTGAGACTGGGCATAGGAGCACATTAGGTGAGGAATCCAAAAGAGGGAAAACAGGGAAGAGCTGGGGAAGGAGTGCAGGAGAGCACCTTGAGAAGGGGAGACAGGTACAGAGGAGGTTGGGATCAGGAGGGGTAAGTAACAGCTGCGGAGAAGTATGGGAGACCTTCACAACCCATTTATGGGAAGGCACAGGGATCTAGGGGAGGTGAAAAAGAAGAGGAAGGATGACCGACCTTGAGAGGCAGAGAGCAGCACAGAGATGGGTGACAATTAATAACCAGCATCCCCCCTGTGATGGGGTGTCCACCCCCACAAGCCCTGGGAGGGTTAAGGTGGCTAGTGGGCCAATTAACTCCCCAGGCTGCACCTGGAGGAGGAGCCAGGAAGCAGGATGAGGCTCAGGTGGGGTGAAACAAGAAGGGCCTGAATCAAACCCAATAGCTGAGAGCAGCTGGGGGGTTGTGGGGGAAATAGTCTGCAGTCACTCCCTGGAAGGAGGGAGATGTGTTTGGGACGACAGAGTCAAGTAGCCTACAGTTACTCCCTGGGAGGAGGGAGTTTGGGCAGGCAAACGGGGGGGGGGGGGGGGGGGGCAGAAAGGTAGGGGAAGGCTCAGGGAAAGGTAGGAAGATCCAGGAGAGAACAGACCTTGACTGCTCATTAGAGGGTCCCTGAGCTGGAACCCAGAGTAGAGGGCAGGCCCAAGTTTCCCTGCCAGCCATGGAGGAAGTGGCACCATGGGGAAATGAATGGGAAGACTGCCTGAGTGACACTGAGGAAAAACTTTTTCCCTCTTCTGGGGTACTACACACAAAGTGGCCTGGCCAGAAGGCCAAGTCCCGAAGAGGAAGCTGCAGTTCCTGGAGCAAGACGGGCTGCAGGGTGAGAGAAGAAGCTGGGTGGAGAGACCACCAGAGGAGGGGGCAGCACCTGGAAGGAGCTAAATCCCAGATGGGCCAGGTGTCCCAGCAGTGAATGGCCCCTGTGACAATCTCTTTCCTCCCCCACTCCCTTATATGGAAAACTTAGCACTGATGCAACATTAAGTAATCAAGCACAGAAAAGTGAGGAAATTCTATTATTAAGGCTCCGACAGCAACATTAACTCTGCCACGTTGCACGTATGCACTGGGGTATTTTATATTCCTGTTTTCCTTGTTAATCTATAGCCGTCCGTGGTTTATTTTTAACCACATAATTACCACTTTATAACCCCTAGTACTGAACTTGTATTTGAAGCTGGTGAAGAAAACAAGTTGCATATGCTATTTATAACACGAGTCAATTACCACAAAGACATTTCATAAAACAGTCATGAGATTTATTGAGATAAATACAATAGAAAGTTACATAGATTCTATATTCTGGCAAATCAGTGGCACTTCCAGAGTGTCTCCACTTATTTGGACTCTAAACAACACTGTTTATAGATGACAGCTGCCACTAGGGCAGAATCCTGTTAGTTGCCAAGTGTGTATCCTATATAGCGGATACAGGGAGTTTGAATTCTAAGCAACATGACTAACATGCTTTGGATTACAAGTGCCTGATAATTTTCTACAGCATCCAAGCAATATTGCACCACTAATGTTATTCTCATGTCCCTTAGCCAAAAGTGTTTTAGAGTGATATTCTTGCTGCTTTTGCAAAAGTGGATTGACTACCTAACTTTGCTCCATTTGGCTTTCAAATACAGTTTTTGCATAATTTAAACAGCCCAGAGAGTTGCATGTGAATACACAGCTTTAATCTTCATTGCAACCATTTGTCTAGTGTGAGTGGTAAAGTGCAGTCTTTAGTCATGCTGAAGTCATATTTCCAGTATAAAATGAAAACAAATGCACACCTTGGAAAAAGTGAGCCAGTTTAATAGAACTGCATGTTGTCTGAAGTTAAAGGAAGATCTATGTTGTCCCCTCTAGTGCATGCAACTATAGAGTTTTAACGAATTTTTAAAAGCTCTACTAAAAAACCTCCCAAAATCACATCGTTTAAAATGGACGTGAATTTCTGGAGTTAGAAAGGTGCCAAAAAAAGATTTAAACACAAATTTTTGTTTTGAATGTTTAGTGACCTTAGTTGGTGGCTTACAAGTGATTCTAAGAATACCATCATGAAAAACTATCCCAACTTTCACAAACATACAGAAGTTTGTATTTTCCAGTAAGTTATTGCAGGTCAAGGTAATTTTTTGGAAGCAGAAAGCTGGGTTGTATTAATGTTTAAAGTAACCAGTTTATATACAGTACATTTAAAACATATCTATGTACACTTAAAAACATTATGATCAGTGCTGAGAAATTTAATGACCTGTTAATAGTCAACAAAAATAAAACCTGGTCAGAACAATCTTAGAAAATTTGAACTGTTTAAAAAATATTAGTATAATGTTAGCATTAGAAAAAGATATTAAAACTACAAAAAAACTAACTTGGATTTTTTTTTTTTTTTGCTGAGAAATTGCGGTCATAAAAAATTGGTTTGCATTGAAGAGGCATTTGTTTTAAATTATATAAAAAAATTAAGGGTGGAAGTTGTGGAATTTACAGATTTTAAACTGTTTTCTGAAATAGCAACAATATATTTCTGCCTATAGTTTCTAAAAGCATCTTATGGTCTTGCAAGCAAACAATTTATTACAAATACTATACATTGTAATGCAAAACTAGTTTGGTAAATATTTATACAAAATTAAAAAAACAAACAAACAAACAAAAAAAAAACACCACACAAATCAGGCTGGGAAAGCTACTTGCTATGAGGCTGACAATCCAGTTTTAAGAGAGTGGTATTTTTCACTTCCAGACAATATAAGTAATTCATATTATAACAATGAAATAAAGTGGAAGGAACTATACTTTCACTGGTCTGTTTACACATTAGGCAAATGTTGAACACAGTAATTTACTTGCCATTAAATGAGATCATTTCCCCATAATGCAGTATATATACTCCAAGACTGTGGTTCTGATTCAAAGCCCATTGTCTTCAATAGGTTTTGGATCAGGTCCTATGTTAGGTCAAGTCTTTGTACAGAGGGGAAGGCAGAGCTGAAATAAGCAGGGCCCAACAAAGATAATCAGTTCTTTAGCTTAAGTGACTATTTTGCAAAACTGCCAGGTTTAGTGAAGAAGATTTCGTCCTACTTTTTTCTACTGAAGTTCCTGTTTAGATATGAGAAGAATCCAGTATCCTGTCAAGTTAATGTATTCTTGGTTTTCCCCCATTTCATTTTTTGTTTACATCCAATCCAAAGAATCATGACAACAGCTACAATACTACAAACCGAATTTGCAAAGTAAAATAGGTCAACTTTTGTACTCTGGAAATCTGCACTATATGGAAATGTACAGAGACCACAACATAAGAACATCTCTCTGTCATTACAGTACAGAGAGACAGATTCCCAGGGATCTGAACGCTGAACCAGATACAGTGTTTTTCAAGTCACAGGTGTATGTGATGCACTCCCATACACGTGCATCCCTACTTACACACTTTGCAGAGCATTTATAGAGGTTAACTTCCTATTGCGGAGACTTCATGTAATCTGTGACCTTCAAGTTCCTTGAATGAAATGAACTTTGCTAGGGCAGAATTAGCAATTTCCAGTTGGGGAGTGAACAGTCCATGTATATTACACACCCATCAGTACTAGCAGTGAGAAAAGGAGACCAAGGATTAACAGCAGGAAGTGAGAAAAAATGTTAATAATAGTAATACAGTTTACAAAAGACAAAATAATAAAAACTGCCCCAATATACAGAGAAAGTCAAGCCCTGATTTTAAAAACATCACATGTATGTTAAAAGTAGAAGTTAAGCCATGCTTTAGTTCCAACAAGCCACCTGTGTTGTATAACGTAAAATGGCTTATATGATTCTCACTGGTGTAGGATTACAATTTTTTCAGTTCTTTTGCCAAGTTTCAGGAGCTATTCACATATGTACATTTTTTCAGGTAAATAATAAAATGCAATACTATAAACAAAAAAATATAAAGCCCACAATAAAATGGGGGAAAGCAGCTACACTTAAGCTTACTAACTTCAGGTTTTTAAACTTACAAGCTTAGAGGGGTTTCTAGCAAACCGCTTTATTACTGGATTTTTTTAAAAATACAGTATTTAAAAATATATTACTGTAACGGATGCTACTGAAATGCTGTATGTGTGCAACTTCGTAAGAGGGTATTTACAATACTGGACCTTTTGTAGAGATGAGTTACAAGCCATGTTTACAAGGAAAAGAACAAAATTATGAATGTAGTCATCCCATCTGAAGAACAGCTGTAGATATAAAAGCAGTCACTGAATGAAGATAATGGCATTTTCAGCAAGCCCTTTTCTCTCAGACCAGGGAGGCAATAAATTGCTTGGTTCCATGTTCCTCCAAGAACATGAAGTGTGTCACCATTTTGATGTTTGGGGTTTGTAGTGGATGAACATTTTAGTTTTGTTTTTCAAGGGAAGTCATGTCCATATTGTTCAGTTTTGGTTTTACAGTGGCAAAAAAAGACACATCTTGGTCTCTGTCAGACTGTAAAGCTAGAACAGTCTCTTCCACAGCTTCTAGATGAGGGTTGCCAACACTTTTAAAATAAGCTAGAACAAGTAGGGGGAGAAAGAGGGAGGGGGGAAAAACAGTTTTATTCAAAGCTGTGCTGTACTGTACAGGCATATCACAAAATTATTCTTACCCTATGCCAGAAGAGAGAGAATGAAGCTTTGCTTTTTTAATTTTTTTTTAAATTAATTTAAAGTTACAGATCACACAAAAGACATGGTGAGATTAGTGTTAGCGTCTTTCTTCATCCAGAGAAGTGTGTCTAACTTTGAGGCTAGCCTCCTTGGGGAAGCTAAAGCAAGCCCACGGAAGATGAGAAAGGCGGCTGTGTTTTTCTTTCTTAATTTCTTTCACTTAGGACTTGGCAAAGGGAGAGCTCTGTGTTGAATACTCAATATTTCTATAAGTGGTTCTTTGCTTTTGCTGGCCCCCAAGTGGAAACGTACCAGTAAGAAAGGAAAATTGGCAGGCTGCCATGTTCATTTTTTCTTAAAGTACTATCAAAATACTCCCATTGACATAACTGATTCCGGTGAGGAGTGGGGAAGGGAGACTCCCTGTATAAAAAGAGATGCATCAGAGGTGGCCTGAATGTTTTGAGAAACACTAATACAGGAATATGCCTATGAGTGGAAGAGTGACCATATTTGCAAACAAGGCTGTTATACTATTCATTCTCTAGAACTGAGAAATAGTTGATGAATATAGCAAACTCAGTTTGTGCAGAACCTTTTAAACATCCGATTACAATTACTTTCATTTATTTTGAACCTCTGAATTTCTCAAAAGCATCTCCTCTTTGGACCTATAATTCACTGATATCTCCTCTTAGCCTTCAGTCAGCACTTCTCAAAACTTCTCATTTTAATGGTGTCGCCAGGGCTGGCTTAGACTTGCAGGGGCTCGGGGCCAAAGCCCAAGCCCCATTGCCCAGGGGGGAAGCCCAAGGGATACAGCCCTGGGCGGCAGGGCTCAGGTTACAGGGCCCCTGGCGGGGGCTGAAGCCTTTGGGCTTCGGCTTTAACCCCTTTCCTGCCTGGGCTGGTGGGGCTCAGGCTTTGGCTTTGTCCCGCCCCCGGGCAGTGAGACTCAGGTGGGCTCAGGCTTCGGTTCCCCCTCCTGCAGTCATATTGTAATTTTTTGTTGTCAAAAGGGGGTTGCGGTGCAATGAAATTTGAAAACTCCTACCTTAAATAATTTCTATAACATGCTATGTGACTTTCCCACTATAAATAGGCATTCAACTGCCCTCCACTGAATAGACTATCACATCTGTTGTATTATGTATGTCAAAAACACAAAAGGGTGACAAACTACAGAGGATATACAGTCAGGAGCGGTGCCAGGGTTTTTGCCGCCCTAGGCGGCAGCGCTCCTCCTCTGAGCATTCGGTGGCGGGTCCCAAAGCGAGCGAAGGACCCGCCGCCAAATTTCCGCCAAAGACCCGGAGTGGAAGAACCCTCCGCCGCCAAATTTCTGCCGAGGGCAACAAAATGCCGCCCCCCAAATCTTGCTGACCTGGGCGACCGCCTAGTGGAAGCGCCGGCCCTGTATACAGTAGCCTTTTAATGCTAGCAGAAAAAAAAAACTTTTTGAAAGGAAAAACAAGCCTGTGTTCTTTCTGCAAACTAACTCATATCAAGCACTGCACAGATTGAATTTAAATGTAGGATCCCACAATTATCATGTCCTAGTTTCTGCCTTTGTTATATAGTAAATCTGAACATTCTTTTTATCAGTTGAGCAAGCCAATTTGTGAAAAGCTGCGGTGTTACAGAAACGATGGAATTAATGAGAAATTAGTTCTTACATCAAAGGAATTAGTTTAGCGTACCTTTCTCCAACAGTGTTTGCCTTAGAGCCTTGGCTAACAGAACCCTTACGTTTGGCACAGGATCAGAAGCAAGACTTAAAAGACTGGGAAGTAAGTGTTCGACAAAATGGTCAACAGGCATACACTCTTCTTCTACTACAGCCTGTGGAGGTAAAAGCAGAACATAAGATAAAGCAAGGTGACTAATCAGTGTATCTTTAACAAAAACTATTATCTCCCATTCTTTTCCAACTTGCCTCAAGTTTGGCTTGTATTTAAAAAATGTTACTTGTCTGGCTGACTATTTCAGATGTATTCCTAACTCTCAAATGTATATTGTTCCACACAAGCAGCCTAAATTTATGTTTTCAACAAAGGGGAGGTTACTTGTATATATTTTTTTCTTTTAATGGCCCTTCCTTCCCCTGCAAGTTTCTGGAAGGACACCGCAATCAAAGTATCTGATTGACCCACTCAAGGATAAGTATCATTTGGTCCTTCTACCCTGTCTAGATATGAATTTAGGATGTCAGGATTCATTTGAAGTTGGCCCAATGAAAGCAGTGGACTTACTTTCAATCTTCATTCTGGGAATCATTAACACCTTGACTTTGCCTCTTCTCTTCCCTCTGCCTTATAACGAACTACTAATACGAATCATTTCCCTGGCTAAAAGAAATGATATATGGCCTTTTCAGGGGCTAGTATTGACCACCAAACTGAAGAGTAGGGCAGTCAATGACCACTTCCCTTCCCCCTCCTCTTGGAAGCAAACAAGTTTAGAGACATACCTGTTCTTCACCAACTCTGGGCACCCGGCAACCACCACTAATTCAAAGAGCACATGTGAACTGTATAGTCCCTGTCAAAGCAGGACGATATGCTCCTGCCAGTACTATAGGTGGATTTCACGAAACACAGCTTGTTTTCAGTCTCATCTATATTTTGCTTTGTTGCCAAGAGTGCTGACAAGGGAGGGTGCTACTTCTGAGGTTTGCTTTTGTGATTTGGACACTTCAGTTCACATGAGCCACTGAACCACCCAGAGAAGATAATGACTTTCACTCATTACTGATTTGGAATAGTTCTTAAATACTCTGGGGGTAAATGGCTCTATTTTCCTCTACCAATTCTGAAAGCAATTCCTGCCAGCATTATGAATCCTCTCAATTATTTGTTGATACACCCATACATGCAAAAAGGCAATCTAACCTGACAAATGAAGGCAAAAGCTTGTCTTCCAATCCATTTGGAACAATGACGGAACCTTGCTACAAGCTCATTAATGAAATTTAATCCCAACGCATTTGCATTATTTGCATAGAACTTCTGTAGTATTGCCACAACCTGTGAAAAGATCAGAGGGGAGATTTAGACTGTGAATACTAGCATTTAAGTGGCATCACTTCACTTGAAGACTACTACTTAGGAACACCAAAACCTCTGCAGAACTATAGGTATCATTAAACTATAGTGTTGTCTGTTTTGACAAAAGCTTTACTTAGCAAAGCTCTGAAACGCAAAGGTTGAGCGAAGAGGCCATTTTTAAGCTTCTTTACTGACCCAACTGTTTACTTTGCTATAGTCTCACTAAAACACTGGTTTTAAAAGAAATGTTACAACACCACTTTGGGGTGTTCTCAGTGATATCCTTGCTAATAATAATAATACCACCACCACCACCTTTCTGTGGAGGACCAAAGCAGCAAAGAGCAGATCCTGTGATGTCTGTGGTGCCAGCATATAGACAAGTTCTCTACTTACTAAACACTATTAAACAAAACTATATTGCAGCATAAAACCAACTTACAGGAAAGAACAGTAAGATCATTTGTCTACTTTTTCATGCATCAGATTACTAGCATGTCCTTCTCTACAGAAGGCATATACATTTAACAGGAAAGGTCTGACACAAAATGGGCTCATAGAAGTCATTAGAAATAACTTCAAGAGACTGTGTTGCTATCTCCTGAATAGTTATGATTACGTATGAGAATCATAGTTTTGAGGAAGACAAAGAAAATAGCAGTTACTCATATGCGGATCATTCACAAAGAAAATTACCATTAACACTATGACACAAAGGAAGAAAGGAGGGAAATTCAGAGTTCAGCTTTCCCTTCAAAGCAGCCACATCTTCCAAGTGCAGTCTAATATTTTACCACCACACGATGTGCAGCACTACATACTATCAGGACTACAGCACATCAGATTATAGTAAGTAGTCAGGATTTCAGTTTGTATTCCCGTCATTCTGTACATACGAGTTAGCCTTACTTAAAAAAAGAACTAGGTTTTCCTTAATCTCTTTTATACATATATATTCTTATCAGTAAGTTTAAAAAAAAAAAAAAAAAAAGGTCTATGAAGACCTGGATACATACATTAAAATTCTCCCTTTATCTTGAAATATGTCTAAAAATAGTTCTGTTGGTTAACCATGTAATTAGCAGGCTTATAGATTTGTAAAATTAATATTCAGTCAATATACCCAATGCCCAGTCCATTCTGTAAACTTTTATTGAGCCACAATTTAAAAAAACAGAAGTCTAATGTAATAGACTGTGGGTGAGAATTTTTTAAACCATGTTGCTCAGGAAAGGTCTGATTTTGCCTTTGCAAAAATGCACCTGAAAAAGTCTGCATGAAATCCCAACCTCACTGAAGTCGATTGGAGTTTTGTTACTGACTTCAGGTGGGGCCAGGACTTCACCTTTTATCATAAGAACGGCTATACTGGGTCAGACCAAAGGTCCACCTCGTCCAGTATCCTGTCTTTCGACAGTGGCTAATGCCAGGTGCCCCATAGGGAATGTACAGAACAGGTAATCATCAAGTGATCCATTCCCTGGTGCTCATTCCCACCTTCTGGCAAACAGAGGCTAGGGACACCATCCCTGCCCATCCTGGCTAATAGCCATTGATGGACCTATCCTCCATGAATTTCTCTAGTTCTTTTTGAACCCTGTTATAGACTTGGCCTTCACAACTTCCTCTGGCAAAGAGTTCCACAGGTTGACTGTGCATTGTGTGAAGAAATACTTCCCTTTGTTTGTTTTAAACCAGCTTCCTATTAATTTCATTTGGAGACTCCTAATTCTTGTGTTATGAGGAGTAAATAACACTTCCTTATTTACTTTCTCCATACCACTTTTGTCTCTGCAAAAGTGCATGTATAATTGTATTGTGCCCAGAAAAAACTGAGCATACATGGTAGATGTTGAAACTAAAGCTGGTCCAAATTTTTTTGGAACAAGATTTTTTTAAATGAAAAAACTATTTTTTCAAAATTTTAAAATGTGTAGATTTTTAAAAAATATTTCAATAAAATTTTTCAAAAACAGATTTTTTTTGAAATTTTTCATTTATCATTTTGGGGTTTATTTTTTTCTTCCTTTCCACGTCTTTTTTTCCTCCCTGCAGGCAATGTTTGACAACTGAAATTAAAAAACAAAAAACCCATTTGGAGCACAGAAACTACTTTACAATACTTCATAAAAAATTCTCTTCATTTTTTGACCAGGTCTAGTTGAAACATATTTGCGTTCATAGTATCTGTTGTTACTATATAATTTCAATAAGCTTTTCAAGTAAAAGTGTTGATATTAAATACATTTTTCATAAATTTTTTTTCAAGTAAAATGCTTTACCAGTTTGAAGGAGATCCACCTGACTTCCGATACTTTATCCGAACAGAGAGTTAACGCAATGTGCCGTAAGTAGTCATACACATCATTGGGGCTGTAGAGTTCTAATATCAGGATCAACTGTCTGAAACACAAGGGATCATTGAGTCAAAACATTCCTCTCTTTTCTTTATCACCTTCCTGATGAAGATGGGGGGAAATCATTTTGGTTTCACGAACAAAGTTGTTGAAAATCTGGGAGAACAATCATTTTTTATTATGCAAAGCTTTGGGATTTTGTTCTTCTGTTTAGTCTTCCAGCCAGACTAAAATTTATACATGAAGTGCACATTTCAGAACTACTACATTTCAATAAAATTAAATACAAAAAAATGCAGCTAAGGTGATGAGACTTGACATAAATTGCAGGTGTATAAGGGAATTATCAGAAACTGCAAAGTAAGTTACTTAGGGATTCTCAAATTCCTTATCTTACTTTCCCCTCATTCCTTCTTCACTAAGACTTTAAAATAGTTTATTATTAGATAAAAATGTTGAGGAATTTTGAAATGTTTATGCTATAATGGGAAATTTCTTCCTAACTGCAGAACACAACCACACATACTCTTAGGAAGTTAAGATGAGAAATATTTGCATTACTGCAGAGAATATGTAATTATCTCCTACTCAAGTTGCATCATCTGTGGGAAACTGCACATATCATAGCCATAAGAACAACAATTAGCTGGTGAAATTCTGCCAATCACAGCAAAAAAAATAATTCTGACGCTACAAAGTTCTCCCACTAGATGTCAGGGAACTTACACAACATTCACTGCAGTTTTCCTCACGGGGTTTATAATACAAGGATAACATTACACCAGCAGCATGGTATGGGGGTTAAAACCTCAACAGCCCAAACAAAGCATACTGAACTAAGATTACTGTGAAGGAAAGTATTTTAATTGTATGCATTAAAATGCTTTATGAAAAGAGTCTAAGTGGCTAGAAACATCAATCAATGAATGTGTCTATCTACAGGCTAGCCATTTAGATCCTAAAATTGTATTGAAACAAGCCACCATTACTAGAACCATTACCAGTCCCTATTCCATCCCATTCCACTCCCACTTAAGTGAAAATACCAAAATGAGTCAACTAATTGTACAAATGGAAAAACCAATGCCATACACATTTTGTTGATTTATACATAAGCGCCAGAACTGAATAGGATCATACCTGTCATTGGCTCTTGCCACTGACATACAACTAACTGAATGAGCATTAATATAATGTACCACAGTTTCATAGATTTTAAGACCTGGAAGGGAATCTTTGACAACCTAGTCTGACTTCCTGTATATAACAGGCCATTGAGTTTCACTCAGTTACTTCTATATCAAGCTCAATAACCTGCATTTGACTCCGCCTGGTACTCTATTTATACAGAGATATTGCAAAAGGGACCATTGGCTGGCCCTATGATAGTAAACATGATTAATAAATAATATCTTCCAGAAGGGCATCTAGCCTTGACTCAAAGGCATTGAGAGAAGGAGAATCCACCACTTGCCTTCGTAACTTGCTGCAACGGTTAATCACTCTGTTAAAAACATGGGTCTTATTTCTAATTTGAATTAGTTTAGCTTCAGCATCTAGACACCTGTTCTTGCTATGCCTTTCTCCTCTAGAGTAAACGGTCCTTTATTACCTGATATTTTCTCTTTGTGAAGATACTTTTATCCTGGGGTCAAGTCATCTCTCAATCTTCTTTTTGATCATTTAAACAGATTGAACTCTAAGTCTCTCACTGTAATGCATTTTCGTCAGCCCTTGAGTCACTTTTGTGGATCTTTTCTGCACCCACTCTAATCTTCAGTATCCTTTCTAAATTGTGGACACTAGACTTTATGCAGTATTCTAAAACGTCTACCAATGCTATATACAGGTGTAAAATTACCTCCCTACTCATACTCACTGCTCCCATGTAATTAGATAACCCTACTATTTGCCAACAATGAGAAATGCTGTCAGAGTACGGTTCAGCGAGATAGGGACCTATATGAAATAAGTTGAGGGTACAGTTCCTAATGGACAGAGTCCACATCACAAATCCATCATGGATATTGATCTATCCTCTCGTCTAATAGATGATCCCTAAGGTTGGGCTAAGGCTCATTGGTGGGGCAATATGTTGTAACCTAAATTGTTGCAACTGTACAAGATCTTCTGGCCTAAATGTAATTCAAAGTTTAACCTAAAAATAATCTCCCTGACCCTTTAAATGGAAAGTTACTGCCATTTACTCACATTTAGGGGGTGTTACAATTCTGAACATTACCATGAAAGGTAATGGAACCACACATTAACAAGTTTTACTTACTCTGCCAGCTCGTAACGAAACCTCCAATTCCTGCTGTTATCAGTCACAACAAATTCTTGAAGCTGGTAAAGGTACTCACGCCTTTTGTCTGCATGAAGCAACTACGGGAAATGTCGTTCCACAAACAACTGATTAGTAAATACAACTGATTAATCCAGCAGTTCAAAACTTTGTTTGAAGCTTTATAAACACTTTTCACTTCTTTCAGGGTTATTCTTCTATTCTTTACTCCCTGTCACTCCTGTTTATTTGTATTTTCCTGCTAGAAAGAACTCTTAAAATCAGATTACAGTTTACAGGGAATCTGCTTTTTCTCCAGAAAACTAAAGCCCAGGTTCTGAAAGTGATGCACCCCCAGTTGGGGGAGCTCCATATGCCGAGGCACTTCTGCCCGTGCAGTTACTCAAATAATGCATGAACAAATTAGGCCTGTATAGACTTCCCACAAATCCTTAGAAGATTTATTCCCGTCACACTTTTTCTACCCGCTAAGGTCAGTAGAGAGCGTAAGTTCAGGCCTGCCCTCACTTGAGTGCACAACATATTACTTTTCCAAGGGAAATGGTGGAAGTCCCATCTCTGGAGACATTTTAAACAAGACTGGGCAAAACATTTTTAAAAACACTACCACAGGGGTCAATCTTGCAATGGACCCTGAGGATGGACTTGATGAGCTCATACCTTTTTGTATTTCTCAACTAATCATAGGCCACTTAGATTGCTCTGAACACAATTCCACTACAACAGTTTACAAAAGCAAGCAAACAAAGTCAGATTTTTCAGCTGGATTTAGTTTGAATTTCAGAGGGGAAAGTGGAGGATCTTTAATTAAAAAATTAACTTCTCTGCAAAAAAATCCCAAACCCAAAAAACTATTAAATGATATATTTGAATCCACAAAAAGCTTCTGTGGCAATTGCTGCATGAAAAATGGAGGTTTGTATGTGCCTAAGAAAATGAAAGCAGAAATTTATACTGCTATATAATCTCCTACCTTAAGGAAGTCGTAGAGATGTTTAAGAACTCCAATCCGCACTTCATCCAGATCTTTTAAGAATCCATTGAAGATCGGCACCAGATCAGCTGCTGTTAGTTGATCCCCCAGAATAACAGCCAGCTCATGTATGGAAAAAGCTAGTGTCCGACGGACCTTCCACTATCCATAGTTAAGAAAAACCAATCTAGATTAAACACTATAGAGATTCTTGAGCAACTCTTAAATAGAAGTACACTTATATTTTGAAGGGTATGGGCAGAAAAAGCAGAATTCGTTACATGAAAGCCAGGTGCTGCATAGCATGTGTCATTTATAAAGTCTCCTTTCTTAAATAAAAAAAGGGCACCTGGCACAACATTCCAGATTTATCATAAAATTGTATTCACTGTCAATTTTAGATATTATTTTTTGTGAACTACAGCATAGTTTGCTTATATTTCTAATTTGTATAATTTGCTTAGTATTCTGAACGCTTATTTGAAAATGAAGCTTTACCTGTACATCTGCTGCCAAGGTCTCATACGTATCTTTCAAACAATGCCAGTTCTGCCTGCCCAGAGTTAAGGCCACCCCTGGGAGACTATATGCACAGTGTTTTGCTATTTCAGTGTCAACAGTCTGGGCTCGAGCTGGGTCGGTCATTGACAAGTACTGGTCCAATAAAGGTTGAGGTATGATATCCTACAAAGATAGTAAATTATTAACAATAATACATTAAAGAAAGAGGAAGATATCATCAGTATGGAAAGACATCTGCTCTAGCACAGCCTTCTCTCTTGCCTCTAACCAGATGGCAAGTGCACCAGAGGCACACGCCAGGACAGAACAAATGACTGAACACTCCACAGCCTATGTCAGGCTAGCGCAACAAACTACAGCATGAGTCACTACCTTGGGTGGCTTGTCATCCAGTTTAGACAAAGCAGTAGGCAACAGTCTATGTATCAAATCAGGAAGATAGCAAAGGTTGATTTTTATTACTGAATAAACATCATTTTGGGTGCTGCATCAAGTTATTTTATGCAGCTAGATCTAACAGCTAGATTTTTCCAATGCAGTTCTGTTTATATAAATGTCTCTGGCAATTTAAAAACGAAATTGTTGTTTGTAGGCCAATCTGCACCCCCAGTGAGAGCAGCATATTAAGCTGCTGCCTGTGATGTGTAGGCAGCAGCTGGGGATACCAGAGAGAGATTCCTCTGTTTACAGCACCAAATATGCACTCTGTGGGCTTGCCTGGAAAAGGAAAAGCCTGGATTTCCATTAATGATTTTAATCGAAGTCAATAGAGTTCCACTCATTAATGCCTAGAATATTTTCTGAAATTATGGAATTGACTGGACAGGGGTTTACAAATTACCACATTACAGACAAACAAAGAAATGCCACAGAGTTGAGGGTAAGGCATCATGAATGAATATTTTAAATCACCTGTAACTTGGATTTATCATCTTCAATGGGTGGATTATTATGTTGTTCTTTCTTTAAAAATTCAATGGTCCCATTGTGTTGTTCCTCTGACTCCTGTAAAAGGATGTTGGATTTTATGATGAAAACAGTTCGTTTTACTTTCTTTCATTACAGAACTACTGTTTAGTATATCTCAAAGCATTACACTGAAGAGCAACACAATTCAGACATAGAGCAGGTCTTTGAGGGCCAAATCATGCTCACACTACTCATGTAAGTAGCCAAGTCAAGATGATTACTTATGTGAGTAATGCAAGCAGAATTTGGCCATATAAGAATCACCCACAACAAAATGGATTCTATGCAATGTCTTAATCAAGAAAGGATCAGTTTTCAGCTTCATGAATAGCAGGTCAGATCAAGAACAATCACTATGATTAACAGACACTGCACATCTAGTTATTGACCCACTATGGCAACAAAAATATTACTCCAAAGGACTTTCTTTAACCAAATTTTAGAATTGTTAAAACACTAGCCAGAATATTTTGATTTCAGTGAAAAGGTCAATGTTGAAATAACGCCTCTGCCTTCATGCTCACACTCTGTGAATTCAGAACCATGTTCAGATTGAGCAACTGATTAAGATTTTCAATACTTTAAAAAGGTATAATCAATTATTAATTGTAATTGCAATGAACCGAACATCCTTCAGATACTGGAAGGTAGTTTCTTATTTATTCTCTAAAGGTTCTACTCTCTCTGCAAATTTAGCAGATGTTGACAAAGCAGCTCAATATATTTGCTTCAGAAAAAATAATACACCGATAAAAGTTGTATTCATTTTGGAGTACACTCCTGAAAACTCTAATTCTCCTGCATTTCCCTCAAGATATTGCTTTTATTTTCCCACAGACCAGTGAAGAAACTGTTCTGGTGAACTCCAATCCAAGATCAATATGTCAATTTGTGAAGTATGCCCCCTTATGAATTCCTAATAAAATGCTGGTGATTAAAAAATGTACTCCTGTATTGCGGAGGAATTGAAGGTGAACATCAAGTTGTAGTTAACACAAATGCTAGCACTGAATGTGTTATTTTAGGGGACAAGCAGGGTTTTAGTATCTTCCTATGATTAGCTCCATCATAAAGACAAAATTACAAGCACTGTGAAAAAGTTTTCCTATTTAGCCTACAAGCACATTAAGAGTATTGTAAAATGGCAGTCAGGAAGAATGTGCATTGTCACTGGTTGATTTAGTCCCTTGTCTGGGGACAAATGACTTATATTTGCTTTAGAAACAGGGAAGATTTTGTTACGTTTGTTTTCTATGAAGCTCCTGTACGGCCACTTAAAGCTTTCTATTTCCTGGCTCACCTGAACCCAAATAGAAATAACCTCCTTGACAAACTTTAAATTTTGTTTTATAAGTGGATATAATAAATTGTAGTACAGTAGTGTCTAGGGCCCCCAGTCAAGAACAGGGCACTGTTGTGCTAATTGCTGGGCAAACAGAGGTAGACATTGTCCGTACCTTAAGAGCTTACTTGTCTATCCAGAGGATGAGTGTATACTTACTGTGCTTTTCAGTATACTGGTAGTGGATTGGTCGCTTACATCATCCTGGAATGATGAAGAGGACAAAGTGTTCTTCTCCACAGTGGCATGGCTGGCTTCAAAAGTGGACAATTCATTCTGAAGTTTGCCATTGCTCTCTTCTGTGCGTTTGGTCTCATAATCATTGATGGACTCCAACTGAGCAGCTCTGAGCGCAGCGGACAATACTTGAACCTGGGCTGTATAAAGTAAAGGGATCGGGGGCACATTTAGGGCTTGTCTACACAGCTTGGCGAAGTGCACCAGATGGATGTGATTTGTAAAGAGCATTAAGAGGTTGCACTCTAACCGCCTTGTGTAGCCCCTGATGATGCACTCTGAAAGATAACTAGTTCACATTAACGTAGTCCTGTGTAGAATGGGACAACATCAACGTGAACCAGGTACTTTTTAGAGCACACCATCAGGCTCTACACAGGGCAGCTAGAGCGCTCTACAAAACACAGCCCTTCGCCAGCATAGCGTATACAGGTCCTTAGTTTCCTTTCTGTGCTTCATTTTAAAGGAGTATTAACGCTACAATTATTTATACTGAGAGATTAAAAAAAAAAAAAAACACACAACGACATGCATAGAAACATGAGAGGAAATATTTACCTCTGCAAAAAAAGGTCTAGAATTAACTTCAGCAAAACCTTTCAGAGAAGCTGTGAGCATAGATTTAGAGGCAGTATTACCGTTTCCAGCAGAAGCATATAAGTATCTGTTTCTATTTCTGGACAGACCTCTGATAATCTCTGATGGCAAGGAACCCTGGATCGTGTCCTATTTCACTATCCTTAAAACAATTTAACATGGAGGAGAGTGGGGCATGGGGCCAGCACTTTTCGAAAGGAAGCTTGAAACTGAGGCCTTCATCCAGAAACTGAAGGCCAGCCTCTAGGTAGGAGGCTGCCTGTGAAACTCTGGATCCCCCCTGCAGTTAGGGCGTATGCTGGGAAACTGTTTAAAGGCAAAAGGTAACTTGTAATAGAAAAGGAATTGTATCTAACATACAAGTGTAAATGCCAGAAGTTGCATTTCGTATTTATTTACTATGTAACTTGTATGTTTGTTCTCCCTTACTATTTCATCTTTGAGTTTTTTACCCCAAGCAGATCTCTGTTGTGCAACAAGTGAGTTGATAACTGGGTGGCTGATTTCATACCTTCGAGGGTGATGAACCAGAGGGCAAAAGTCTGAGACTCTGGTAGTTAAGAAGTTGGGGAGGATAGATTAGGTGAGACTTGGGACTGGAAGGACTGTTGGTGTCGCCCTGTAAGCAGGGCCGGCTCCAGGGTTTTGGCCGCCCCAAGCAGCCAAAAAAAAAAAAAAGCCACAATTGCGATCTAAAAAAAAGCCGCGATCGTGATCTGCGGCGGCAATTCGGCGGGAGGTCCTTCACTCCCAGGCGGAGTGAGGGACCGTCCGCCGAACTGCCACCGAATACCTGGACCTGCCGCCCCTCTCTGGAGCGGCCGCCCCAAGCACATGCTTGAGAAGCTGGTGCCTGGAGCCGGCCCTGCCTGTAAGAGTAACTAAGCTGGTGGAAGCCAGGGTGAGACCTTGTGCTTGTGGGCAACCTACTGGTGCCAGGGATCTGAGCCGTAGCAGCAGAGCATTAAGGCACCCCAAAATTCCAGGGCAGGCAGTGACAGAACCCCTTACCAGGGTGGTTGGGTCTTGCCCAGCACTTACCCCACAGTGGTGGCTCCTATGCTGTGGGGCTGGCCTGACTTGGCTCTCCACCTCAAGCATTGCAATCTCCAGGGTTGCAACGTCACACTGGTTTGCCCCTACCAGCCTGACTGGATAAAATGAGAGTCGAGTTGTGACCTGGCTCAGGGGGTTGCAGTACCACTCACTGAAATTTGGCCTACCCGGATGTCTGTCATCATAACATCTGGGCCAAACCTGAGTGGTGCTGGCACTCCAGAGGTTGCAGTGCCTGGAGCAGGGAGACGAGCCCAGCCAGCCCTCTGGGACAGGAGCCATAGGAACTGCCATGCGACTCCCTGAAACATTCTGGCAACCCGAATTTGAGTCCCGACCCACAGGTTGAGAAACTTGGCTTTAGGCAAGAGAGGGCTGCTACAATAAGGAGCTTTGAAGGGTATGAGGAACCCTCACTACTTGAGATATCAGAAACTATACTTCCACATATCACTACTATTGTAGGCTTTTACCTTGAACATCTGGATCATCCATGTGCTCCTGCAAGCTTTCCAGCACTTTTTTTATTTCACTACTGGCAACACAGTTATTACACATAGCTTTTGACATAGAGCAACCTTCTTCATGCTTCTCAGTCTTGGACTGAAGCAGCTCCAAATCCTGGCTTATATCAGGGAGTGGAGGGCGCCAGTACAGGAAAGTATTAAAAATATCCTCAGCAGACTGGAACCTTGAGTTCACTCCCTGGCAATTGCTCACGTGACAGTCTTTAATGCCTTCTATCACACAAGCAGTGGTATTGTCGTTCTGGGACAATCTGGTAAGAGCCTCTCCAGGACCACCACAACTATTTGAACTTCCTTTCAGTAGGTCTGTCCTTGGGCTTTCAACACGGATCAAGGGGTTGGCTTCTGCTGAAGTCCCTTCAGTTGACGATTCCGATTTAATTTCTATTGGTTGTTCTAAACTGAGAACAGAGACATAGCATTAGGAAAACAAAAGGTACAGACCCTAGAACAGCACTTTCCAGTTAAAAAGACACACACTCCAGATAAGGCAGCAAGAGCAATTACAATAGGTGGAGCTATTCTACTGGAGGACAAATCCTGCCTTAGAACTACTTGTTTCACCTCTAGTTTCAATACATTTTCCCCCTCCTCTCTTCCCTTCCCCTCCAAGAAATTACTGGTGAAACATTAAAGTAGCTAGATTAAATCATGTGGCAATTCATCAGACCTATGTAGCCCACATTTTAAACCATTATTGAAACTACACCTACATTAAAAATAAGACCTTTGGTAGTCACGTATATTAAACACAAGATATATCAACTAAAGACTTAACTGAAAGACTGTGGAGGAAAAAATATTTTGTCAGTTTTCCTCTCCCTTTTCACACCTCAACCATAGCTTTACCTGGAGGATACAATGTTCGTACTGGCAGATGTGATGTTTGCATTGTTGCCTGCTTGGCAGGAACTGGAAGTCAAATCCTGTGCTGATGGTCGGATACTGAGGGTCCCATCCTCCCGAATATAAAGGCCAGCACTAGAAGGGTTTGCGAAGGTAGAAATAAATGGGCCTAGAGACTGAAAAGCAGCTTGGCGAACCTGGCACAGTACAAAAATAAAGATGTGACATATGTTGTAGCCATGCTGCCTTTTGGTAAATTGTTAATAATGAAATATGGCTCAAATTTAGCTCTTACTATATTACAAGGTTATACTTAGCTATTATCTAAGCTTTTCAAAGTATGCTATTAAACCAGTCCTGGCTTCATTTAATACATTTTACTACTAGAGTTTATCAGGAACAAGCAAGACATCAGAGTAAGGGGATTCAAGAGGCAAAATGTGCGTTAGTAAATATAGTTCATCTGACTTATTTAACTTTTCACTACATGATTCAAGTGAAATCATAATTGTTTCACAGACATGGTCCAAAAGCCCCATGCACCCAGTATCATGACAATGAAAATACAGTGTTTAATGTAATCGCCATTATGACATTTTAAAAGAAAATTTAAAGCACCATCCCCAAGTTTGACGGACCAAAATTTAGAAGGCCCAGAATGACACCCACCTTCTAAGCATGACATTTTACATTTCTAAAGTGAACATGGAAACCAAAAAGAGCAGAAGACCACAAACCTAACATACCCAGCTTTCAGTCTTTGGTGGCGACTGTACATGGTGCCCATGTAATTGGATTTTAATCTGTCCTCTAATTATATTAGCACTACATTTTACAGGGTGTGCATGAAGAAAGCATATGCGTGTTGCATCCATGCTGCCCTCAGTGTCCTCCATTTGAGGGACCAAGACTGAGAATTACCATGTGTGCCTATACAGAAGACCTACCTTTGCTATTAAGCCACTGGTTTGGCCACTTAAAAGTCCTTGTAATTGAAAAAGGTAGCTTGCATACATTAATGTCTTTTAGGTCAGAGGTACCTCACCACCTACTTACCCATCTGCAGGGGTCACTGATGAGATTGATAAAGAGAGGGGACAGTTTGCTTCTGCGAACTTCTGGAGAAGTGGTGTAAGACACAGCCATAAAGCATTCAGCACAAGCTTTTCGCATTCCCCACACACTATCAGAGCAGAGTTCAAAAAACTTTGGAATCTGTCAAAAATGAATGAAACTATAGCTAATCAAACAGGTATTGAAGCTGCAGTACGAGATACCACTTTCGGTTGGTTTAATTACTTGGAAAAAAGTAGTTAGTAGTAGTTTGTGTGCAATGGGTGAAAAAGGATGCGAAAGTAGTGACTGAGAAGAAAAATAATTATAATTATATTAATTATTGAAGAATTAAAATTTCCTCCCCCATTCATCTCAGTTGTGTCTTGCTTTCATTTAAATTAAGCGGAGGGCATAGGGAAAATTAGTAATAGGCTTTCTTTTCTGCAAGCATATCTTGATATAAGGATAACTTATTAAGCATGGGAAACTAATTCTTTCTAGTCTGGGGAGGGTGGCGGGATGGGGACAGAAAAATCAGATCACTTTAAAAATACTTTTTTTTTTTTTTTTTTAAGCACAGTTGAAAGCACAAAAGTATGTTGGAGGTGAGGGATAAAACTGTTAACTTGAAAAATACACAGTCTTCCTATTCAGTACCAGACCAGCTCCTCATTTGGAAACACTGCCACAGGAACATTCCACCACCACCTCCTCCCACCCTTTGTTTTTTTCCTCTCTCACACAAGTTTCTGGGATTTTATTTAAAAAGTCTAGCAAAGGGAAAATAGCCAGCTACTCGCAGAAGAAAGTAATCTGTTTTAATTAGACTTTTGCAAACACCTCGGTGTTTCTGTTAAAATGCTATTTTATACCTATCTGTACAGCAATCACACTCAAATCAAAATTGATTTTTCCTTGCCTTTTGCTAAAAGCAATAGACAGAATATTAGTGGCACAAACTGTGGTGTTTTACCAGGACTCTCACTTGCAATAAGTACAGCTAGTTCCTGTCCTGCCCTGACACCTAAAAACTACTCACTATTACCTAAAGAAAAGTGAATATTGTACGTTAATTCTACTGTTTGTGTGCGTCTTTTATACAACATCAGGATGAGAAAGAAAATAAACATTTAAAATATAATAAATTGTAATGTAAAACTACAAAAGTTGCCAGGACACTTATGAATAGGTATAAAACATGAAAGTACTTTAACTCAATTTTTTACCATTGTTTAGATTTCAAGTTGATTGTTTCCTGATAATTTAATAAATTCACTGAAAAGAACCCTCCCTTCTTGCATAAACAGTGTTTTAAAAAATAAATTGAAATGTCTTTTTTAAAAAACAAACTTTTGCCACCAATGGCGACTAAACCAGCGAAGCAGGTTTAAATTCAAGGAAGAGTTATCCAGAAGTTTGTTCTTTTGTCTCAAAGAAAACTAAATGGTATTATCGGTAATTTCCTTGTTAAACATTGCAGTTGTAAAAGCAGATATGAAAGCTCAAGCAAAATACAAATCGTTTTGTGTATCTCTAAATTTTACATACCAAAAATCTCTCTGTGGCTTCTTGTCCAACTGCATTACAAATATCACCAAAGCTAGCTGCACAAACCTAAAAAAAAAAAAACACACACACATAACAATAAAAGTTATGGGTAAACTCCTGGCCCCACTGAAATGAATTAGAGTTTTGCTACTGACTGGAGTCAAGAATTTTACCCCTTATTGTTCACTCCTAAGCATCAAATTTGGACTCAGTAGTTTGCATGTCTTTTACAATACAAATCCTATTGACAAATTTAAATCCTGTAAATGCTAAGGCCTCAGTCCTGGACAAGAGATTCATTAGGGCAGCTCCCTGTGGTACATACACAGCGCCGTTGAAAACAATAACACCCCTAGGTTGGACCTCTGCATCAGTGAGGAGTCTCATCAACTTTAATGGACTCTGAATGGACTGCAGGGGTTCGCCACCTGAATATTTTAAAGAGGTTGCCAAAAATGGAGCAGAAGAAAAATGTGTGCAGGTCAGTACTTAAGTGTATTATAATATATGGAGATATACCTACCTCATAGAACTAGAAGGGACCTTGAAAGGTCATTGAGTCCAGCCCCCTGCCTTCACTAGCAGGACCAAGTACTGATTTTTGCCCCAGATCCCTAAATGGCCCCCTCAATGATTGAACTCATAACCCTGGGTTTAGCAGGCCAATGCTCAAACCACTGACAAAACTATCTTCACTATGGCCCTGAGTGGCTTAATTTCAAACACACACTTACACGTTTTGCTGAATCAAGGCCTATATTTGGCTCAAGCCAGGGGCGTAGGTACGTCACTTTCATGAGCATTATATTTTAAACATAGAACACGCAAATCAGACAAATAAGGAAATTCCTTTACATTGAAAAAGGAGAATCAAAGGCACTGCTAAAGTCTGAAATCATATTACTATCAATACTATGCTTAAAGATAATTTGATGTAGATGTTAAAAATACTGTAGAATGTACTTGAAGTGTTTCAGGTTTGAAACAAGTCATACCAACCTTACGGACTTGGAAAAGTTTCCCATCACCACACAGCTCGCAGAAACGGGGAAGTAGCATACGTTCAACAATAGTTTTGCTCAGCATAGAAGCCATTTTACAAATTATCTATAACACAGAAGAGGGAGAAAAAACATTAATGCAATAGTCACCAAGCATTTTTAGTTCAAGTTTTCTTTCTAAAAAGAAGAGTTCTGAAAGCAAAAGGCAAACTATTACTTTAAAATACAACTATTGTATGAGTTAAATTGACATTGTTTTTGCTTGCCAGTAGTTATTAAAACTACAAAATCCACTGACATCATACTATTAAGCATACCATTTCTGTATTAGAGGATTGAGGTTTTTTTTTTTTTTTTATTGCATAGGATGAGTTACAGAAATCAACAATTTATACATGGTTTCCAGGATTCTCAAACTATTTCATAGTGTGGATTACACTTAAATATTTGTGACAGCAGTGTTGGGGGACTATACCAGGACTGAGGCCCCGCTGTGGTAGGTGCTGTCCAAAACCACAATCCTGAAAACATTGTAGCACATGCTTAACTTTAAGAATGCATGTAGTCTCCTTGGCTTGAATTAGCCAGCTCAGGTGTTTAAAGTTAGGCATGTGCACAGCTCTTTGCAGGACCAGGGCCTAAACTGAAGACAAAAAACAAGTGAGTTTGACCAACCACAGGACAGACAAAGGGTAGGAAGGACAATGGAAACAATGATTAAGACAACATGGTTATATAGGTTAGCTAGTGCACAACTCGATAGAATTCAGGTTCAGTTAGCTGTTAGTTTATAAACTTCAGCTTAAAAAAACCCTCATTAATTCAAGCTTCCGTGTGAAGTTGTCAATTTCAAAGGTCACCACAAACCATGTTACCTGTAGCATTTAATTACTTTAGCCATATACACTCTTTCAGCTGTCTTTTCACTACAGTGCATGAGGAGTCCCAAATTTGTGACTCCAGAGAGAGGAAGGGCTTACTGGCTTCCACATGCCTTTCCACTGATAAGGTCAGTGTCCCACAGAGCCAGGAATCGCATACGGACACAAATATTATTGACTCAATAGAACTCTACATTTTATTTTAATATTTCAGAAAATATATAATTTCTACCTCCATAAAAACAAGTACCGCTCCCAAGAATATTTCATCTTTGTGATAGAATGCCAAATAAAAACCAAGGAAGAATACCGTACAATCCCACTTTTTAAATGGAACTGTCAGTCCTTCAAACAGACATCTGGTATTCAGATGTCACCCTGAGCAATAACCAACTTCCAGACAAGGAAGGGGAATCTAGCTGGTAAAGCTATTTTAGAGGTCAAGTGTCAGAGGTCCCTCCCGAACCCAAATCTGATTTCTTCTAAGTGAACAGAATCTGTTTTTTCATCAAGACACTTAAGACTTTAATCATCATTCATACTCTCTGTAAAGTTAACAAGAACCAGGGTAGAAATCTGAAGACTTCAGAAAGAGATCATTGGAGGAAATTATGACCTTTGCATCTATTTAAGGGATGCTGCCAAGTGTTTTAATTTTATTTGCTCTCCGTTTCTAACAATCTTTTAGCACCTTGAAAATATAAACTCTGATCTTTTCCCAAATATGGAGAACATTGATTTTTCCCTATGAATTTAATTGCACTTGTAATTAACATAGGTTTTGTTGCTTGCTTGTTTGTGCATCAACATTGTGATGTCAGCACTACTCTGGGATTGTAGATTAACTGATACTGCAGTCAGAGGAAGGGGC
Organism: Malaclemys terrapin pileata; assembly: GCF_027887155.1. Classification (NCBI taxonomy): domain Eukaryota; kingdom Metazoa; phylum Chordata; order Testudines; family Emydidae; genus Malaclemys; species Malaclemys terrapin. Next base: position 11,832,336 of record NC_071516.1, on the reverse strand, counting down.
ACACGTTTATAACAGAGTTCTTATTAGAGCATTACATACCAAGAACTTTAATAGTAATTCATCACAAAAGGATATTTTTTCTGTATATAGTTTCCTTAAACAGACAGTTAAGCCAACTACATTATAATTTTAATATAGGTAATTTTGTCTCTTTAAGAATATGTCCATAAAGCAATGGGGGGGGGGGACTGCAGCATGTACACCTCTATCCAGATATAACACGACTCGATAGAACACGAATTCGGATATAATGCGGTAAAGCAGTGCTCTGGGGAGGGGGGGGGGGTCTGCACACTCCGGTGGATCAAAGCAAGTTCGATATAACGCGGTTTCACCTATAACACGGTAAGATTTTTTGGCTCCCGAGGACAGCGTTATATCAGGGTACAGGTGTATGTCCATACTCTAGCCAGCTTTAATCTAATTAGCTTGGATACCAACTGCAGTGAAGCTTCAAGAGCACAGGCTGTACAAGCCCACCTGGGACCCTGGGTATGTATTCAGGCAACTAGTCCATGCCAAAGCCTGTTCTGCCACAGCTTTACTACTATTGGTACCTGAGCTAGCTAAATTCAAGTTAGCTCGGTTACATCTATATGTGATGGAATAACACCTCCAAGTGCAGTGTAGACACACCATCAGGCTACGTCTATACTACGAGTTAGGGTGAAATTCCCCTGCTCACTTACACATACTCACACTAGCTCTCATCAAGCTAATGTGAGTACAAATAGCAGTGTGGCCAAAGTAGCACAAGTAGTGGCAGCTGTAGCATGGCTTAGCTGTGCTGAGTACATACCACTGGTTTCAGGTGGGTTTGTACTCTGCAGGCTAAGTCGTGCCTCCACTGCTGCTACGCATGCTACCGTGGCTATACTGCTATGAGCTACTGTATGTGTACGCAAGCCGGAAGATAACTCCCCTAGTCCATAGTGTAGATGTAGCCTCACAGTGTCTCAACTGAAATTGTTTGTCAACACCATAATGATGCCTATTCTTGAAAATTACTTAGGAAAATAAGATTTGGAAAGTCTGACTAACTGTCTGACTGAAAGCTATATAAGGTGGGTGTAACAACATTTACAAGCAGAATAAAAAAAAAGATTTTTCCAAGAAGAGTTATTATAAATAACAGTTTCAAAAGCAGGGGAGTCCAAAGGATTCCTCAAACACTTCACTGATGCAGGGCTCAGAATTTTCTTCTGTCTGACCACATGTACTAGGCCCAGAAAATGTACTAGTTGAAAAGTTATTTGAATTGGTTCACAAAGTGCTTCTATCTTTGGCAGACCGAAAAACCTTACTGTGACATTGTTCTCATTACCATCTTGCTTTCTTCACCACTTCAACTTTAGCTGGTGATCTCTTATGAACTAGATAAGTTTCCTTACAAGAGATCCAAATTAATGTTTAAGAGCCCAACCCTGCTCCCATCCAAGTTAATGGCACAACTTGCATTGATGACAGTGATGCAAGTTTGGGGTCACAAGGGGCCCAATACAACAAGTTACTAATGACCACATCAATTCAAGCCTCAATGGCTTACCATATTTAAAGCTGGCATTCCAAGCTTAGAGAGGATTTTAACACTGGTTTCTAACTTCTCAAAATAATGGCCAATACCATCTTGCATCTCCGTGTTAATCATAATTCTAAGTTTTTTTCATTAAATCAGGCTTTAATTCTATTCCAGAAGGTTTACAAAAGAGGACCTTGATCAACTCATATTCCTTGATCTAGAAATGTTTTACCAGCACTGGCTGAGGCTGGAAGACAGCAAATTCCAGAACTCAAGTTAGGCCTTGGCTACACTCGGGAATTCACAGCGCTGCCGTGCGCGAGCGTAGTCGCGCCGCCAGCACTGCGAGAGAGCTCTCGCAGCGCTGTATGTACTCCACCTCTCCGAGGGGAGTAGCTTGCAGCACTGCGAGCGAGCGTGCGGCGCTGCAGGCTCGGATTACACTGGTGCTTTACAGTGCTCGGGGGGGGGGGGAAGGGGGGGGCTGTTTTCACACCCCTGAGCGCAGCAAGTTGCAGCGCTGTACAGCGCCAGTGTAGCCAAGGCCTGAGTTTAATTTTCATTCGCTAGTTTTGTTGTGTTTTTTTAGGGTGTGTGTGTGTGTGTGTCTGTCTGTTTAAATCTCACATGCAGACATGCATATTGAGACACTGGAAAGGGGCTGGGAAACTGGTCAGTCCTTTACAGAAAGATCACTTGTAATGGGACAACTGAGAAATACAGGCAGAATTAAAACTAATCTTCCAGTTAACTAGTTTACTTAATTAGCAAGTTAGAAGTTTGAATACAAAGTCCATCTCCCAGATCCTTGCACTGACCAATGTATACACCAATTAAAAAAAAAAAAAAAAAAAAAGTATCCAAATAGGGGATACAATTTTAAAACAAAAAAATCTTTTTCACTGCCACTTACATTCACTGCTTCCACTTTGTACTCATCGTCACTGTCTGGAGCAGAGAGGTCCAACAGAATTGGACACACCTTATTTTCAATATCATTTTGAGCAAGGAGTTCTTGTTCTAGCAGTATCAGCAGTGCTTCCTGACTTGCTTTTCTAACCTAGTAACATGCAAAAGAAAAGATTAAAAAAAATACACTGTAAATGCAGTATTTTATGAGAACCATAAAAGTAAAGTCAATATCGGTTTTCACGGAATGGAGTGCAAAAAGTCAAGAAAACAGTGAAAAGCTCATAACTTTTAATAAAACTAAGATATTCTTAGTAACAAACATAAAACCTTGAGGATTTTAAGGGGACTTTTAACCCAACTTTGGGTACTAGCTTCCTGGTTGGAACATTGAACTGGGACTCAGGAGACCTGGATTCTATTCCTGACTCTATCATTGACCTGCTGAGTGACCTTCGGAAAGTCATTTCCAATCTCTCTGTCTCAGTTCCTCCATCTGTAAAATGGGAATGATACAGACGGCCTTTGTAAAGTGCTATATAAGATCTAAGTATTATTAGCACTAATAGAAATTAATGTACAACTCCTCCGTATTGTGAAAGGTCCACATGCCATACTGAATTAACTATACAACTTTTACAGTCTGAGATTTCCTACCTGGTTGTTAGGGTCTGTGAGGTATCTCACTACAATGGGCATAAGGTAGTCAGAAAATGCCGTTGGGAAGTTTGGTCGACTTTCTTGCAGAAAAATGGCAATGGGAGGTATTTGTTCCATCAGTTCTGTCCGTACAGTAGGCTCTGGCAGCATAGAGAAAGTCAAAATGGCTTTAGTAAGTTTAAAGTTAGAACCAGATACTTTCAATAAATAGCATTTCCTCTTGTGAAACTATGAAAAGCCACACAAAAAAAAGAAAAATCCTGTTTTTAGAAATGTCACCCTTTAGAATATCTGTGTTTAAAGGTCAGCTGAGAAATCAAACGGTCTCAAATATAACCTCCCATCAGCCCAAAAGACTTAGAGCCATATTTTTAAACAAATGGATAGCTATCTTCCTTGAGAATCTTGCCCTTTTCATGCATTATAACTAATTTCCTTACAGCTTCTGGGTACTAGTACCTCATTTATCTATGAGCCAATGCATGCAGATGGAGCTAATGGTCTAAAAGAAAAGGAATGCACACATTTTTCACACCGTTTTCCTGTGTGCACTGAATATTTTTCATCTTTTGAAAAGTATCCTTGTTTCTTTTAAACGAGTCTGTCATAAAAAACATATCATATAATTACTAATAAGGTAGAGATATGTATTTTAAAGCTATTTCTCCCTTGAAATGATCTTCATTGCAATTAACATTTTCCAATTGTTTTTAAGACAGACTCGTTTAAAAGAAACAAGCAGAAAAATATCATAGAAACAAAACTTTAAACAGTTAACTAGTTCAGGCGTAAAACCCAGCACACTATAACCCAAAGAAAGCAATCACTTACAGAAGTTGTCATATTAAATATACATAAATAATATGTGACCAAAAAACATTCCCAAAACCATATGTTAATGCATATGTTAAACCAACCCCGCCCAAACATCAGGAAATTCAAATACAAAATTCTTCAATCCATGTTAACTTGCCCACAATAATATACACAGTACGAGCAAAGTGTGGGTGCGCTTTTGGGGGCATCTGGGGGGGGGGGGGTTACATATATTTTTACCCTAACTACTCTTAGTAAGTAGAGAAATGTTTTGGGAAATAACTTTTTTCAATTCTGGGTGCCTAAAGTTAAGCACCCAGATTTATTCTTAGGCACCTACATTAAGTGGCCTGGTTTTTAGAGGTCCTGACAACCTGCTGCTCCCTGCTGAGTTCAATGGAATTTGTAAGTATTCATCGCTAATTTAAATGAAGGAATATCGTTTTGGAACAGGATTTTCAAAGGAACCTAAGGGAGTCACACACCCAACTCCCATAGAATTTTAATGGGATCTGGGTTCCTAACTCTCTTAGTACCTTGGCTTAAGTCTTTATGTTTGTACTTTCTCTATGTACAGACTTTGCCTTCTGATTTTTTTAAGTCAGGAGCTGACTTTAAGACAGAGCCCATAGAGAAATAAGCAAAAACACAGAAGCTGGTGTTCCAGTCTCTATGGCTCCCATATGGCAAAGCCATTAACCGTTTCCAGAGAAGAATTGTCCAGTGACTAGAACACTGGATTACGGGAAATCTTGGTTCAAGTCCCTGCTATGCCCAAGCCTTCCTGTGTGACCTTGGCCAAGTCACTTAGCTTCTTTAGGTCTTAGTTCCCCATGTGCAAGATGGTGATAAACAGCCCTTCTTTACCTCTGGGATGTTATGGGATAAATACATTAAAGATTGTGAGATAGTTAAACTCTACAGTAATGGGTGTCATATAAGATACATGAGGTATATTAAGCAAGTGTGTTTTGCTCAATCTACCCTGTGCTTTAACACATTCACATTCCTTCTTCCTCTTCCTCTTCAGAGCCAGATGGATCAAAGATATACTCCAGAATGAGTATGATTTCTAAACTAAGAGACGAGAAGAGTTCATTGATACACCTGGCTGCTAAGTGTTGCATGTGGAGCTGCTGCCAGAAGCCACATCCTTCAGTCACTAACAGATGTCACACGACTCCAAAGAGAGCGTATATCACATATACAAAGGTAGAGTGGAGAGCTGAATAAAAAGTAGGTCAAAAGGTGTTCACAGTACATAGACCTGTCCCTCCTGCTCAATGAACCCTTACACAGTATTTGTCAACCCAAACCAAGCAGTAGTAAGTCAGTGAAATACTAAATAAGGAGTTTTAAAAAATTAAGAAATTGAATCTCAAACCTGCATCTTCGGACAGTCTGACCACTATCTCCATTACCGTCAAGAAATCTTCTTCATTATTACTGAAATCTCGAAAGACATCAAGTAGACCTCTGGCAATAATCTGTCTGTGAAGGGACAACATAATGTGCACTTTAACATCCTGCTGACAGCTTTGGGGAGAGGTGGGGGGGGGAAAAGGGGCAGGGGAGAATATCATAAAAATGCAGGGCTGGAAGGGATCTCAAAAGGTCATCTAGTCCAGTCCCCTGCACTGAGGTAGGACTATTATTTATAGACTATCCCTGACAGACATTTGTCTAACCTGTTCTTAAAAATCATCAATGATGATGATTACACAACTTCCCTTGGAAACCTATTTCAGCACTTAACTATCTTATAGTTAGCAAGTTTTTCCTAATAGATCTAACTACCTACACTGGGAGAACAATTGATTACCATCCTCTTTATAATAGCCCTTAACATATTTGAAGACTTATCGGGTCCTCCCTCAGTCTTCTTTTCTCTAAATGTACCCAGTTTGCTTTAGCCTTTCCTCATAGATCAGGTTTTCTAAATCTTTTAGCATTTCTGTTGCTCTCTTCTGGACTCTCCCAAATTTGATCACATCTTTCTTCAAGCGTGGTGCCCAAAACTGGACACAATACTTGAGCTGAGGCCACCAGTGCCAAATAGAGTAGGACAATTACCTCTTGTGGTCATACATATGCCCCAGAATGGTAGTAGCTTTTGCAAAAAAGCATCATATTGTTGTCTCATATTCACTCTGTGGTCCACTATAACTCCCAGATCCTTTTCAGCAGTGCTTCCCCCTAGCCAGTTATTCCCAACTTTATATTTGTACATTTGATTTTTCCTTCCTAAGTGCAGCATTTTGCACCTTAAAATGATGGCCAATCTTCTTTTTAAATGTTCAGGCATACAGAACAGGTACACAGTATGGCTACATCCCAAACCAAATGTAGAACTGTGGGATATAGATGTCCTGTTAAGGTGACCAAAACTGAAAATTGGGCCCTTGTAGAAATTATGTACAACAAAAATTCTGTTTCTACTACAATAAAACCTATAATAAATATGCATTTAAAAATGCACAAGAGGTATGGTAACATAATATTTTATTCTTCATTTAGAAGTCATAAGAAGATTCAGAATAAAATAAAAAATATTAACATAATGGCTAGAAAACAATGGGGAGTAAAATAACAATGCAGAAATGTCTTTAAGAATATTAGTCTAATTGTCACGTCCTTACCGATTAAATATATTCTCACTAAAAGCATATTTTTCCAAACGAGCAAGCGGAGTCAAGTTATCCTGTCCCGGAATGTCCAAGAATGCAGTTATCCTCATGCTATCACAATCTGGTCCATAGTCTTCAAATCCAACTTTAAAAACAATCAAACAAACGTGTCAGTAAGAGAAGAAATCACAGTATTAAATATATCTCCTTGGCAGAATCCCTTTTAGAAATATTCTGCATAACAGAGCCACCTATCAGTACAGTGCTTAAAATTGCTCAGATAGAATCCAACTTCACTTAGAGAGGTCAATGGCCACACCCCCATGCACTTCAACAACTAAGCTTTTAAGGATGAATCCAGAAGTGAAGTCAGTCTGATTGAAGTAAATGGGAATTTTAACAATGACTGCAAAAGTCACGATTTGTCCCTTATACGTAATATAGGTTGAGATTTCCAAAGCCACTTAGACACATATTTCCCACTGCAATTAATGAGAGCTGTGCATCTAACTCCTATTGATGGCTCCGAAAGTCTCAGCCCTACCTGGTTTATATTTGGAAAATGCAAAACTCCTTCATGTAAGTGACGTTCCTTCTTAAGGCTTAGTCTACACTATAAAGTTTTGCCAAAATAGCTATGTCAGCTAGGAGTGGGGGGAAATCATACACACCCAACCAACGTAGCTATGTCAGCAAAATCCCAGGTGTATACTCAAAGATAGAACAAAGGAATGCTTTTGAATACTATGGCCTGGTCTACACTACGAGTTTAGGTCGAATTTAGCAGCATTAAATCGAATTAAGCCTGGACACGTCCACATGACGAAGCCCTTTTTTTCGACTTAAAGGGCCCTTTAAACCGGTTTCTTTACTCCACCTCCGACGAGGGGATTAGCGATAAAAATCGGCCTTTGTGGGTCGGATTTGGGGTAGTGTGGACAGAATTCAACGTTATTGGCCTCCGGGAGCTATCCCACAGTGCTTCATTGTGACGGCTCTGGACAGCACTCTCAACTCAGATGCACTGACCAGGTAGACAAGCAAAGCCCCGCAAACTTTTGAATTTCATTTCCTGTTTGCCCAGCGTGGAGAGCACAGGTGACCACGCAGAGCTCATCATCACAGGTAACCATGATGGAGTCCCAGGATTGCAAAAGAGCTCCTGCATGGACAGAACAGGAGGTACGGGATCTGCTTGCCATATGGGGAGATGAATCAGTGCTAGCTGAACTCCATAGCAGCAAATGAAATGGCAAAATATTAGAAAAAGTCTCAAAGGCCATGAGGTGCCCGTTCCTGCTCGGCTGAACAGAAATGTTCCTCGCTGTTAGCCACACGGTAGGGGGGAGAGGTGAAGTGATCATCTCAGAGAATTGGGTGTGTGTGTGTGTGGGGGGGGGGGGGTAGTTGGGTTTGTGCTGCATGTTAACCCGGAAACCGCAGCCCCTCCTTTTACATTGCAAACCCATTTTAAATGGCCAACCCAACAGGTGCTTGGTATGGGAAACAAGGGCGCTACTGTTTGAAACCATTCCCACATGTTAAGAAGGTTAAAAAAGCCAAAAGACTGTGGCTTACCATGGCTGCCTGCAAGCCAAAATCTGTTGCCTGGCACTGCGTGAGTGATCTCTCACACCAAACCGGCAGGCCCTCCATATAAGAGGAAAAATGCGACCTTGTAACGAAAGCACATGTGCTGTGTAATGTGAACAGCAAAATGTAACATGAAAGAGTGTACCCACTGTTCTCTAAAATGTGTCTTTTTAACCACCTCTCCCTTCTCCTCCACCAGCTGCAAATGTTTCTCCTTCACAGAGGCTAGTGAAGATTAGAAGGAGAAAACGGCGGATTCGGGATGATATGTTCTCGGAGCTCCAGATGTCCTCCCACGCTGACAGAGCACAGCAGAATGCATGGAGGCAGTCAATGTCAGAGTGCAAAAAAGCACAATATGAATGAGAGAAAAGGTGGCGGGCTGAATCGCGGGATGAACAGAGCAAGTGGCGGGCTGAAGAGGATAGGTGGCGTCAGCTTGCTGACAGAAGGCAAGAGTCGATGCTCCGGCTGCTGGAGCATCAAACTGAAATGCTCCAGCGTATGGTTGAGCTGCAGGAAAGGCAGCAGGAGCAGAGACCGCCGCTACAGCCCCTGTGTAACCAACAGCCCTCCTCCCCAAGTTCCATAGCCTCCTCACCCAGACGCCCAAAAACGCGGTGGGGGGGCCTCCGGCCACCCAGTCACTCCACTCCAGATGATTGCCCGAGCATCAGAAGGCTGGCCTTCAATAAGTGTTAAAGTTTTAAACTGCAGTGTGTCCTTTTCCTTCCCTCCTCCCGCACCCCTCCCGGACTACCTTGGCAGTTATCCCCCTAGTTGTGTGATGAATTAATAAAGAATGCATGAATGTGAAGTAACAATGACTTTATTGCCTCTGCAAGCGGTGCTCGAAGGGGGGAGGGGAGGGTGGTTAGTTTACAGGGAAGTAGAGTGAACCGGGGAGGGAGGGGGGAGGAGTAGAGGGTTAATCTAGGAGAAACAAACAGAAGTTTCACACCGTAGCCCGGCCAGTCACAAAATTAGTTTTCAAAGCTTCTCTGATGCGCACCGCACCCTGCTGTACTCTTCTAACCGCCCTGGTGTCTGACTGCGTGTAATCAGCAGCCAGGCAATTTGCCTCAACCTCCCATCCCGCGATAAATGTCTCCCCCCTTACTCTCACAGATATTGTGGAGCACACAGCAAGCAGCAATAACAACTGGAATATTGGCTTCGCTGAGGTCTAGCCGAGTCAGTAAACTGCGCAAGCGCGTTTTTAAACGTCCAAATGCACATTCCACCACCATTGGGCACTTGCTCAGCCTATAGTTGAATAGGTCCTGACTACTGTCCAGGCTGCCTGTGTACGGCTTCATGAGCCATGGCATTAAGGGGTAGGCTGGGTCCCCAAGGATGACGATAGGCATTCAACATCCCCAACGGTTATTTTCTGGTCCGGGAAGAAAGTCTTGCTTCCTCCAGCTTTTGAAACAGACCAGAGTTCCTGAAGACTCGAGCATCATGTACCTTTCCCGGCCATCCCACGTTGATGTTGGTGAAACGTCCCTTGTGATCCACCAGGGCTTGCAGCAGCATTGAAAAGTACCCCTTGCGGTTTATGTACTCGGTGGCTTGGTGCTCCGGTGACAAGATAGGGATATGGGTTCCGTCTATCACCCCAACACAGTTTGGGAATCCCATTGCAGCAAAGCTATCCACTATGACCTGCACGTTTCTCAGAGTCACTACCCTTGGTATCAGCAGGTCTTTGATTGCGTTGGCTACTTGGATCACAGCAGCCCCCACAGTAGATTTGCCCACTCCAAATTGATTCCCGACTGACTGGTAGCTGTCTGGCGTTGCAAGCTTCCACAGGGCTATCGCCACTCGCTTCTCAACTGTGAGGGCTGCTCTCATCCTGGTATTCTGGCGCTTCAGGGCAGGGGAAAGCAAGTCACAAAGTTCCATGAAAGTGCCCTTACGCATGCGAAAGTTTCGCAGCCACTGGGAATCGTCCCACACCTGCAACACGATGTGGTCCCTCCAGTCTGTGCTTGTTTCCCGGGTCCAGAATTGGCGTTCCACGCCATGAACTTGGGCCAGTAACACCATGATTTGCACATTGCTGGGGCCTGTACTTTGTGAGAGGTCTATGTCCATGTCAATTTCCTCATCACTCTCGTCGCCGCGCTGCAATTGCTGCAATCACCTCCTTGCCTGGTTTTGCTTTGGCATGTTCTGGCTCTGCATATACTCCAGGACAATGCGCGTGGTGTTCATAATGCTCATATGTGTTCATAATGCTGCCGCGATGATCTGAGCGGGCTCCATGATCCCAGTGCTATGGCGTCTGGGCTGAAAAAAGGCACGAAACTAGTATCTGACGGACGGAGGGAGGGAGGGGCGAGTGACGACATGGCTTACAGGGAATTAAAATCAACAAAGGTGGCTGTGCATCAGGGAGAAACACAAACAACTGTCACACAGAATGGCCCCCCCAAAGATTTAACTCAAAACCCTGGGTTTAGCAGGCCGTTGATTTCACGGGGGGGGGGGGCGCAAATGAATACAGAACAAATCTGGTCCATCTATTTTTTAGATCTTAAGCTGGCAGCAGACGGTGCAGCATGACTGATAGCCATCGGCATCTTCTGGGTGCTTGGCAGAAAATGCTGTATTACGACTGCTAGCCATCATCGTCAAGACGGTTCAATAGGACTGCCGGCAGGACTGAGTCTCCAGGAGACTAAACATTTCTGCCAAGGTGCCTCTGACCGAACTCACTGAGGAGTACGACGACGACGACGGATACCAGTCGTAATACACCATCCACTGCCAAAAGGCAAGGAGCTGCTGCTGTGTAGCAATGCAGCCCCACGTCTGCCAGCACCCAGATAGCCGATGAAGGCTACCAGTCATACTGCACTGTCTACTGCCAAAAGGCAATTAGCTGCTGCTGTGTAGCAATGCAGTACCACATCTGCCAGCACCCAGATGACATATGGTGACGGTGAGCTGAGCTGAGCGGGCTCCATGCTTGCAGTGGTATGTTGTCTGCACAGGTAACCCAGGTAAAAAGGTGCGAATCGATTGTTTGCCATTGCTCTGGTGGAGGGGGAGGGGCCTGACGACATGTACCCAGAACCTCCCGTGACACTGTTTTTGCATCATCAGGCATTGGAATCTCAACCCAGAATTCCAATGGGCGGCGGAGACTGCGGGAACTGTGGGATAGCTACCCACAGTGCAAAGCTCCGGAAGTCGACGTTAGCCTCGGTACTGTGGACGTGGTCCGCCGACTTAATGCATTTAGAGCATTTTATGTGGGGACACACACAATCGACTGTATAAAACCGATTTCTATAAAACCGGCTTCTATAAATTCAACCTAATTTCGTAGTGTAGACATACCCTATGTCACTCAGGGAGGTGGTGTAACTAAACCCACAGAACTGCTTTTGCTGGTATATGTTGAATATCCACTAGGGGGCTTTGCTGGAGTAGCTATGGCCAGCAAAAAGCTCTATAGTGTAGACACACCCAAAGACTCAACTTACACAATCATCCTTTAGAAACGGCGATTCACCAAAAATGTGATCACATGGACAATTAAATCCAGAATCAATGTCTATAAGCTTTTTATGTTTTTTTGGAAATAGTGCTGCCTTAAGGCTCTCAATATTTGTGTGTGTTCCTGAGTGCTGTTCAGTAAGTACAGTCAGGTTAAAAATCATATCTAAGAAACTTGTCTTTACCTGTTACTAAAACTTCCTTAGATTATTAAAAATGAAAAAATAATCTTACTTTTCAGTTTTTGCTGATTGCTTACATTTTGCCCCTCAGGTTCAGCAGTGAAGACTATTCAGTTTCACTTTCAGATTCTCATGCTCAGTACTACAGAGTTTACATCCCAAACCCTGTAAGTGAATGTTTAAATTCAAACAAAAATACTTTTCATTTTTCTTTAAGCCATGAAGATATTTATATTAAATTTAGGTTTTATAATGCTTAAAAAAAAAAAAAACAACACACATTTCAGAATAAAAACTTGATTTTGTCTTGGAAAAAAATGAATATTTGTTTAAATTTTGACCAAGCATTGACATTTTAGGGATACACATACCATAAGAAACTAGCAAACTGTTTTGGTCTTCTGGGAAGAAAGAATTTTATTGGGGGTGTATATCCCACTTCTATAAATATACTGATTTGACTCTAGCACCCAAGCCAAAAATCAGTGGGGGGGGGGGGGGGAGAGGAAGTCTCGCAAATTTATCGTGAATTGTGTGATATGTGGTGTAATTCTTGAAGCCATAGCTCCTGGAATCGTGCAATTAGTTACATGAGAATCTTATCTTTCATTTTAAAAAAATTTTCTAGTCCTTGTGATTGTGGAGAAAAGCTTGAAAACAAACTGTAAAGGCTCAAACACAGAAGTCAAATAAAAAACCCACGATTCATTTTAAAAAAACCCTCATGATTATAAAGTTAATCTTGTGATTTTTGAAGCTTAACACTTTTTGAATGCAAGGGGCTGAAACACTAATTTGGATAATTTTAAACAAATCAAATAAGAGTGGCTAGTATAATGATAGAGTGGGAAAGTTATGATTCATTTTCATTGTTGTATGCAGAGTTGTGGCCATGTGTCCCAGGACATTAGAGCGACGAAGTGGGTGAAGTAATATCTTTTATTGGATCAACTTCTTGTCTCTCTCACCAACAAAAGTTGGTCCAATAAAAGATATTACCTTATCCACTTTGTTTCTCATTTATTTTCAGACAGGCAATGCAGGATGGATCAGAATTTCCGTAATAAATATTAGTAATTTTCCCTTGCAGACACATTTGGGAGTTTTCCACTGAAGATACATAAACATCTCCATGCAAGTGTGATTTTCTTGTGAGTTCAGACTCTTAACAACATTGTTACCCAAACAGTACTCTGTTAGTATTTGCTCTCCACCCCATCTGTTGTCACTGGCTTCTAGTCCTGTAAACGTTACAGACCACGCATAAATAATAGGTATAATAGTTTGATCCACAGGATAAGATATTTCTAACCTCTGTCCTTAAAGAAATAAACTTTAACAGCAAATTAGCTGCATATAGTATATTAAAGATGACCTCCATTCAGCTATACCTTCTACTTTGTCCCTTGAACTTCAATTTCTGCACCTGTTGACATCATTTTACTAAGAATTATACACAGAGCCCACATATATAGTATAATCTATGTAATTACTGTGATCATAATTACAACATTGGTATTGGTTGCACCAGAATTCCTCACTATACATCTAAGGGAGTCTCTCAAACCAGTGGAAGCTTTCAAAGAGCAAGAAATGCTAAATGATATTGTTGCGTATATAAAATTAAGCAGCTCTTAAAACAACTCAATAAAAACAACAAGTAATCAGGTATTTACTGCACTTATTGACCAGGTATATTCTGTTATGCTTTAATTTTAAATTGATGCATGCGTAGGCTAATGGATTGTGATCTAGCATCCAGGGCTTTGGAGCGGAACCCGGACCAGTAGGTTTTATGCCCGGAGCTGGAGCGGAGCAATTCAAAAATTTGATTGCTCCAAATCCCTACTAGCATCTCCCGGCTCTGACAGACTCCATCAATGGACTTTGGGTGGGAGAGTCACATTGGACCCAGTCCTACTCCAAGTGAAATCAATGGAACTTCTGCAACATACTTCAGAAAGTATCTTTAATCGCATCTCAGTTTCCTGCTCTGTAAAATGGGAATAATAATATTTAAATCTACCTCACTGGGACATTGTGAAGATTAACTGATTCATATAAAATGCTTTGAAGAAATAAAGCTTTATGTTAAAGTATTATTGTTTAATAAGAGTAACATACCTTCCCAATAGCTGACATGCCAATAACGAAAATCCCTCCAAATGGGATGTTACAAATTGCACAAGACTTCTTTATATTCATTAAGTATTTGTTATATCTGTCTATTCATTTTCAAATTAGGATTTGCCAGTACATTAAAAAAATTATATCTGTCAGTTACACTCTCCAAGCTATCGGATACCACACTCTTCACAGGGTTCAAATGCTTGCATTTAATAAGGATAAACACCTTCACTTCTGTTCTCACCCTTCATTTATTACAGCATTAATTTTAAAAAGGTCAACACTTTTCCCCAAAGATCTTCTTAATGTGTGCCCTGATATAACGAACTTTGGCTCTGAACCACATTAAAATGCTCCACTACCAATGATAGTGTTAGAGTGATACTGCAGTGTATATAAATACTAAACTGATATGGATATATTATTTGGAGTATCAATCAGCAAATATTAAAACTATGCAGATAGCTATTTTCAGCACAACTCTGCAGGTGGAGGCATATGAAATAAAAACAAAATGTGAAGTCGCTGCGAAATGCCAAATTTGCTTTTTACTCTCCCCTCCCAATATGCATCCTAGGGAAGTGTGTCTTTTTCCCCCCTAACCTCACAGAGAGGTATCCATCAGTAATATCGGGGAACATTTACATATTATAGAAAAAAGAACAGGAGTACTTGTGGCACCTTAGAGACTAACTAAGCTGCCACAAGTACTCCTGTTCTTTTTGCGGATACAGACTAACACGGCTGCTACTCCGAATACTACAGAAAGGGGCCCATGCCCCTCTAGTATCATCATTATAAATTAGGGCTCTTGGAGCATACTGCAGACTTCCTGCCAAGCGATAAAATTAAATTTAAACCAACAAAAAAGTTGGTTTCACACACAGGATGTCCTACGTATGTATGGTCAAATTCTGCCTTTAGATAGGCACACAGCTAATTTCCTTCAAAGAGAATGGTGTGCACACAGCTGATGACAGAATTTGATACCAGTCTTTCTTAAAAAAAAAAAAAAAAGAAAGAAAGAAAGAAAGCTAGCTGGCCTCTTCTACTGCAATATGAAGTTTCAGAGAAAACTATCTGAACAAGAGACTAAAGTAAGAACTGAATCATGCGCACAAAGCAAAGCAGAAGAAAATTGGGATTAACGTGAAGGCGTTATCAAATGCACCCACAACCACATAACTAGGCATGCTAATGTTTAAAAAAAACAAAAAAAAAAAAACCCAATAAATAAGGGTCTGAGTATTTTTCCTCTTGATATTTAAATCATCCAACTACTTCACAACTATCTTTTACAGATATGACAGCTGAAGGGGCAGTATAGCCACACAGAGATATAGTACTGTATACAGGCGACTTAGAACCTGGAAACTAAAATTTACTTCCACTTAAGTAGCCATGTCTATTTCTTGCAGGTGGCATTACGAATTATTTTAGAAACAATACCAGCCTACAGGTAAGTGTCCACAGGTTTACGATTTGTATCTGCATAAAAAAAAAAAAAACACACACACACACACACACCAACATTACTCAGGCCCAAGAAGGGTTGACAAGTGGTGAAACTGACACGCTAGGCTAGTGCAGCAAACATCAGATCAGTTTAAGATAATAAGATGTGCCTTTCTCAATACTTTAACCTGTCTGGTCAGTCAGTGACAGACCTGCGGGTGGCTATATTACAACAGAAAAACTTCAAAAACAGACTCCAACGAGAGACTGCTGAGCTAGAATTGATATGCAAACTAGACACAATCAACTCCGGTTTGAATAAGGACTGGGAATGGCTGAGCCATTACAAACATTGAATCTATCTCCCCTTGTAAGTACTCTCACACTTATCATCAAACTGTCTGTACTGGGCTAGCTTGATTATCACTTCAAAAGTTTTTTTTCTCTTAATTAATTGGCCTCTCAGAGTTGGTAAGACAACTCCCACCTGTTTATGCTCTCTGTATGTGTGTATATATATATCTCCTCAATATATGTTCCATTCTATATGCATCCGAAGAAGTGGGCTGTAGTCCACGAAAGCTTATGCTCTAATAAATTTGTTAGTCTCTAAGGTGCCACAAGTACTCCTGTTCTTCCCATCACGCCTAATATCCTAACTGGCAGTAAACAAACCTGATGCTTCAGAAGACATTGATGACATCGCTAAAAGTTCTGAATAAGTTATGCCCTGTATGTCAGGTGCTTAGAGTTCCTTCCTGACTCTGCAACAATCAGTTTACACACTGAAGCATGAGATTTGATTACCCTTGTCTGACCCAGTATAATGATAAATACTATTGATAATAAAAGTTGGGTTTTTTTAAATCCAGACATATTAAACATATTTCTACAGCAGTGAATTCTTTAAACTAACGACATTTCGTGTGAAGTAATATTTATTTTAATTCATACTAAATTTATCAGCCACTAATTTTATCAAGTGCCCCTTTGTTCTCATATTAGGAAACAGCATTAAAATGAAGGAACTGATCAGTTGCCCCTATACCCTTCATAAAATTGACTATTGCAGTAGAATACCCTGCAACTCTGATTGCAACAAATAAACAAACCAATCGTGGGTCTATGTTCTAAAGTGATACTGCACTAGCCTGTAAACATTTATGTACATGCTTCACTTTACTATCTTAAGTAGTTCCACTGATTACTCAAATTACTAAAGTTAAGCACGTGCTTAAGTGCTTGCAAGATCGGGGCCCGGAAGAGCAGCTACACAACACACCACTTTTGTTATATACTGAATGTAAAGAGTTAAATAATCCTAGTTTTAGCAGCCTCTTAACTCATACAAAATAAATTCCACCATAGCTCTAACCATCTTCACTGACCTTCTCTGGCCCATGTTAATCTCAACTCTCTTTCCAAAAGTGAGGAAATCAAAAGTGCACACAGTACTCTGGATATATTATAAGCACGTGTAAAAGAAAATACAGAATATCATGAACTGTTATTTCTAATGAACCCAATATGCTTTCACAATTGCTGACACACACAGGACTCACAGTTTCATTAAACTATCCACTGAGAGGCCTACCATATTTTCCCACTTAGAAGATCAAGTAGACAAGTTCAGAATCCATCAGTGTATAAGAAATTTAACTAGTGTAGCCAATGTGCACTACTGAAGTTGAATTTAATATATCATGTGACTGTCTCAAAGGTATTTAAATCTTATATCCTGCCATAGGTTTTACTATCCAAACAATGTAATGACATCAGCAAATGCCACCATCTCACCGCCCACTTCCCCCACCCAAACACTAATAAATATATTAATACCAATACCCACCCCTGTGGAACTATTAATCTCTCAGAAGACCAAAGAGCAGTCATTCCCTACATTCTTCTCACTTACTCAGTTTTTAAATCCACCATCAAACCTCATTTCTTAACCAATATTTTCTTTAGCCTTATAAGAGGAGGTTTAAAAAAAAAAAAAAAACCCTACAGAATCAGCTTCATTTATTATTTTATTAATCTTCTTAAATAATTGTATACAGGTTTGACAGCTTTTACAGTGGGGAATTAAAAAGTATCTTACAAAGTCAGTATTGGTTTGACCCTCAGTTAATATTTATTCAAGTCCAGTATCACACTATCCACAATTAGTTTCTCCATCAGCTCCCCTGGAATTTAGGGGGAATTTCCCATTCCATAATTCCCAGGAGCTCTTCTGGCTCTTTCTGTTTGATTGTTTTAATAAAATCAGTTGTAGCACATTACATCTCCTCACCAATATCTCCACCATTTAATGCTTTCTTTCCTTCAGACACCATAGATCTAGTTTTAGTTAGTGATTCACTGCAATGAGTTGCTTAAAAATGCTCCATAACCTTTTCCTTAGGGTATGTCCACAGTGCAGCTAGGAGCATGCTTCTCAATGCAGGTAGACAGATACATGCTAGCTCTGTTTGAGCCACTGAGCTTTAAATAGCAGTGTTGTCACAGTGGCACGGGCAGCGGCTCAAGCTAGCCAACCAAGTACATAACAAGAGGGTTGGGTAGGTTTGCACTCAGGTGGCTAGGCTGGCCCAAGCGGTCACCCGTTCCATCATGCCCACATTGCTATTAGCTCGAGCAAAGTGAAGCCAGCTCCCAACTGCAGTGTAGACATGCCCTTTGAGACTAATCACAGCACCTAGCACAATTGCACCTAGCACAACTGATCTAGATTGGGGCTTCCGGGTCCTTTTGTAATTAAAAAAAACAAAACTATCAAGACAACACACTGAGTTCTCAGATTTTGCATCTTAATTCTAGGTGCTCTTTCACACCAACTAGGAGCAGTTCATACTCTGCATTTTTAATTCAAGATCTAGTTCAAAACTAAATAGAAGTATTGTTAATGACACCAAGTCAGACATTTTTCTCTCTCTGTCCATGACATAGTGATAATCAACATGTTGCATTATGTCTATATCAACCTGAAATTGGTAGCGGTACATATAGATTGATGTAAAATTAAATAGACATATACAAAGCACACTTTTTCCATTATTGGATCACCATTCTAGATTCAAAACTGCAAAATAATTAAAAAAAAATCCTCAGATGAGGCAAACTTGAGCTTCATCCCCCAAGCCAGAAGGTTGGCTTACAATCATAAAACTATTTTAGTCAAGTTACCAGGACAAATGACACTTCTGCTGATAGCCTTGGCAAAGAAGCCAAGGACTCATTGGCCAGGGAGAATGATCTGCCCTTTCACCCCTGGAGATGGTATCCTCCAAGTCAGTCAAGGCACATTGGCAGGACACTGTGGGAGGTTTGGACTGTTGCTTGTACTGTGCTTGCACTGAAAACAGAAGAGTTCAGCTGGCAGACAAAGATCTTTCACTCTTTCCAATCAAAGGGGGAAGAATTAGTTGGCAAGACATAAACAGTCTATTTTCTGGTTGGATTATTAGCAGGTTTGTTTATTTTAATTGTGGCAGAGAAAAGCAAAACAGAACAGATTTTCAACTCTACTAATAGGTTTAAACTGCAGATCCAGCTACTTTGGCTCCCCTTGTTATTAATGGAACTTTAAGGTGGGATGTACTGAGCTTTGAGAAGCTTCTTTCAAATCCAGTGTGGGCACACAGAAGTGTATTAGCCAATCTGCTCCCAATTTAAATCCTCTGCTCAACAAAGGTACTTGGTGTTGTTTGAGGTCATGGCACAAACTTAGTAAGCAATAGCCCTCTGTGTCTCTGTTTAAAACCAATATCCCAGAGAGACAAATGTATAAACTGAAGTGGGAAAAACAAGCATAACCCTACAAATCCAGACCTGCCAAATTTCATCACTTTAAAGGGTGATTCCATATAATTTTCAATTAGCTTTAAGACAATTTTTATACCCCAGTCTCTGAACTGCCATCTCCCCCACAAATCAGGATTGTCTAAGCAATACAGAACAGGTCCCACAAGCAACAACTTTAAAAAAGCTCACCATTTTTTTCAAATGATAAACCCAAATTGCCATCCAAAGTGCCAGTTAGTACCACACAGGGGTCCCAAAGCCAGGACTCCAGCCCAACCTGAATGTCTACACTGCAATTGTATAGCCCCGCAGCCTAAGCCCCCCTAAGTCCGAATCAGCTGACATGTTTTATTACAATGTACACACACTCTAGGAGTCTGTGGCCCTCAAGCCACTAAACACATATGTACTCAGGACATGCATGTCCTCAACTTTAAGTATGTGAGTTGTCCTATTGACAATGGAGCTTCTGACATGCACATCTCTTTGCAGGATTGGGACCGGAGGCCCCAATCCTTCAACAATGCTTTACATATAGACACAAGAATCCGCTGTGCAGAGCTCACTGCATAATCAGGGCCTAAATAAGGGAGGGTACAAACAATTTGGAGGGAGATTTTAAATGTCCCATTGAAGCATTCTGTAAAAATCTGCCATTAGTAGAGAAGATGTTTTTAAAAGCAGACTCAGAATTAATCCAGGAGTGAAGTTTCCTTCCAAACAAATCAGTGGAAGTTCTGGAAAGTAGTACAATCACATTTTTTTAAAAGTCACAATGAGAGATGCTAAAAGGAGAATGTATGAGACCCGCAACCTCATCGAGACAGACCTCAGTAGGATAGTGAGAAGTTTGTAGAAAACTGGGTGACGGGAGGAGTATTACAGTAACAGGTTGAACATTGAACTCCCTCATATCCTTCACTAGCACTTGAGACAGAGTCTAGATCACAGAAAGTGATCATACGTTTTTTCCGGATCACTGTAACTCTCACAATGGCATAAGAAACGCAAAACAAATAACCACCTTGTAAAAAATTGTTGTCCTGTGTGTTTCAATTAATCATTTAAAAATCTCACTCATTCAAATTATCACAACAAAAAGTCCTTGTCTTAGGCCAACTGCTAGAAACATTCTTTGCAAGCAACAGAACTAATGTCAACTTTATAAACCTGACATGAAGAAAAGCACTGTATGAGATTGAAAGCTTGTTACTGGACCAACTTCTGTTGGTCAGAGAGAAAGATATTACCTCGCCCACTTCGTCTTTCAACTTTATAAACAACACAGACCTGAAAATAGGCTCCTTCACTGGCAATTAACTGCATTTCAGTTTTTAAAGTATTATTTTTGCAACACCCAAATATGTGCTAGGCATTTTACTAAACAAGAAATTCATCACACACAGATAATATAAAGTAAGATTGACATTTTGGGGTTACAATTAGACATGCAAAAAAATTATAAAAACAATTTAGAAACATCTCTCATTCAAAGTATCATAGCTTATGACAGTTCTGAATTAACTTGTCCCTTTTTCCCGTTATTCAGGTCTCCATCCCATGAATCGAGATCTGACAAGCCTCCTTCATTTAGGGTTAATTCCCTCCTGTACCCACAGCTTTCTGCAGTGTGTTTTAGTGAGACATTTAAAATAAAATAACCTATCATTTTATAAGGCATTTTAAAGCCCCCCACCCCTTTCCCTTCTTACAATAAAGGATTTTACAGGGTCAATGAGCATTTAAAAAAAAAAATCAAATCACAACAGTTTGGTGGCATAAGGAGCCCTAAAAATTTAGCGTAAAGCATAGAAATTACTCCATTAGAGACCCCTCTGCCAGCAGCAACATGAAAATGCAAGACTGCCTGTATGTCTGTGTGTTAAATAAGAAAACCCAAGCCCTCTCTGATCTTTCACCTATCAGTAAAATGAGCCTCACAAGTCTCTTTCTTTCACCCTAACCTGGGTGAAAGCGTGGGGGAGGGAGATGGGGGGCGGTGCAGAAAGGAGCATGTGGGTGAATGAGTAAAACAAGTAAAAACCGTTACTCACAATCATCTAAGTCATCCTGCAAATCCACAAAATACAAAGGGATCCCTACAAACAAAAACAAAAGAGAGAGACACGGGGGGTTGGTTTCACAAGGCTCTCTGGAGAGACAGGAGACAGAGGAAGAGCGAGAGGCACGCACGAAGTTACACGGCAGTTTGGCGTTAGTCACCCGCACACCCCGACACACACGCACACCCCCACACGGAGCAGGAAGAGAGGAGCGAGAGCTGCTTACCAGCCATCTTGGAATGGACATGGGGAAAAGAGATGGGGGGGGAGGGGGCGGAGCTGCCTGCGCTGCCTGACCCCGGCTCAACCCCCACTCCCCCCACTCCCTAGATTTAATAAACAAATGCTGCTCGGGAGTCAGGTGGCCCCCCAAGTGCCCAGCTAGCCCCAGGAGACAGGAAAATTACAGCCTTTAAAAAAGTGCCCCTGAAGGAAGGGGGGGTAGTCAGGTGACTCGGATGGGCTGTCCAAGATGGCGTCTGGTGTGTGGCGCCTGAGAAGCGGAGGTTACCTGTAAGCAGTGACGGGAGGGGAGGTAGCAGGGGGACCCTGCTGCCTGTGCCCAGGAGGGCTCCTCAGCGGGTGTGCTCAGGGTGGGGGCGATGGTGATGTTGGGCTGCGCCTCTGGTTCTCTTTAAGGCAGCAGCCTCCCTGGCCATGGCTCTGAGGGAGCTGAAAGTTTGCTTGCTGGGGGTAAGTGACCTGCTGGGGGTATTTAGGGTGATAAGGAAGGGGGTGTCTGTTGTATAGGCCCCCCGGGTGGTCTTGGTGAATGGGGAGGGGTTCCCTCATAGAGGGGTTCATTTGAAAGGTAAGGGGGGCATTTCTACCATGTGTGATCATGAGAGCCCTTAAAACTGCTTTAAAGCGAAGGTGGCTTGTGACGGTGTTTTTCCTGTGGTGAGACGATATTTTGGTCTCTCTCCAGGGCTCGTGTTGATTTCTGCAGCATCTGTTTGTGTGCTCCACTGAGACGCTCCACAACAGCTAGTAAAGCCTTTCTCTCGAGGAAGAATTTTTGTGGTCTGTGTTTGAGACACAGAATAACACACACTTTTTTTATTTTCAAGGCTCCCCTATTAAAAAATGGTCCTGTGTTGAAACTGCTCTGCTCCCATCCCCCTTATGCGGTCCAAGGCTTTGGTCATTTGAATAATATTTAGCCCTTGTATTTATGTAGTTTGATGTTATTTTCAGGCTTCAAAAGCCCTCTCCAAACACTAGATAATGGGTGAAGGAGACTTCAAAACAAATGTAGGTGAGACTTTAAATCTTGTTTGGAAATATATATATGGCAAAATCTTCATCTGAAAAGATGGAAGTTTTTAAAAATTCTTAGCTCCAAAATTAGTGTTCCCAGTCAAGGGTCCTCCAAACCAAATTCAACTGAAGTCAATTGGAGCTTTTTTCCTGGAGTCGCTCTAATGGGGGTTCTGTCTGCTCCTAAACAAATGAAATTTGACAGGTTGGACTATGTATTTCCTGGTTCTAGATAGTCTTGTTCCTTTTCCCTGGAAAGTTGGTATATATTCCCTAATTTTGCTTGCTAAATATGTTATCCTTTGTTTACATCAAACTCTACCTGTGAAATCTTTATGGAGTGGGAAAAGGGGGAATAAGAGAGCAACTAAAAATTTTCCCTTCTAAATGTCTCAGCCAGGAAACTTATTTACTTTCAGCTCCCTTTCTCTTCTGTGTAACTTTATGTGACTTGCATTGTTATTTGCTAAACACTAAAATATGTAAGTGATAAGTATTTTTGAATTCCCCTCTCCTCTCCCAAAAGAAGCAAGAACCCTCCAGAGGATTAGCGCGAACTTAAATTGTGTACAAATTAGTGCTGTAGTATATTACATATAGTGCATAATTAGCATCTTATGACTTTAAAAATAAACTTGGTATTTGTGGATAATCTAAGCTCTATACCCAGATGTACAGACGCTCTTTTCTTAACCTGCGTATTATATAGTTTTTTAACATTAGCTTTAATAAAATTTTTAAATCCGGGCTGCAAACGCTGCAGAAAGCAAGCTTCAATTAAAGCAAGCTTCTTGTTTTATTCATGCATTTCGTAATATTAGGTTTGGTAAACTATCTTTTTCAAAACTGTAAATTTGGGGTATAGATTATCTGATTCTATCATCTGAAGATTGTGACGTGGTTCAGCTATGTTAACTAAATTGCCATCTGAAACCTGAATCAAGGCATGTGAGAAATCAGATATCTTAATTTAGTTCTGCAAGTAGATGCAACTTGAAGCATGCCTTTTGTTTCTTTTTCTTTTATTAAGCCCGAGTTGGCATAGTTACTATTCGAAACACACAGACAACCTGGTGTTAAATTTCTAAGGTGTGGCTTAGAACGTGGTTTGTCACCTTAAAATTAGACTTCCTCCTCTCTTGTTCCATGCGGCCGTGAGATTAAAAAAAAGATTAGTTTCAGGTATGTCTCAGAAGATGTTTAAGGACTTTCATTAAATAGGGTGGGACTGAATGACTCAGGCTGAAATGTGTTTTGTAATGCTTGTAATAGTGTGACACCCTTGATCTACTTGTACGTATTAATTACCTTATTCAGCTACAGATGTACACTTTAACCATTGAGGTATAAAGCAGCAGCTCTTTCTCGGTCTGTACGAATATCCCTAATTCAAACCAAGCACTTATGCAGACTTTTTGGTGTGGGAGGCATGATGGGAGGGGAGCATACCGAATAATCTGTTTCAAGAGGTGAACATTATAGCTTTTTGTTTAAAGTCTTATAAAAGAGATTTGATAACTTTGTATATCTGTTTTGGAATAATGTATCTTTAACAGAGCTATCTCCTATTTTCAATATAAACCTTATTTTATGGACCTTCAGTTTTTCATTTTTGCTGCACTGAAATATTTTGATTACTAAAACCCTGACCCTAAGAGTTGTTCCACTTGGCTGGACCCCCTTTGACTTCAGTGATGCTCTCTATAGGAACTGAGGTCAGTCTTTCCATGAGGAGCTTATTGCGGATTGGGGTCTAAATGTGCCCAACTGTTTTTGATAGTTAAATTCTCACTGGTGTAACTGCTATGTTCTTTTTCAGGACACTGGTGTAGGCAAATCAAGTATTGTGTGGCGATTTGTAGAAGACAGCTTTGACCCTAACATCAACCCAACGATAGGGTAAGACACTAAATACATTTTATTTGAATTGTAAATAAGATAGAGGAATATATCATTTAATCCCTAAGAGTCCCATATGAAACGCATTCTGCATGAAGTAGCAGAAGTTAAATCTATCCAAATTTCATTTCAATGCAAGAAAAACGCATGCTCTGAATGCTGAAGTGGGAGTCAGGAACTCCTGAATTCAGTCTTTGCACTGACGCTGACTTGCTGTGAAGCCTTAAGCCAGTCCGTTGTGGCTTGACCAGCAAAACTGCATGTAGTAAAAGCTGCATGCAAATCACCAGTTACATACATAACCTTCCATTTGTATACACAGCTACATGATTTTGAATACCCAGTCATAACTAATGCACATGGAAATAAGGTAGTTTTAAAAATCCACGCGTTAACTGCCTTACAGTGTCATTGTAATGACTGAGTTTTCTAAATACCCTTAAAGACTAAAATGCTAAGTGCAGTTTCAGTTTTTATGCTGATGGGCAGGTTTAAATTCTTGTCCTGTTTTTGTATTAATAATCTTAACTAAAATATCCTGTTAGGATTTCTGGATTATGAACAAACAAGTGTGTTCTTCTGCTGATGCAAACATCAATATCTGTTTCTCATTCATCAACAGAAGAACATAAATCTGTGTCCACTTTATGTTGAGACACCATTCTTGAACTTCAAAAATAACTGAGTATAGTAACCATCAGGCTGCTCGAGTTTTTAAACAGTAATGTAAAAACAAAGTACATAGATTTTTATAGGGTGGTTCAAATATTTTTGTCAACTGCATCTTTTTCTCCTTCCCAGCTCTGTTTCTTTAATTAGATTAATATAAAATGCATATTGCCTTAATTAACAAAATGGGGTAAATACAGTAACACTTCCTAATAAAGATCAAAAGTGTTTCCTTCGTTCCTTTGAAATATCTAGTTTTCCTTTTCTATGTTTTAATTATGGTACACAAATTTGGATTAAATACAATCATGCAGTTTAGAAATCCTGTTCTTTTATTAACAAAAGCTATATCATTTTCTGTCATAAAACTTAAGGACTACGAGTTTTTATCTGTTAATTAATCTACCGCAGAGGTTCTTCACATAGAGGTTGTGAGCGCTCTGCCCTTTTTATATTACTAAATGGAGTGGGAGCAGGGAAGTCCCAGCTAGATGTGGGGGCAGGAGGATATGGAAAAGCTGTGTTGGTATGAAAAAAGTTGAGAATCATTATCTGCAGCTATATTCATTACGGGCGAGATATTTAAAGGTGTTCAATGGGAGCACTAGGGGGAAGTGGTGGGGGGAAAAAGACACTTAGTTGGATGAGAAACTGGGGCGAGTGGGAAGACAGAGTCTGGCCGGACAAGGAGACTGGGACTAGATATCCATCATGGGAAGGAAAAGGGGGCTGTAGATCTGACAAGGAGCTATGATGCGGGGGAGAATTAGGAGTGGGGGTGGATTAGGATGTGTAGCCAGTGGGAGAGAAGGAAAAGACAGATTGGACAAGGAGCCAGGAGAGTATAAGAACTGCCTGGGCAAGGAGACTTGGGAGAGGGAGTTAGCGTAAGGGGACAGAACTGGTACTGGCTGTGAGGAGGGGGAGAGATTAGGAGTAGTAGAGGAAGTTAAGACTCGGACAGCAAGC